>NC_136500.1:63990151-64240151 GCF_053919585.1 Euprymna scolopes
TATATATATATATAAATGAGGGTTATATATACATATATATATATATATATATATATGACCCTCATCTATATATATATATATATATATATATATATAACCCTCATTTATATATATATATGCATATATATCACCTTCATTTATATAAATATATATTTATATATATCTTTCATTCATATATATATATATATATATAAATATATAAATGAAAGATATATTTATTATATATATATATATATATATATATATATGTATATATCTCCCTCATATATATATATATATATATATATATATATATATATATATATATATATATATATATATATATATATATAGTTTTGAAAATAATAAGCGGAAGTTTCTCGAGAGCTCTTTCGGCTATCATCTTATCAGGAGAAAATCGATAGCGTACAAAATAATATTATGTATTTTGTACGCTATCGATTTTCTCCTGATGAGATGATAGCCGAAAAAGCTGATTATTTTCAAAACTGTATATAAATTCTGTACCTCCAAGCATTTGTATATATATATATATATATATATATATATATATATATATATATATATATATATATATATATGTATATATATAGCCCTCATTTATATATATATGCATAATCCTAATTTATATACATATATATCCCTCATTTATATATATATATATATATATATATATATATATATATATATATATATATTATAAACAAATAATTTAATTGTTTTTAAATTTATAATATAAATATATTTCGGAGTCAAACTCTATCCTCAGTATATTGTTTCAACATTTCAAAAGTACAACCGCTGAGAGACAACGCGCGGATCATTACTAACTGACTTTTCTTTCTCCAACTTTGGTAACCCGGGAGGGGAGAGCAAGAGTAATATCTCTTGCCCTCCGTCTGACTCATTTACTCACTCACTTGTGGCCCATTATTTACCTTTCTACCACCACGAAAGGATGTGACATAAGGTCGTAATGTGGGATGAATGAGCCAGTGTCCCTGCAAAAATAAGTCTGCGTAGTCACGTCGGCATTTCCTGGTGAGGTAACCTCAAACAACAAGCGAGAAACCTGCTCTACGAGCGGCTAGAACTACCCAGTCAGACATCTTAAAGGTCATTGAAATGCCGGATTGATTGTAAAGGTTGGAACCTTGACTAGTGTGTCATTGACTTGTGGCCCTCTACTCGCTCCAAGCTGACAGTCGTATGTATAAGCTGTAGATGTGTTCACGTGTAGGTTGATTTCCCTAACACGTACCAAAGGAAATGTATCTTTTCAATAGTATAGATTTTGTTTTTTTTTACATAGGCATCACCACTTATCAAGGCTGATAGGCCACTCAAGAATAAGGGTTAAAGAATGTACAGTAATCAAAAGGACAACATAGCAATCGATAGTAATGGAAGTTCGGTAAATTTATTAACCCTCATTTATACATATATATATCCCTCATTTATATATATATATATATATATATATATAGATAAATATATATATATATCCCTCTGCATACATATATATTGAACACATACTCCATATCATACCATGACAGACGCAGTAACCACCTTACATACCACCTATCCCCACTTTCTAATATCAATCTTTTTCCTCTATCGCATTCAGTACGGTAGTTCTATCTCCCTCCCTACACACTTTCAACATATTACCCCTTTTCTCTCGCGCCTCATCATTTCGCTTCTGATGTAGTTATCGCTGGACGTTGCATCTCTAATATGCTACCTAGTATCTTCTCTCCTCTTCTGATGAGAAGCATTAGGCTACGAAATACCTAGATATAAAGAGTTTTGCTTATCCTACACTCCTAACTGATGCAACATCCATATTAAATAAACGAATACTTCTATATGCATTATTATATATTTTTATATTGTCGTTCTTCTATTCTTCATCCTCTATATATGCTTCAAATCAATTTGTTGAGCTTTACATTATCTTAATAAGTCTCCTCTTAAAGAATCTAATTCTCGTATCTCTCTGATCTTTTTTTAATGTTGTAACGAGAACAGTTTCTTTAGGAAATAAAATTTACGAAATAAATTAGAATTGAGTGCAGTTACGCCGATTTTCTGAGAAATTATTCCCTAAAAAATCAGGAAAATTCGGATTGTCTCCTCTTTTCCGCACTCTTTCGAAAATAAAAAAAAATATTCCGGTTAATTAAAGTGCACTAGCGCAAAAAATTAAAAAAACAAAACAAAACAAAAAAAACTTGTTTACACATTAAGTATAACATGTGACGGATTTAGTTGGAGACGTGCAACGCAAAACATTTTCGGAAATCAAAATAGAATCAAAAGCGGTCACATATTTCATTTACACGAGCCATTGCTTGTTGACTACGTCATGGCACGACATAAGAAATAGACGGTTTTAGTTCAGTTGGCAACCCCGCCCAATTACGTTCCACGATTGTTTATTGCTTCATTTCCTTTTTTGCACAATTATTTGGTAAAATATATTGCTTTGAAATATAATAAATAGGAATATTCGTAAACTGCATTTCTTTCAAATAAATATGTTCATGAACATTTTTTTGTTCAATTTATTACGTATGAAAAATCTATAATAAGTTTGATTTAATATTCATTATTTCTGGTTGATTGGTTGTTTTTGTTTTACGGCATATCAACACTTTTCAGGTTATTTAATGCCGAATCCAGTGATTTTGAAGAGATTTTTTTAAATAAAATATTTTTTTTTCAAGTCGGTTTCTATTTAATCCATAGTTTGAACCGTAACAGGTACTACCACTCCGCGTCAGAGTGGACCTGGGAGCAATGGCAATTAAAGGGTGGTTCTACACTCTCCAAACCCGTAAGCTGGGCCTCGCCATCGGATATAGTTTAAGGTCATATCCAGGACCAATTATTTCTGTGAATATATGTCTATAAATAAGCAAAATTTAAAAAAATATATGTAAATAAACATATTTATGTAAAAAAAAAAATTAAAAATTAATCGGATCTAGCCGATTCTCACCACAATCTAACATTAACTTAACCGAGTTTTGCCCGGTCCAAAAGCTACTGTTGGTTTCATGTCACTATTGTCTTAAACTGATATATTTTTTTAAAGATAAATATGTTCATCTTTATGAATTTGATGTTCAAATCAATAATTTCATATCACCTAATTACGTTTCTACAATTTCTTGTTTCATTTCATTTCTGTTTCGATATAAAAATATTACTTTTAAATATAATAAATGTCAATATTCGTGAACTGTATGTCTTTCAAATGAATATGTTCGTGTAGGTTTTTTAAAAATTTATTATATATCAAAAAGATTCATTATTTCTGTGAAAATGCTTGCAAATAAAAAATATAAAAATATGCTAATATTTATTTGATAAAAAATATATGTGAAAAATTCATAAAAGTAAATAAACATATTTAGTTGAAAAAAAAATCAGTTGGCGAATAGGTTTAAGCATTATATTTAAAGACAATATTGAAATGAACCTAACAAGAAATTGTGGAACGTAATTTGGCAAGATCGTCAAATGAATTTTAGTTCTCTCCCACTGTAAAGGGTCCTGGATATGACTTTAAACTATATCCAGTGGTGAGGCCCCAGCTTGCGGGCTTTGGGGAGTGTGGAGCCACCCTTTTATTGCCATTGCTCCCAGGTCCACTCTGACCCAGAGTGTTAGTACCTGTTAGGGTTCAAACTATGGATTAAATAGAAACCGACTTGAAAAAAAAAATTATTTAAAAAAATCTCTTCAAAATCACTGGATTCGGCATTAAATAACCCGAAAAGGGTTGATATGCCGTAAAACAAAAACAACCAAACAACTAATCCACTGTAAAGAACTCAGACACCAGGGCAAAAAAGTGGAATTGAGAAGTCAGCGCCCCATAGGAGGACACACTGACCTGAAAAAGTACATGGGAAGTCCCGTCAGCATTTGCCGGTGAGGGCGTCTTAGGCGATTAGAAATAAACTAATCCCTTCTCAAAGAGAGAAAGAAAAGCCTAGGCGTTTTGACCTCCTAGAACTGCACAGCAAAATCAACAGGGACCGAATCATTACAGAAATGGTCTAATCTCTATTGATTTTGGAGGTCCTGTATAAAATCCCTTTGCTTAATACCGTCTACTCCTTATGACGTGTCATGGCGTAGACAACAAGCAGTGACTCGAGTAAGTTAATATGCGTGATTGCCGAATCAATTTATGTCAGTTTGGAAAAAAAATTGATTATTAATGACGTCATTACCAACATTAATGCAAAGATTTAAAATATAATCGGTAAGAAGAACCACCCCTCGACTATCGACGAAAATATCTAGGTTACACGTGTTTACCTCAGGGTGTGTCCGTTGTCTACTGAAGGTACACATTAAGTGTATTCCTTAGAAAGAGGGCAAAGCATTGGCACATTAACCTTCGTTTGTGACTATAGTCTTCAAGAGAGAGGGTGAGAAGTTCGGCGCTCTTCATCTATCAGATTCTAGCCGTGTACGCACCGCGGGCGGATCACGTGCCTGTGATGAAGTTCATTCCAGAGTGAAGGGCAGCGCTGTTGAATTCATTTCCAATGTCAAGATCCATAATGTGTGAGTGGGAACAGATTTTTCAAATGAAGACGGGATCGGGCTGATAAGGAGGCGATTACAAAAATGAGGGCGCAAGTTTGGAAATTGCCTGAAATGTAAGATGTTCAATCTCTTTATCCTAGTGAAAATAAAAGCTTCCCTTCCACCACCCCCGCGCCTCCCACAGACCGCCGTAAATCGGTACACGTGTTGCAAAATTTCACGGCAGTGCTGGGCTGGACTAATTTTCTTTTTTCTAAAAAATTGTAATGTTAGATTTACTTAAAATAAAAAAGAATACGAGTCGTTCCAAAAGTAATGCCCCCTAAAAAAAAAAAAAAAAATTAAAAAAACGAGTTAAAAAGCTACGAAGATGGGAGCGGTACCATTTAAACGATGGCCTTTTATGCTCCAGAATTTATTTTTCTACAGTCATCCACCTTTCTCAATGCATACTTTTGTCAGCGATTGGGTGGTGGCTGTGCACGGGCGTCCGGAGGGCGC
This sequence comes from Euprymna scolopes, assembly GCF_053919585.1. NCBI lineage: Eukaryota > Metazoa > Mollusca > Cephalopoda > Sepiida > Sepiolidae > Euprymna > Euprymna scolopes. The sequence goes on from NC_136500.1 coordinate 63,995,222, forward strand.
TTTGTGACTTCCATCTCGATTGTCACTTTGAAATCTACGAACCCATCTCTTAACTATGCTGACACTTTGTTCCTAGCCATAAAACATAAGTTTTTACTTAAAAGTCGGTAATTAATTTTCTAAGGGGAAATGGCAAAAAGCATCTACTTCTCCGGGTGAAGAAAGGCAATTCTTGCAGTGTGAGTAAAGGCTCGACAACTCTCAAATTCCTTTCCTCACTGAATAAAATCGAAACTGAAAGCGGTCGAGGTTTACACATCCTAGTCAAATATAAAAATTTGTAAACTTGTTTTTGTGCACATCGTTTGCTGAATAAAAACAAATAATTATATTTTTGATCAATCAGAGAACTTTCTGAATTTATTTAAAATGATCTTTCTGGGAGCCACCTAAATCTTGTAAAGGTCATATTTTACTTTAATAAACCAGTGGAACCCAGTTGACCTGAGATCACAGGTCGGTGTCGTTGGGCGTTACTCTGTTGGGCGCTCCTCTCTGCAACACCTCTTTCCACACACACACACACACACACACACACACACACACACACACACACACACACACACACACACACACACACACACACACTATAAATAAAAGTGCATATCACTACAGACAAAAAGGGATAACATAGGATAGTTATAAAAAAAAAAAAAATTACTTCCACATTTAAACACAGAAAAATGGAATAAATAAACGTATTTGTAGCAAAATCACAGAATTTGAAGGATAACAAAAAGTGTATTCTTAATAGGTTGGTGCAAAAATAATGTCGTTTTTTTGACATAAAATGGAACTAAACAAAATAACTTATTTTTGCACCAACCTAATACATAAAATTTACCTGGGAAGATAACGGAAGTGTTTTTAAATCTCTAAGTTTATCTCTTAAAAAACTAAATATATTTAATTTTTATGAAATTTAAATCATCTACTGTTTAAAATTTTTCTGGTCAATATAATTCTCAAATTCTAAGTGCTCTCCTAATCTAAGAGAGTTTTGGGGCTGAACCTTCTGTTAAACTTCAAATATTCTATTTGGATGATATTTATATTATGTTAGGTCCCATCAATAAGTTTCCAGACTTTTTTGTACAGGCATTTGAAATTGACATAGACTCTTGAAAATTCCATATGTTATTGCTCTACATCTTATGAAATGACTGACCAATTGTTGTGATTTAAGGTTCAAATGAACAGCTACAGCAGGAATTGGAATGCATCCCACTAAAGCCTGATTGTCACAGCTGGTTGATTTCAACAATGAAATCTGGAGTGAAGACACTTTAGAAATAAATAAATTCTGTTTTAAACTTGGAAAAAATGTCACAGAAACGTATGAAATACTTCAGATTATTTTAGATCATCTTACATGAATCGAACATCAATTTTTGAGTGGCATAGGACCGTCGTGTGTCTATAGAGACCATAAGTGTGCAGTTTGATATTAGTGTGGGAAAGTACACACAATTATTCGCAAGGAACTGAAGATGAAGAAGATTTGTGCAATTTTGTCCCAATGTTGCTCCATCCTTTTCACAGACTATTTGATCAAGATGGACATCAAGACGGTATCTTACCCTCCTTATAGTCCAGACCTTACTCCCTGTGACTTTTGGTTATTCTCTAATCCAAAGGAACACCATAAAGACTGTCATTATGAGACAATTAAGGAGATGAAAAAGGCTGTAACGAGAGTTATTGACATGATCACACAAGAGGACCTTCCAGAATTGTTGGAACGGCACAACAAGTGCGTTGGAACCAGAGGCGATTACTTCCAAAGGGACTAGAATTTCATGTGCGTACTATCAATAAAATACCCATGCTAAAAACATCTGGAAACTTACTGAAGTCACCTTGCACGTATAAAATTATTCAAGCCAAACAATGTACTCTTCCTTCTATTCGCTTAATATCGACGTGCCTTTAAGTTATCCTGAGGACAGAAATTTTCTACAACTTTAAATTCGTATATCCGATTTTCTTATGATTTTTTTAAACGTCGGCTCAAAAAATGTCTAGAATTGATTAGTTGAGAAGATATACGGCTGAGAACATCGAGTGTGCGGTTTCGATTCTACTCGCCAATTTTCTTTAAATATGAAATTATCTGAAATAAAAATTATATATTTTCAATAAAATAAAACGAAAGTGTAGAATTTCGGTATGCTTAGCACATAACACCTCCCTCTCTCTCTCTCTCTCTCTCTCCTCATCGTTCTCCCTTTCTATCTCTCTCTGTTGGTCGCTCTCTTTCCCTCTGTGTCTCTTTTTATCGCTGTCTATATATCTAAATCTATCCTTTTATCTCTCCATTATATATATATATATATATATATATATATATATATATATATATATATATATATACACACACACAGTATAACTCCTATAATTTGAACACCCGCTTCGTTCAAATTAGATGACGCTGTTCAAGTTTCGTGCTAAAAAAATGTGCTGCAGTTAACTTTAATTCTCTAAGAATTAAGAAATAGTAAATGACATTCATTGCTATATGATGCTTCAAGTATATATTAAGTTGAGTTTACGATATATTGCAAGTAAGAATTGTTAAATATTATTACCAGGAACAAAAACATTGATAATAAATTAAATCTACTCTTACTTGTTAGGTATTTATTACCTAAGTTATCATCTACAGAAGTCATATATTTATGTAAAATACAGTTCTTTTTATTTATTCATTGAATGAGTCTCATTGCAGTTTCTATTTTCATCGATTGAGCTCTCAGGCGCTGCCATTGTATTCCGTAAGCGATCACGAAAATCTACAATTTCTTGGTTCTGTAGCTTCTTTATGATTATATCTCTTCGGAGTGACATTGCTTTCAAAACATAGTTTTCACTAAAGTAAAGACTTTTTTCTAGAAATTTTATAACCGTCTCCATAGACTTTTCTTCATCATCCCATGATATTGCTTCATCAGAGTGTTCTTGGTTATTTATATTTAGTTCAAGAGAATGGGAGCTGTCGCTATTTTCATCACTATTAATGCCTTCAGGATATTGATCAGTAGTTTCCTCATCTTATTGCACCAACATTTCAACATCATTTGCATTAAGTGATTTAAGAACAGCATGGTTGGTCGGTAACCGTTTGGTTCCAAGAATATTTTCTAGACCAGATGTATTCTCTGATTCTTTCAGTTCAGAAGCCTTTGGCGCTGGGCATAATTTACCCCATGCTTTTGTTAATGTTCTTGCTTTAAATATAGCAATATGAAAAAAAAAATTACAGTTAGTGTAAATTAATTATCAATAGTTAATCTACATTAATTACATAGTACACATATTAACATTTCTCCACAATATCTGACTAAACCATATAAACAGTTTTACTGCAACTCCCCATCAAATATGTTAATACAATTTCAATGACGAGACAGTTCAAGTTTAGAGAAAGTCCAGGTTTAGAAGAAGTCCAAATGAGAGGAAGTCCAACTTTAGAGGAAGTTCAAATTAAAGGAGTTTTACTATATATATATGTATATATATATATATATATATATATTATATATATATATATATATAATTATGACGGGTTTATGAAGCATAAAAGCGACGTTGCTGTTTTTGATATTTAATATTTTAGTTTTTGATATTTCAAGCGATCCTCCGTGCTTGATCATAAAATGTAGCGATAGACACACACACACACACACACACACACACACACACACTATATATATATATATATATATATATATATATATATATATGTATATATATATATATATATATATATATATAGAGAGAGAGAGAGAGAGAGAGAGAGAGAAGAGTGGGCAGCAAGACAGCTTTGTATACCATGATTTTGGTCTTTGCCAGAAGGTCACGGTTCTCAAATACTCTCTTCCTTAGCCTTGAGAAAGCCCGACTGGCACAGCTGAGACGGTGTTGTATTTCATCATCTATGTTGGCTTTTGATGATAGGATGCTGCCTAGGTATGGGAAGTGGTCCACATTTTCCAGTCTAGCGTTGTCGATGGAGATGTTTGGGGGGTGAGACTGGAGTACTGTTTGGTGGTGATTGATGGAGAATCAGTTGGAAGGACCGACGCACCAACATCAGCGTCCTGAGTGAGGCTGACATTCCTACTATCACCGCTACTGTTGCTCAACGCCAGCTCAGATGGACTGGTCATGTTGTCCGAATGCCGGATCTCCGCCTCCCAAAACAGATTTTCTTCTCTCAGCTTGTTGAGGGAAAGCGTGCCCAGGGTGGCCAAAAGATGAGGTATAACGACAACATCAAAGTAAATTTAAAGCGGTTTCACATGGACCTTGAGACATGGGAGGACGTGGCTGGGAGCAGGTTGGCATGGAGGAGCGCTGTCCACGAAGGTGCTGCGCTTTATAGCAGTGACCTAAATCAAGCTGCTGAGGATAAACGCAAGCACAGAAAGGACAGATTATCAACCAGACACACCCAACCCCACCCCACCACCACTACCTTTAGATGCCCAAATTGCACAAGAAAAATTGGGTCTAGGATTCGGCTCTCTGCTCACCGTAGGACCCACAGAAGCCACAACGGAGGATGATGATGATATATATAAGAACACAATTAAAGATTGTAAATTATACTTTACAAGAATTTATTATTTGAACTTCTGCGGAGTCTCAAAGAATGCATTCTTTTCATCAGAGGAAAGATATTAGCAAATAATAATTATCGCGAAGTTATGAATTTGCTGGTACTGAGATAAATTGAAACTGCATAATATGAAAACTATTCATATATGCAAAAGAGTTCATGAAACAGAGGAAAAGAAATGAAAACTGAAAAAAAACACAATGAAAGGATACACAGTGGTTAGGTTGTTCTAACACGCGAATTGGTCATAAGATTTAATGTTCCATAATAAGTAGTCCAAGTTATAATGTTGACATTGCAATCCAAATTAAAAATCCAAAATGACCTACGATCGAGGAAGAAATATTTTTCAAAGTGTTAAAGTTTTTTTGTTTTGTTTTTTTCAAATAGAGAGGGAGTAACTGGCATAATTGGTATCATAAACTTTAATAACCGGCAAAAAAGGGGTTGAAATGAGAGAATCAGTGCTAACGTGCAACAGAAGTGAAGAAAAGTTGTGCCATCATTGCCCAGCCTGAGTCTCACTGAAATAATCGGGTTGTGGATTAAAAACAGCACAACGGATCAAATGCGCAAGAGTTTTGTACTTTCAAAGTGAAGTGAAAGAAAAGGAGACGTGATTTTGGGAATACAGATAAAATGATTGAATAATATTGGCGTTTATATAAACATAATCTTAATGGCAATAATAATAACTAGCTGGACCTGTGGAAATTTTTCATATGTAATATATTGTTGCTGGGCATGCTGTGAGCGTTCGGTTCAGCATGAATGAAGGCACAATCATATTATTCTACTTTTTTTATTAAAACTGTATCGGCCCTTACTAAAATAATAACTTTGATACATTTCCTGGGCTGATTATTTCATTACAAACACACCGGTCAATTAACTCACATTTTATCATTTTTCATAATTCTTGGATATGGTACTAATTTTGACAAGTTTTCATCATTTAAACTCACCATATCGCACACCTTACTAAAATAATAACTTTGATATATTGTCTAGGCTGATTATTTCATTACAAACACACACATCAATCAACTCACGTTTCATCATTTTTCGTAATTCTTGGATATGTTACTAATTTCGACAATATTTTTTAAATAATTTAAACAAATGTTGTCGTCAACCTTACTAAAATAATAACTTTTATACATTTGCTGGGTTGATTATTTCATTACAAACACTAATCAATTAACCTCCATTTAATCATTTTTCATAATTCTTGGGTATGTTACTAATTTCGACAATCATTTTTCATAATTTATATCCACATTATCGCCCCCCTCCTTAATAAAATAATAACTTTTAAATATTGTCTGGGCTTATTATTTTATTACAAACACACTAATGCATGAAATCACATTTAATCATTTTTCATAATTCTTGGATATGTTACTTTCGACGATCATTTTTCATAATTTTAACCCACATTTTCGCCCTTCCCTCTTTAATAATAATAACTTTGATATATTATCTAGGCTGATTATTTCCTTACAAACACACCAATCAATTATCTAATATTTCATCATTTTTTCGTAATTCTTGGATATGTCACTAATTTCGGCAATACTTTTTCATAATTTAATCCCTCCTTATCTCCTTCCCCTTTACTTATGTAATAACTTTGATATATTGTCTCGGCTGCTTATTTTATTATAAACACACTAATAAATTAAATCACAATTCGTCATTTTTTGTAATTCTTGGATATGTTACTAATTTCGACAATTATTTTTCATAATTTAAACCATCCTTATCACCCTCTCTTACTAACATAATTACTTTGATATATTTCCTGGGCTGATTATTTTATTATAAACACACAATTGATTAACTCACGTTTAATCTTTGTTCATAATCCTGGATACGTTACTAATTTCGACACTAATTTTTATAATTAAAACCCCACATTATGCCTCTCCCTCCTACTTATATAATATATTTGATATATTGTCTGGGCTTATATTATTACAAACACACCAATCAAGTAACTCACATTTCATCATTTGTCATAATTCTTGGATATGTTAATAATTTTGACAATAATTTTCATAACTTTAACCCACTATGTCGCTTCCCCTTACTTAAATAATAACTTTGATATATTGCCTGGACTGGTTATTTCATTACAAACAAATCAATCAATTCTGGGTATTCTCATAGTATATGTTTCACCTATTTTATCCAATCCTGGATGACGCCGCATATTCTGCTAATATATATCATTCACCTATCTCATTTGATCCAGGGCGACGCTGGGTGTTTTGCTACTATATGTTTTCCACCTATCTCATTCAATACTGGGCGACACTTTCTGATAGTATATATTTGTACATCTCATTCAATACCGGGACTGTCTTCTTATCCGCCACCCCGCTGTTGAAAATATACATTAAATAAAGTAATGTTTTAATCGTAAACTATTTCAGCCATTTCCAGGACTGACTTTATATCCCCAAGCCACTGTTGAAAATATACATGAAATAATATAATGTCTAAATAGTAAACTGTTTCAGCCATTTCCGGGACCGACTTTATATCCCAAACCCGCTGCTAAAAATATACATGAAATAATGTCATGTCTAAATAGTAAACTGTTTCGGCCATTTCTGGAACTGACTTATAATCCCCAACCCATTGTTGAAAATATACATGAAATAAAGTAATGTATAAATCGTTAACTTTTTCAGCCATTTCCGGGACCGACTTCTTATCTCTCATCTTACTGTTAAAAATATACATTAAATAAAGTAATGTCCAAAACGTAAATGGTTGCAGCCATTTCCGGAACCGACTTCATATTTCCCACCCCAATGTTAAAAATATACATTAAATAAAGTAATGTGTAATGCGTAAATAGTTTCACCCATTTTCTGGACTGATTTAATATCCCCCAACCCACTGTTAAAAATATACATGAAATAAAGTAATATTTAAATCGTAAACGGTTTGAGTAATTTCCGGGACTGACTTCATATCCCGTAACCCACTGTTTAAAATATACTTGAAATAAAGTAATGTTTAAATAATAAACTGTTTCAGCAGCTTTTCGAAAGTAATACATAAAAACATTAACGCGGTTAGGGATTAGGCAACCATTGCTTCAACATGAATTTCTGGGCGTAGTATCAGTTTCAGCATTCCAGTAACTTAAATCCCGCCTTTTTTTGGTATTGGTTAATGGAGGAGAAATCCTTCATTACTGATACACTTTTTATTTTTGTTATTGACCAGAGTGCCCCTTTTGGGGAGCTGGTTTCCCCCTAAATTTATAACCGACCTCATGTCCAATTCCGCCCTTGTGAAGAGGCAAGTAAACAAAAGAAAATAATCAGAATAGACATTTTCCAGGGCATTTTATAATTAATCAGAAGTGACATTTCCAGTGCATTTTGTAATTAAATCAGAAATAACTTTTTCCAGTTACTTTTTTAATATTAAAACTTTGTTACATAAACATAGTACCTATTCACAATGCCTCCCCACGGGTCAGATTTAGACACTGGGTCGTTTTTTAACGCGGAGAAAAAAATTGTCTTAGTCGTAAAGGATTTCTCTTCCACTGAGAGAGAAGTAATTGAAATGTAGCACCTGAAGAACAGATACTACAAAAGGCCAAGAAAGACAAATCATTTTTATTAACTTTGCCTCAACAGCGACACCCATTTTTTTTTATATTTCCTTTTCAAGGGTGACAAGGTTTATTTGGAATATTCCACTTTTTGGAATATTCCACTTTCCTTTTTTAGGGATGCACAACATGATAACGGACGGAGCGATAAGCGTAATAATATAATGATAATAATAATGATGATGATGATAATAATATTGTTATGAATGATAATAAAATTAATAATAAATGAATAAATGATAATAAAAGTAAATAATAATAATAATAATAATAATGAAACATGAGGATAATAATAACAATAATGACAATATATAAGCTAAAAGTAGTTATAATAATAATGTTAAGCGTAGTTATAATATATAGATAATTAATTATAAATAAATAATAGGATAAGAAAGTGAAGACTATAGTTATTAAATCTTAGTTTTATAATATTTAGGAAAATCTTGAAAGTTATCTTAAATTATAATTAAATATACAGGTATTAAAGGGGACTTGAAAGTCCAGAGGGATTCAGAAGGATGATTAATTGCTTATGAATTACTAATGTGATTAGGGGATTAATAAACCAAGAAAGGAAGAACTAAGGATTATTTTATTAGAGCATAAGCTTATTGATTTGTGAAATTTGGTGATTAGGTTATTTACAGGACTCAGTAGATGCTAAGTGATTTCAAAGTCGCTGTATTTGTATTTTTCTTATATTTACATTGGAAAATTAGTTCACTTTTCGTATTAATCAAATTTTTATTTTAAAGGTATGTTATTATTCTTATTGTCTCAGAAATGCACTTAAAACAACTCAATTGATTGAGAAGGGTATGTCATTAGATGTAAATGTTTTTACTAAAAAATTAAAAATTAAGTTTTTTGGGGTTTTTTTTTTACATCTTAACAACTGGAGGGTATCTATCCCAAAAGGAAGAAAAACCCGAACCCAAGTATATGCAAAACCAATCTAAAGAACTTTCGGGGGCAGCCCCTTCCCCACAAAAAAGACTCTACCATCCGGGGCCCTTCGATTGGGGGAGCTAAGCCAAAAGAAGTCCAAACAACAAGTCCAACCCCACATAGAACACAGCGAACAAACCATCAGAAGGATTGTGGTAGAAAACTACAGAGAAGAATCTGATCCCCGAGGAATACAAAAGCCTTTACAAGTACAAACAATGCATCAAAGGTAATGTGCTGGAGCCGGTGATGGGTGCCTAGAAGGCGATAATGGACAGGGTGTGTTCCTGATTATATCCGACATCAGGGAGAATCGCCTCCTAGGGTCCAAAAAGGAGGACATGGCGGAGCTCTTAAAAAAATGAACATTCCTGCAATATACATCTCTCAGAGGAGCTACGCCACGTGAAACATCCTCCTCCCTACCAAGGACTAAGCAGAACAGCTCTCAAAAAGGAGAAGCATGAAAGTAAAGCTGCAACCCAAGTACCAAGTGAGAAGGACTTCGGTACACATACACAACACCCCAGTTGAGCTGAATGCAGAATACCTGGGAGCAATTTTCAGCTAGTTTGGGCAAATGGAGCGGCTGGAACTGATAAGGTCTCAGAGCTGAATTTCTATGTCCGATTATATGGTGGCTATGGAGCTGAAAAAGGAAAGCTTCTTGCCAATTCCAGCATTACTGACGAAAAAAACAAAACAAACGAACCTGGAACATGGCGATGGTCGTTGAAGGCATAGGTCCACCCTGCTGCGGAAGCCAGGGCACATGGGCAATAACTGTCTGAAAGAGATAGTTCACAACAGAGAAGCGCCACAGTCTATACTAGCTCCAGTGACGGAGAAAACTGCCGCCACTCCTTTGGCTTCAGCAAAATCTCGTTAGATGCAAAATGATGATATCGGCAACTTCAATTCACAAAATATTGAGAAGATATATAATGCTGATAAAGGCAATAGTTTGAAGAGAGTTAATATATATATATATATATATATATATATATATATATGTGTGTGTGTGTGTGTGTGTGTGTGTGTGTGTGTATGTGTGTATGTATGTGTGTGTGTATTAGTGTAACAGAGCGCGTATGGCCGCTTGGGCAAATATCTGCAGGCGCTTGCGAAGAAAAAGCACATATGCAAATTAGGAAGTATGCGCGAGAAGAAAAAGAAAAAAGGTCACCACGTGGTAGGGAGAAGCAAAGTATGCACCGAGAAAAATGAACGTGTAAAATCAAAGGCGAGAAATGACAGGCTATGACCAGTGCGAGGAGAGGAGAGAAAGAAAAACGCTTGCTGGGTGAGATGGCGAAATGAACAGTTAGAAAAGAAAAAAACAAGAAGCAAAGTAATGGTAATAAATGTTTTTGGCACTTCTGCATGTCAATGACATGAGGTGTCCGAGATGAGTTATCAACCACTGTTCTTTGAATGCCCTCTCTCGGCCGTTCTTTGAACCTCAAGTATAAACAAGTGTCTCTGAGAACGCAACAATATATAATCACGAAATAAAGAACAAGAAAATATATGAAAATCAAAAAATTTATTGTATAAAAGAATGTATCAAAATATAATTTAAAAGTTTTAATAGTATTTCTTTTCATGAGTGATTTATAACTGAAAATAGAAAATAAATATGTAAAAAACATAAACATTGTTTTTAGAATTTTTTTTTTTTACAGTATAAAAATGTATTAAAAGATATTTTTTGTTTGTCAATGTAGCAAAATATAATTTTAAAAACATGAAACATTTATTATAAAGGTTTCGGAATATTTTTTGTACAGAAAGATTGTTTTGTTTTTCACATTAAGATTTTATAAACATATAACAAAATATAATTTTAGTTTGCCAATGTAGCAAAATAGAATTTTAAAAACACGAAACATTTATTACAGAGGTCTAAGAATATATTTTGTTTTGTACATAAGATTGTTTTTTGGGTTGTTTTTTTTTTATAGTAAGATTGCGTAAACATGTATCTAAATAAAAGTATGAGTTATCGATCTTGTTCTAGGCTGACAAACGCCATCTACCGGCCGTTCTTGAAACTAAAATACGCACATTCGCCTCATGTTATTGACATGCTTTTTTCTAAATCGTTATTCAACCCAAAGTGCTCAATTTCCTGGATAGAGCAGATGTTTTTAAAGGAAAAGGGTATTGTTAAAGGGAAAAACAACGTCACCATGATTCATTATACTATTTTATACAATAAATTCACTTTGCATGTTTGGAGTTATAGTAATAATGCATACATAAGTTAACAAAATTAAAGCTGTAATTGTACAATTTTTGATATTGGAAAACGCTTAGCAGGAGAAATGATCCTGGTAAAATTTTCACCCCTCCTTCCTGTCAACATACCAAAAAGATGCTTATACGTATCTAAAACCAATTGTCCAAAGAGAGTTAATATACACCAGTTACAACAAGCAATACAATTTAATCACGAACAATAATAGCAGTAATATAATTTTGATCATGGCCAACATCGAGCAGAACACATGGTCCTGGTAAATTCCTAAATTTCCCGTCATGTCAACAAGTATGTTTAAATGTCTATTTTCAACCAGGAAAACAACATTACTATGTTTTTAATAATAAAAAATGTAAGATATCCGAAAAGTGGTACTTAGTAATAGAAGAGTGCTCAATATACTAGATAAAACAGGAGAGTTTACACATAGCATTGCCCAAAAGAAAGCCTTTCTTTGTCTTTTGTAATTATATTGACTAGTAAACAATGCAGATGGCGCTGCTAGGTTGCCATAAGAGTAATCATACCTTATTATATCTAGTAAATGGTATACGTTAGTTAGTGCTCAATATCTTGGATGGAGCAGATATTTTTTAAACGGAAAAGGATATTTTTAAAAGGAAAAACAACGTAACCATGATCCATTATACTATTTTATACAATAAATTCACTTTACATGTTTGGAGTTATAATAATAATGCATTATAATACCTAAAAACAATGATATACAGTAATAGTAGAGTGCACTATATTTTAGAGAGAGCAGGTACGTTTAAATGCAATGTTGTATGTGATAAATAATTTCTTTGTCTTCTGTTAATATGTTGTACATCAGATGAAGTAGACCAATGCCTGTTACTATTATCATATCGGATAAGGTGTCTATATTAGTCAATTCAAAGTGCTCTATGTATTAGATAGAGCAGGTACGCTTAATAACCGCAGTGCCTAGGGGAGGGAGTGAAGTAGTGTCAATTTTATTGTCACATGTCCATCCACCCAAGCAGATGACCCCCTTTTTCAGTAGTTACAATTATGCACTCTCTGTTTTGTGGTCATGATACATTACTCCCATAGATTACGAAAGTCTGTTTTTCTTGGGAAGGAGGAGTATAGTAGTGTCCGTTTTGTTGTCATATATCCATCATCCTAGGTATGATCACCTCCTTCTTGGATAGTTCTGACTAATTAATATCTGTTCTGTGGTTATGATACTTTATTTGCATAGATTACCGAAGTCTGCTTTTTGGGGTTGGGGGAGCGCGGCTAGAATGGTGTCCATTTCTTTGTCATATGTCCAAAAAATTATTATTTATTTACGAAAATTATACAGAAGTCATGAATAAATTAGACACAAGGTCATTCAAAAGTGTGGGGAAGTGGATCTATAGTTATCCTTCTCACTATACCTTTTTAATTGTTCAAACTATTCCTAACTAGAGTCTATATACGGCATAATCACGTTGACACACCGGTTCCCGTCAGATCACCGAAGTTAAGCAACGTTGAGCCTGATCATTACTAAAAATGGGTGACCAATTTGGACATTGCAGGCACTATATGTCGGAGGACGTCGACACCTCCCTGCAAGAATGACAAAAATCTAACGTCGTCATCTTCCCAGACAGAGATATACATACGACTGGGGACCGCTTGTGAATTTGATACTCCCATGAAACTTCCTCCTTCGGGGGAAGCCGGTTAAACCCGAATAGGGTTGGTGCTGATGCAGTTACAGTTACAGTTTAACTAGAGTCTCCAATCACTATAATATTACATTCACTCCAGTGGTCGTCCTAGCTAAGATTCTCGAATCGATTTTAAATAATTTGTAATACTGCCCTTTGATCTTAGCCAAAAGGCAAAGAAACCATAAAGTTATTAGGTCGCTGGAATATTGGGAACTGCACGTTGATCTTATATATTTAGTTTATTACTCGTTAAGTTAAAATACATTTCAATAATAGACGCATTATATTTGTACTCCTTGTCGGATAATTAAAATTTTGTATACCTTCCTTACAGATTTACAATGTTTTTTTTATACATGGAAAGAGAAAGCGAGAGAAAGTTATGAAAATGTTTATGACAAGCTCTAGTTACGTATAGCTATATCTCTCTTTCCCTCTCTCTCTCTCTCACTCTCTCTCTCTCTCTATATATATATATATACATATATATATACATATACATATATATATTTGTGTATGTGTGTGTGTGTGTGTGTGTAAGGATTGGGGTAGATATAATGTGTGTGTGAAAGAGAGAGAGAGAGAGAGAAAGATGGTGCCTTCCATAATCCAACGACCAATACATTCTTTCCCTTATCTCTCTTAGAGAGAGAGAGAGAGAGAGAGAGAGAGAGGAGAAGGAGAAAAAGAAACAGAGGATGAGAGATAAGGAAGAGAATGTATTGATCGTTGAGTTATGGCAGGATATGACGATAAAATTCCCCTATTTGTGAAGGTTGGATGAATTCTTGGAAGCTCGCCAAAAATATCCAGATTCACATATCAGGGAGGGAGGGAGAGAGAGAGAGAGAGAGAGAGAGAGATGCAGTGGAGTGAGCGTATGCGTCGGGTCAGAAAGGGCGTTGCTGCCGAAATATCCTGTGCAGCAAACCGCTGAACGCACATGTGGCATACCGACCACGTGGTTACTCTCGCCGCACCATTCATCGGTCTCGTTATTCACGGGCAATGTCAAGTTCACATTATAATCATGTTCCCCGTCAGCACGTGTATCGTTTTGTCAATGAACTTCAGACTTGGATTCTTCCCCCCTCCCAATGGTGTCCTTATTTGTAGTTGTAGTACCCGACTCAGGATGGGTTCAAACTAAAACACATTAGGATCCTTTAACGCATACAACAAAGAAAATACAGTTTACATGATTGAGGTTTAAAAAAGTTACTTTTGTAGATTTTATAAAAAAAATGCTACAGTAAAACTGTCACAATAAGACAAAATAGAAAGTCTATAAATAATCTATTTGTCAAAATTTTAGGATTTGTATGATTTAAAATTAAAAATCCCATTAAAGTCATAATTACCAACAGGGCTTTTCAGGCAATTTTAACAGGCTAGAATGTATCTTCTTTAGAGGCACTGACTTGATTCTCTCCACTTTCTGGCTCGGTGCCATATCTTCCTGCGATGGAAAGGAAGATGCAATAACTTTTACCACTTATTACGTGTAATATTGTATTATAACTATTATTGCTCATGTGGAATGACTAGTACTTTTTGGTACACTAATGGCTCAAATAGTTTTCTTTTGGTTCAACCTTATTCTTTGAAAACTTTGACTAAACAAGTTATGATAACCTTTTTCCTAATCCTATGACTCGTTTGTCTCTTTATTGCACAGTTACTTTAAACGAGATTATTTGAGAGAACACTAGTTAACCTGACCTTTTGTTTAGTCCATTGTCTCTTTTTGTTTCTAAACGGCGCAATCCCTATTTGACGAGATTATTTAAATATTAGTCACTTTTGATAAGATTATTCGAGACAATAACGGTTAATACCTGACCCAACAAGTCAAGGGTATTATCTGTGCCCCACTTATTTGAATATCAACCTTATACAATAATTATTACATTTTCTCTTTTTCGTGTCAAAATACAGTTTGACCTTATCATTAAGCATCGACAGTTCTGATATCTAACACGAACACTCTTTCTTCATTTATTAATTCCTTTTCCGCTATTTTCTAAGTTTCTTTGTTCTTAAACCACCCATAAAAAGTCCAGTCACTAAATTCTGATGGGTAGGTTACGTTCCATACCCGGGAAATTTGATCCGTTATTTAAATTCTGGTGACAAGTTTCGAACTGTCCACGAAAAAATTCGTCGAAATCCACATTCTTTATTTCTTTCGAAAATAAACGTGTACTGCACTGATTTAGCAAGAGTTTAAAATTTGGAATTTTAGTTGTCACTTATCTCCCTGCCACAGTGACAATGCCACCGCTGTTCCCCTTCTCTCATAAAGAGTTTGAGTCCAAGGGTCAAAGGGTAACACTCCATTAACGAGTGCTGAGTAATCTCACTTGCTATTTATTTTAAAATTAAAACGACTTAAAATACGTCGTTTCGGCTGATTTATTGTTGGATGATGCTTTCGTTTTTTCTTCAACGAACCATTGCCGTTAGCATTCAAAGTGTGCGATATGTTTTCGAAACGGAAAATAGTGTCGAGTCCGTCCCCCCTTTTTTTTGTTTTGTTTTCATAAAAAATTTGATTAAAAAAAAAACAATAGAAACATCTTCTTAACCGTTCACCAATAAGAACTATTGTTAAGATACACCTGAAGAAGGTTGGAGGTTACATCGGCCGAAAAGTTGTAAGAATCAGACCCCAGATAAGAACAGTTGGCCGAACAATCCAAATTATACATATTACCAATCCTAATCTCAAAACCCAAAAGCATTACATCAAATCGGCACAGGCTCGAATTAATAGGAAAAACAATGAAAACGACTGGACGCTCTTTTCATTTCATAAATGCATCACACATTTGAACTCTAACGATTATGGTTTGCAGAAAAAAGAAAATAATATTAATGCTAGTGCATTGTACGAACTGGAAGTCTGTAATTGCGCATATTACGAACAGGATTTCTCATAAATATTCGCTCGGATTCGACCGGCACCGAACATCGCCGCCGGAATATGCCGAACACCGTTAAAAACACCCAGAAACCCGTTCACCATATTATTTATTTTAATAGTATTTTCAAGTTATATTCAATTTTTATGATATTTTTGTTTATCAAATCGTTAGGTGAAAGTACAAACTAGTTACAAAACCTTCCCTGATATATGTTAAGAATTTCTTTCTTAATAAAAACGTTTTTATTTCAGAGCAGTAACAGCGACGCACAAGCACCCGCCATTGTTGGTCGAGCCATATTGGAACTTTAGGTAAAACCCAGTTCGTAATATGCAACATTAACGGCGAACGGTTCGTACAATGCACCAGTATCATAACATGTAAACGTGGTATTATGGTTACTGAGATGATTCTGGTTAAGAGTAAGATAAACATTTTTATCACTTTAGTCTAAGAATATCTATTATATCCATACTTTTAATAGCCTTCATTTATTTTAGATGTATTTTTTTTATTTTCTGCAAATAAATTATTCAAAGTTCCTGCGTCGATCATTTTTTTTTCTTTTTTTTACAAAGGCATCACCACATTATCAAGGCCCAGAGGCCACTCAAGGATAAGGGTTAAAGAGTGTACAGTAGAAATTGGTCAATATAGTAATCATTAGTAATGAAAATTTGGTAAATTTAATAACTTATATGGAACGGCTCATCAAGAACTTATTTACTTTAGACTTGAACACAACCATATTGTAGTCAGCCGGAAAGCAGGAAATTCTGATATAAGAATTTTCTAGCTTATCGAGAGCCCTACTCATAGAGCACAATGATGGCTCTATTTGATTCTAGGACGACGTCCCTTAAATATTACCTTCCCTGTTGGAAGGGAGGGTTGCGTTACCAACAGTCGCCCGAGGCGTCTCTTCCGATAAATGCTTTCCGGTCAGATCACGGTAAATAATTCTGCACATGTCCAAAACATCTGGTCTACTCCCCTCGTTACAATGATTTCGTTCCTATCTATACTGGAGAGAGGGAAACCGATCAAAGTCAAGTATATGTTTATGTATAGACCATTTGAACTCAGGAGTCTGTCTTGCTGCAAGATCGATCTGTGAAGAATAATGAGGGGTTTTGTAGAACCTCCTCCTTTGTGAGGAATGAGAGGTTTATCGTCAGCCGCCCAAAGCGCACCTATCGGGGAATACCAACGAGTTCGGTATGGCCAAATTTTACACTTGTCCAGAGTGACCGCTATTTGGGGGAAACGGGAACATCTTCCGTCCTCGTTAAATTGACTGTCTCAACTGCCGTGAGAAGAATTTAAATAAGGTTTTAGGTTAAAAAATGATAGCATTCAACTAGGAAATGGGTTTGTTAGTTTTAAGAAACCTGTTGTTAATTTACGAAACCGTAAATGTATGTATTTTTATATAAAAAAAAAATTACTGACGAATAGTCGAGTAGCCATGTTAAGACGCCACCTTGAAATTGATCTGCGGTATTTGTTTTTGAAATGAACTATTTTGAAGTAGTGATGTAGTATATAGTAAATATTAATATTTTAAATATCAAATAATAAAACGGATACATACGAAGACGTCAAACGATGAATAGTAAATAAGCGAAAGAACTGAATTTCATCAGAGTGCTCTCTTAGTGGGATTACGTATTTGAGAGAGTGCGTTCACTAGGACAAAAATAATAATTATGTAACTGGGACAAAATGCATGTATTTTTTACTAGGAACATGTTTTAATAGTAACTGTAAGTAGTGAGCGTGTAAGTTGTGCATAGGAAGTGTTTTCTTATTTTCCTATAATGTTGAAAGTTTTTCAGGAAGATCGTTTCCATTTTATTAAAATAGATAAACGTAATAATTTCTATGCAGGGACGAAGTGTACTAATAGCTTTATGAAAGAGTCATTAGAAAATGCTGTGTGTCCTGATAAATATGTCTCCCGCCAACAGCGCCATGATGTGGTACGACGATCAGAAAGTCGGATTTGAAAAGAGGAATAACACTCTGAAAAGGAGAAGGCAAATGCTAAGACGATGAAACTCCTAAAACAACATAGAACCGGAGACATAACTCAGCCAACAAGGTACAAACCATCTCAGCAATGATCTGTACTCTGTCGGTTTTGGGAAAAATGGCTGATGGAGTGTTCGGTTATTTGCCTATTGAAAGTGTAGATACAGGGGGAAATCAACTTTATTTTATTATATAGATGTGTTGGGAAAAGATGCATCTCTATTTGTGGGGGTAAATTACAATCATGCGTTCACTTCAAAGCTGTTGCACACTGTGAGTTTTCGTGTCGATCATGCTGCGTTACAATTAAATACTTAATTATCTTTATTCCTCATTTGTCCTCTTGTAATTAAATCAATAGACATTGATTAATCAACAGCAAACTTGTTCGGTCGTTTCCACAATTATTTAAAAATTCGTGTCGAAAAGAACACGCCTTCCCAGAATGCACAACTTCAACCGACTCTCAACCTTACACAATAATGACACCTTATATTATATCCATAAGATTTAACCGGCATTTGGCATATCCGATGACCCAGTTTACTTAAGATTACTTAACGATCAAACACTTGCCAACGATAAGTGTTAGGTGGAATAGATTCTGACTCAAAAAAAACAGCAATTCTTCCCTCTTTGTCAGAGACATCACTTATGGAATATGAGAACTAAAGAACAAAACAAAGGAGGCAAGAGTTTCACGGTCACCGAAAGTAAAACTAAGACCCACTTTCTACTCTCCTTAAATTATCACGTGGAATCAAATTAGTAAGAAATCCCTGGTACTTGAATCAACAATAAATATCCGATCATATTTGTTTTCGATCTTTTCCCTTACGTCTTCATATTTTTCCATCTATTCTCTTAATGATCCCTTTTTTAAAAGATGGAATCGCCTGATCGTCGAAGGCAAAGTTCAAGCAAGTCTGCACACTTGGACAGTCCACAGAGTTTTATAATTATTAAGATGTTGTTTTCGTTTTTTTTTGTTTTTTATTTGTTTTGTTATCTTATCCGCAACATTTTTAATAAATGAAAAATACGTCTAACTTTTTAATTGTATTTATTTTATAGTTTGAAGTCTTTTCTTTGTCAAACATATTCTAAAAATAGCCAGTTCTTTTTCCCATCTCTTCAATGTTTTGAATATCTGCAATTAAAACTCCGTCAACCAAGAAAACGGAAAAGTCCCAATCGAAAATAGTCAGATATTTTGACGACAAGAACGCCGCATTTATCTCTTCTGCATTATACATTATTCTTAACTAGTTTAAACTTCTTAATACTTAACCCATTCTTTGTATTTTAATAATACTGTATTTTTATTCATTTTTTAAACCAGTTTCAAACCACTTTTTCTCATCCAAATTAATACAAAATAGTGAGTCTGTTCCTCATGTTGATATAAAATTACATTATCGTATTTTATTGGAAAGGAGACTTAACCTTAAAAAACAAAAACAAAAGAAAAACTTTAGAACCGAGAAGAACTTTATTTAAATATGATACTTATTATCTTACAAGATATGCAAGGGCGCTAATAAACCTGGCCTGGACGCCCCACGCATGGCTACCCCTTTTAGTGTGATTGATCCGTAGATTTTGCCAGGTTACCGATCTGGGAGAGTGAAGGCTCTGATATAAACATATACTTTTTACTCCATGACATTGCGCTGAAACACTGGGGGAGGGTGGCCTCCTGGGTCATATTTCGAAAACTTAGAACTGGTGATATAAACGTCTTCCCCAGTTTGCAAACCTATATCACCTAAGGAGCCCAACTTCTATACATACTTATCCTTTGTCTATTAGCCAGGTGCAGTTACAATATGGGGGACTCACTTGAGAGACTCTGCCTGTCCTTGATTCCTGTTTAGGATAATGAACGCTGACTCCCCATTTCGCATGTATTTCTCTAACACCAAATAGCTTTGCTTACATGCTACTTATGTTCACTTGACTGGTTTAAACCATTATTGTAAACTTGTTGCTTGATGTGCGTAAATTTAACCTCCCATCTTTATTTCCCGCTAAAATATATAAAATAAAATTAAAATATGAATTTACGAAAATCCACAAAACGCTCCCCTCTCCACCGCTGAAGTACTGACCATAGGTTTAAAGCAAACAGAAATCTAGCTGAACAAAATGTGTAGCCGAAACTTTCGTAGAAAGAAAACCTCTTATTTTTAATTACTTAGTCGCTTACGAATTATTGTAAAGTTATTGCTTATTCACCTAAACTTGTTTTCCTGCTCTTAATTTACTTATGTATGATACTAAAATAACTGGCACAAATTCTGTTCTAAATGTCGAGTTAAAAGACAAACTACTTTGCCTCCAAGACGACTGCCTATGTCTGTTTTGCACGATTGGTTTGTTGTTTTTGTTTTACGGCATATCAACCCTTTTCGGGTTATTTAATGCCGAATCCAAACATTTTGAAGAAAAATTTTTTTAATAGAATATATTTGTTGTTTTCACGTCGGTTTCTATTTAACCCATTGTTGGGACCCTAACAGGTACTACCACTCCGGGTCAGAGTGGACCTGGGAGCAATGGTGATTAAAGGGTGGCTCCACACTCCCCAAATCCCACAAGCTGGGGCCTCACCACTGAATATAGTTTAAGGTCATATCCAGGACCCCCATTGAGGGACTTTTACCCTCTGCAGGGGGGGGGGGGGCAATCGGCGTATTCTAATGCCCCACCGACAGGGCCACTGTTTTGCATGATAAACATTATTCCAAATCCTCATACTCCTAAATCTTACCACAATCTCTGTATATCCTAATGTTTATTAATACTGTATTCTTGTAAGTTATATCATCTCTCCTTTTCCACCTCGACAAATAACCAATTGCTCTTCTCCCAGAGCTGCTATGAAAGCACATACTTTGCGCATACATTGGGAGAGTGGTTACACTTCCGGTCTTTAACTTTTGAAGGCTGACTTTTAAAAATCCGTATTAAACATCTATAGTTATCTATTGAGAAAGCATGCGTTATCTTATAACTTATACCTATATTCTATAGCTTATATATAAGATAGATATTTATTAGCCATAATTTGAACTTATATTTAACGTGATCTATATTAAGTAGTAACTATATTTTCTTTTCCTTTAGATGGGCCGAAGTACTGGTGATTGTCTTTACATGAAAACTAACACCTGAAGCTCACCTCGAATCGTACCCTAACTCTTTACACTGTACTTTTTTCAATGCATTTATTAATCCACAAACTCATGCATGCCCCCCACCCGCGTTTCCACTCCAAACTTTTGAATAACCACATCTTCCGATCTCAATCCAATTTTTAAGAATGTAACTTCACAGTAGATACTAATTATCTTTGATACTAACTCGATTAATCCCAACTATCCATGCGGGGGCATAGAAATACCCTCTCGGTTTAGGTCATCCATATAGAAGAAGAAGGAAAACTCGATGTTTAACCTGTGCCACTGACCTCATACTCCTTGACACTAAACAGAGGTGGGGGGGCTTCTCAGTCCTGGTCGATAACCTACTTAGAGCTGATGACGATCAAATCACTACTCTTCCATACTCTTTCTTTGCCTATTAGCCAGGAGCAGAGGTAAAATTACAGGGACTAAAGAGACACGCCCAATAGTTAGTCTTTTTTCCTAACTAGAGCAATGAATGCCGTCCCTCACATCTGCCTAATTTCTTTCCCCTTAACCGGGACATTTTGGGGGTGCTTGTATACTAACATGATTGGACTGTGCCACTCTTGTCTGACAGTTTTAAGGGTACCAGTTTGACAGTTTGTTTGAATACTGTACTCCGACTGAGAGTACAGATGCCCTAACTCTTTAGTAGCGCTTAAAGCAATTGCTCTATCATCAGTTGTATAATATCGGGATGTTTGTAGTGCCATATCGTGCATGGAAAAGGGACTCTGCACTAATCTCCGGCCAGCATTTCCGATTTCACATTCCTGTGGATGAGGAGTCGGCTGATGGTCTACTTGTGTTGCATGATGGTGACTATGCACACTCGCTTTAGCTAGCACCTCTCACCCTAAACTGAAACTACGAAATAAAATGAAACGACAGCTAAATCCAAAATAACGATCAAACCGGACACACACTTGAACAACGATTCGCCTCCTTCTTTAGTGCTTTCATTTACAAATATTCGCGGACTTAGAACTAACTTAGATGATGTAGAATCATTTCTCTTAGAAAACTCCCCGGATTTCTAAGCGCTAATACTTATTTGATAGTTAGGATAGGCAGGTTGTGATGACATTCCTAGCGAGTATAAAAATCCTACTAGTGAGATATCGGCCTTGGGTTTAGGCTTATTGCGATGATCACATCCCTTGTCCGAGACGAAAGTAGATTCATCCCACTTCAGATTTCGTTGCGGTTTACATGATATATGATGGTTAAGACTTTCTTGTGTGCGGCACATTTGCTCAGTTGGTAGAGTGCTAGCGTCGCATGCAAGAGGCACGGGTTTTAAATCCCGAGTTCGGATGTGTCAAACTAATGTGCCCAAATGAAGGCGAGACTTGAATCTTGGACTTCCGATTTGTTGGCTTTCGTGGCTCTTGTGAGCTGCGGAAATAATTATATATATATATATATATATATATATATATATATATATATATATATATATCATGATATGATATGTATTTGTCCGGCCAAAAATATCGATTTAGTACAGAAAAAGAAATTTGAGGAAACGAACGAATAAAAAAAAGTATGCTCAGTTTCCCGCGTTTACTTGTTGTTGCTAAATGCGCAAGTTCACAAGCAGTCTCTAGTAGTGCATATATCCCCGTTTGGGGAGATGACGACGTTAAGTTTTTGCAGTTCTTCCAGGGCGGTGTAAACTTGAATGCTTACTAAACACTATTATCAAAAACATCATTGTATCAAAATAGCAGCGACTTCCGGTTGAAGTATTTCCGGAGAACAGTAGTCTAGACGCAGTCTGTCAACTGGCAATGCACGATGTGGTGGAAGCAAGGTCAAGTTTTAGGACGCAAAATCTCTGGGCGAGTGACCACATTTTTGCAAAACAATGCGGATCGGAATGTCGGCCAATCGGAATGTCGCCGTCATCTAGGCCAAATAAAAAGAGACGCAGCGAGAAGAGTTGGCACAACAACGACGAGAGGAGTGCTAGCAACACAGCCTTCTACACACCACCACCGCCACGTAGACATTACATTGTCAATCTATCATTAAAAACTTATATGTACAGAAATAAACGACGACATATTATTAAAACCAGCTGTGTGTTTCTTATTTTAGCCGACAAGTGCCTAAGTTAAAGAAATGACAAAAATTGTTATTTTTTTAATTCAATAGACTTAAACACATTTGACGACTCGATTCTTCTTCTTCTTCTTCTTCTTCTTCTTCTTCTTCTTCTTCATCATCATCATCATCATCATCATCATCATCATCATCATCATCATCATCATCGTCGTCGTGAAATGTAGGCAGCTAGAATGAGGCTCTACTCTACCGTGAATGGAAATATTGCTTGTGATTGTAGCTAGACAAGGTTTTGTGAATGTTATACAGGGGAAGCGGAGGTCCAAGATAATACATTGAAGCTCATGAGAGGTTAGAGATTACTGACGATTGATGCGCGAGATCATACAAAAGGTCAATGATCGTCGCATTTGAGATGATCAAATGAAAAACATATATTACACTGCCTCCCAATGGAAGAGGTACTAGTTAGGAGGGTGATATCATTATGAACTCACATATAATACATTAACCCCAAATGAGGAGGCATTGCGTGGGTGGACAGAAAACAGATCGTACAAAACCCTTCAAAGGTGAAGGTAATGTTCTGAAAGATAATCTGATGATAATAGAATAGATTCTAATCTAACCACATCTTAAGATGGGAGTAAAGTTATTAACTCTGCCATCAGTATCAATGTTGGCCGTAATTTTGCAGTCAAGGACTTCGACTACGTGGATAATATTGCGCTACTTTCGGTGAAACATTTGTTTATGCTGTTAAGAGCGAGAAAAATTGTGTGTGTGTGTGTGTGTGTGTGTGTGATAGAGAGATAGAGATAGAGATAGAGAGAAAGAGAGAGAGAGAGAGAGAGAGAGAGAAAGAAAAGGATAGGGAGAAAGAGGGAGCGTTTTTGTGACCAGAGGTAGCAACATGTATTATACAGAGGGGTTTTGAAACGGCACCAAACGGGGATATATGTTCTATTATCCAAGTAGGGTGTATATATATATTCTGTGCATATATGCACGTGTATGTAATGAGTGTCTTATTGAATGCGCGTTTGTTCTTCACACATGTATTTACGTGTGATCGCCGAGTTTTCAAAATGTCACAAAACAATTTATCGATAGCGAAAAAAAACATCTTTGTCTCTTACCAGAAGAAGGTAGACATACCTTCAACAAAAGGGGCGGATACCATTCTATGAGGTTACAACATTTGGCCACTTAGGGAACACATTTGGCCCATCTGTAATCTTGTTGGACGGAATGCTGCAACGAAAATTCTACCACAAACAACAGACCTCGGAGTTCTTTTCGGCATAAAGAATGTTGTTCCCATCTTGGAAACGTTGAAAGCTGATACAGTCCTGTCTATATCCTAATTATCGATCTTGTTCCTGCTGGGTGACACCCTGTCCCTCAATTGTCTCTATCAACCGCCCGTTACAAACTGAATACTAACTAAATTTCTAAGGTGTCTCTAAACTCGTTACGTCATGTATCTATGTAACCTAAAATCCTTGCCTGGTCTTTTGTCACATATTTTCTTTTCTTTTTTTAATTAAAACCAAACATTAAAATCCTATTTTTTTTTTTTTACATGGGGGTCACCACTTATCAAGGCCCGAAGGCCACTCAGGGATAAGGGTTATTGCGTGTACAGTAATCAATGAGATAGTATTGTAGTAAGCATTAGTATTGGAGATTTGATAGAGTGTCTTACTTAAGGGGGCGGTTTGTCAGGAGTTTGTTTATGTTGGACTTGAAGACGTCCAAGTTGTAGTCAGGTGGGAAACAGGCAAACGGCAGAGAGTTCCACTGGCGTGCAGTTCTAAGAAAGAAGCTTTGCTCATGGAATCTACGTTTGGATTTAGACACAGATAAAGAGTGGGGAAAATTACTGACAGTAGTTTCAGCCAGACGGGTGTTTCTCGTGAAAGATTGGCGAGGGGGGACGAGGAATTGGAGCTCAGACTAAACGTTTTATTGTTTTACATATTTCTGGCGTAAATTCCAGTCCTATTTCAAAATATTCTTCCGTTATCAAAACACTTTGTTATTTTCACCATACGGAACGGAAAGTAATTTTAAATAATCAGTGTTAATCTCATTCTTCTATATCTCTCGCTTCTCCCTTCCACTCTCTATTTATATCTATACAGCTCTTTCGCCTCTTTCTCTCATCTATATAATATTCTACGTGTTCCTCATTAGTTATGTAGACGTTGAAAAAGGCCAAATACAATTTTTGAAGGCAAGCTGCTTCAAAAAATCTCAAATTCGCGAAATTTGGCTTGAAAAAGATCTATCTGGCAACCTTAAACAAAAATATTAATGTAGCCTCGTTTTCGAATATCGTTATCATAATCTATGACCATTGTTGTACTCTGGTAAATACCACGTGTTCATCGTGTGATGACGCGAAGGCAATAAACTAATTACAAAAACGTAGTGCACTCATTTTGTAATTAATTTATAGTCAGTAAAAGCAATTCTCTTTTTTTTTTAAAAGGGGGGGGGATAAATATACACTAAACAGTAAAAAAAAAAGGAGAAAGGAACCCAAGAAAAAATATCTAAAGACGCCGATTCTGATCCAAAATAAATGCAGCTTCACGAATTGGCTCTCCTGAAAAATGACAGTATCCATTTTCGTTGGCTGTGAGAAAGAAACTCGTAGTAATTTCGACGTGCAGCGGTTATTCATCGAAGAAAGACATTAACGAAACGCTGTGTAAAAAGGGAAACACTCGAAAATAAATAAATAAATAAATAAATAAATAAACACAGCAAAAAGAAGAACATTGTCTGCCAAGAGATATGGAATTGGAGGTGTAAATTAAAGATTGTCTGTTACAATGTGATTTTGTTATTTGTATTGAACTATGTAGCACAATATTACTTTCTGGGTATTTATTAGTAATTAATAATTCCTCTCATCTGGGTCAGTTTTATATTTTAAAATGCAATGGATACTATTTTCATAGAAATGTTATTAAACTCATATTTGTTGCGTGGTATTGGTTTTTATGACCCCCCCCTCTAAAAAAAAAAAAAGCTAAATTTTTGCGCTATCCAGAAAAAATATCAACTTTATCAAAACATTTGTTCATTAAATAGATTTCTCATCACGTGAAATTTGTACGGGTCTTACTAGTTTTTCACTATTCTTTTTCTCACTTTGGAGAAAGACCTAATTCGACTTCGTAATCTAAGATGTTATCTATTCTGGCTTCTAAAATCCCTTTCTGACAGAAGAGGCGTGGCTAGTACTTTTCTACTTTGTCATCATTTCCCTAGAAGGTGCTCGACTAAGTATCAAACTGTGGATCCTCATTGGATTCATAACAATTTTCGACGCAATATACTGTTATTAATCAACTTCAGCGTGTTACATCGTAGATTGAGGTAAAAATAGTGAAAATAAATACACAAAAGCGCATGCTGCCGGCTTCGCCCCAACAAGCAAAACTCATCGTCTTAATTTGTGATGTTCCTGAGGGAGTTGAGGGTTTCAAATACCTTGACGCCATCATCACAGGTACGGGTCAAGATGTAGCTGACATTAAAGCGGAATTGCACGTTATACGTTATGCTTTTTGTTTAATCAGTTCCCGGCTCTGGTCTTGATCAGAGATAAGACGTAGTTAAGCATCTATCATGTAAGTCTTGTACAACGACAGTGGAAGACGTTAAGAGACTGGAAACCTTTGAGGCTGCTGCCTGCGTGATATATATATATATATATATATATATATATATATATATATATATATATATATATATATATATATATATATATATATATATATATATATAAATACTGTTAGAAACTCACCTAATATGTGTCACGGTAACATAGATTGGGTGAGTTTCTTACAATATTTTGTATAAAGTTTTTAGTTTTAAGTCATTTTCAAAATTTTGAATTTTACGAGCTAAGCTTTCGGCCATTTTTTCTTGCTCTTACGTTAACGCTAGACACTTTGTTTTTCGAACGATTAAATGTTTTAAAGTGAGCAAAACCACTAAAATAATTTTCCAGGTAGGTACGAAAGTAACTCATCTTGCCTTTGAAAACAGTTATTTGTTATGTATTTGAAAGACTGTGGGCGGTACAACATACCCAAAAATGTTTTGTTGTTTTTGTTAAATATTATTTTATGAGGAATATTTTCGAGATAAAATCCATTATGAAGTACATATTTTTCATTGAAAAACACACACTTTGAATATATAAATGTTAGGTAAATTTATCTAATATGGCCAAAATGGACGGCCATTTTGGATAACATGTTATTCTTTACCTAATATTTACATATTCAAAGTGTGCATTTCTCAATGCGTATTTCTCAACTGATTTTGTCTCGTAAAGATATTATATATGATAATATTTAACGCTTCACTGCTTGTTCTTGTCTACACATTTTTTTTTATCTCACAATAAACATACGTCGTTATTTGATGACTTTGCCGCATTTTCTTACCCCTGCAGACGTACATTCATCCGTGACTTCTTGTGTGAGCCTCCGTAACACTCAACTTCCCATGGCCACGTATTATCCTGCTTGTCTAAAATGCCTCCACTGGCATCAAATGAAATCCAATGTACTTGATTAGTAAGAAACGTTCCGAAAATATCCGCGCTTTTTCAAACACTGCAGTCGTTAATCAATTACGTCGTTCTTTGTCAGTTTAAATATATTTTAGATACGTCCAGGCATTTTCATAAGTATCCCACGCTTAAGTTTTAGATAGCTTTCGCTCTGTCACAGTTAAGTTTCAATGTGCGTAGTATTTTAAGTATCCATTTTTATTTTTGTTGTTGTTGTTCACGCAATTTTATTTTACAATGTTTTTATTTTTATTTTTGCGTATTTTAGGATCTCGTTTTTTGTTGCCGTCGTGCAAAGCATTGGATGTCAGTTGTAAATTTATCGAAATGGATACTGTCTTTTTTCAGGAGAGCCAATTCGTGAAGCTGCATTTATTTTGGATCAGAATCGGCGTCTTTAGCTTTTTTTTTCTTGGATTCCTTTCTCCTTTTTTTTTTTACTGTTTGGTGTTTATTTACCCCCTCCTTTTTTTTTTTTTTACAAAAAATAAAATTGCTTTTACTGACTATAAATTAATTACAAAATGAGCGCACTACGTTTTTGTAATTAGTTTATTGCCTTCGCATCATCACACGATGAACACGTGGTATTTACCAGAATGCATATGACAACAAGCCCGCCCAACCGTTCACTGCTTGTTCTTATTTTTCTAGCTACGATAATCGATCTTCACTCGGATTTAGGTGATCATAAACCTCTCCAATGTCTCAGTACTCTCCGTACCCATCCTTTAAAAGTCAGGAGATGGCTCTCCTTCCTTAGTCTTTCCATTGTTCTTACTCACTTGGAGTTCTCACACAGGTCAACATCAGAGATTGTTCACTGATAACAACGGGTGGTGTTCCCTCGAATCTGAATGTCAACAAGTCTCCTTAAATTTCTATTACACGCCACCTTTTTCAATAATCTTTGCAAATGAATTTGCATCATCGCAACAACCGCTTTCCATTGACTTTACGCTGACAATGACCATTGGTCATCACTGGAATTTGGATGGCAAGAAGCGTCTCCAAGGTTCGTCCCTTTCGCACTTATCCAGTGGAGGTCTGGTTAGTGCTTTTTGTCTTAGATCTTTCCATCCTCCTCAAAACTTCGCGACTATTTGATGTGGTGCCAGTATTATGCGGACACTACAATTTTTGATAGGTGGAGGTAGTGAACTTACAATTTTATGGTTTCAGTTTTTTGGTTTTTGCGGTTTCAGTATTATTATTAGTATTATTATTATTAGTAGTAGTAGTAGTATTAGTAGTAGTAATTATAGTAGCACTAGTAGAAGTAGTTGTTGTAGTAACATTAATAGTAGTATTTGAATGTGTAAAGCACTCATACATAGGTTAGTGTAGTTATATCCCTTTGTCCTTCAAAGGTCGCGTAAATTGTCCAAAAGAAAATTCAATCACTGCTTTGTTAGCTATCCGTGGAGACTTTACAAACTGCACCTTTCTAAAAATCTGGATCCTTTGTTCCACACCGCAAGTGCATCGAAAGTGTTGTGATCCATCTCTCATCACGATGTAACGAAAATCTTAGATTCGGATCTCGTTCCTTCAGCAAATATCTAACACAAAACCGCATTCAAACAATACAATATACCCAATATATACTGCATAAAAACTCCGATCCCGGTCAAAGTAGTACTCCTTTTTTTTTAATTTTTTTTTTACTGCATAACCTAAAAGTTTCATTTCTTCTTTTATTCTAAATTTTTTAAATTTTATTTCCTCCCCTTTCACATATCTATATTGCACACACACGCTGCACAATTCTTTATATTTTTCAAATAGTTACACACATACACAAAACACCCCGATATGCGTCCTCTTTTTCCCCTATATTCGTACAGTTATGTTAATAAATTGAAAATTTCCGCGTTTTCTGAAGACGTTCGAGCACAGTTGTTTTACCTGTTTTTTTCAAACGCACACACACACACATATGATATGTTAATGTAGTTTGCGTGAAGAATTGTTTAGTGTGTAAATAGTAATTTATAGAAAGTAATACAATTGAGAGGTGTAGAGGAAGAACACGACCTGAAGCAAATTAAACATATACCGGTAGCAGTTTCCATCTTATTATGAATTCAATATATATATATATATATATATATATATATATATATATATATATATATATATATTGGTCTATCATGGCTGTGATAGTTTAGAGAAGAAAAAATATGAGCATGCAAAAATGAAGCGTGATATCCGGAAGAAAAATCTGTCAGATATACCAGGTCTGTCGGAGGATTTCATGCAGAACCACACCTGTGATTTATGTGGTAAAATGACTTTATCCGGAGCTGGCCTGGCTAGCCGCAAGCGTTCATATGGAGATCAATTTTTCTTTGATGGGGAAAACATTGCAGGGCACAGATGTTCTGTTTGCTTTGTGTTCTGTAAATCGAGTGGTGGCCTGCAGCGTCATGTGAACCTCCACAGTAGAGCAATACCAGTTGGCATCCCTCAATCGCAGCTTAAGTGTGACTTTTGCAACAGGCTGTGTAATAGCAGGGCTGGTCTGAAGAGCCACCTTCGTTCACACAGAAAATAGGAATTGATGCATCTTGATCACATCTCCACATGTATGTGTGTATAAGCCTATATATGTGTATATAATTAAAAAAAAAGATATTTCAAAAATACATGAAAATGATTGAGTAATCAGCAATAAAGCAAGGGAAAGATGGTCTACTTCTGTCAAGAAGTGACAATCACCATATATATATATATATATATATATATATATATATCCATATATATATATATATATTCAGTATACGCCAGGAAAATTTCAATGTTTGCATACATATATTGATTGTTCCACGCAAGCGAAGCAGATCCGTAAAGTACCGGGTTTTGATCAGTTGAAAAAATTGATTGTGAAGATAAAATAAACCTCGGAACTTGGAATATAGCGAAATAGTTATTCATTTATATATTCTGTTATTATATTTAATAAACATACAGCTTCAAAACAAAACAAAAAAGGATTAATATGCAGAAAAAGTTGAATATCTTTGCTAACGCTTATTTTTCCCAAAACACACACAGCCATACACACACACACATATAATTCAATATATTATATATATCGTAATTAACTTTACATAGAAGTTAATATTTCGAATTTTCCATCTTCAGATGTTTGCCCAACCTTTATTCAAATATGTATAGAAAAACTATTACCAGTGAGGACGACTCGGCAGAAAATGAGATGAATTTGAAATTGCATTTTTTA
Organism: Euprymna scolopes; assembly: GCF_053919585.1. NCBI lineage: Eukaryota > Metazoa > Mollusca > Cephalopoda > Sepiida > Sepiolidae > Euprymna > Euprymna scolopes. The sequence continues at coordinate 64,026,454 of NC_136500.1, forward strand.
AAAATGTATTTAATATGTTTTGTTCATCTTTAATATCAACGTCAATGTCAATATTTTCGGCATTTAAAGATTCAAAAGTGAAAAGGGCAAGATTTTGCTGCTTGTTGTGTGATACAAGAATATGTATGTCGAGGGGGGGACAAGTGCTATGAGTTCATCAGAGCACATCCAATTAAAGTACTTTTAAAACAGGCACAGGAATGCAACATTGTGGCGATGGGACAGAGGTTGGTGCTTGGCGAACAGTGCAAGGTCTATTAGATTAGAGATTCTTTTTGGACCCTGCCTAAGAGTGAGGGATTAGTGATAGATACATCAACCCAAATGTAGAAACAATACTCTATACATTGGCGAATTGTGGATTCGTAAAGATCCAGGATGCTCTGGCGGAAGTACTTTTTTAGCATGGTAGACTTAGCAATGTCCCAAATATATTTGTTCCAATAAATGCTACTATGAGCATTAGATTGAGGAGTTCAAAAGATGAGCCCTCAGGTAGGGTGTTATTTGTCATGGCAGTCATTGGTTGAGAAAGTTATTTTGTTAAAGGAAAGAAACTTAGCTTTAGTAGCATTAAATGTTACTGATCACTAATGTCGGTTTCTAGGGTTTCTGTTATTGCCTTGGATATGTGTACATTCATTTTTTCTCTCATGTCTGTTCTAGAGCTGCTGTCAGCATCAACTGTACTCATCTCAGACACGATTTTATCAGGGAGGTCTTTTATGAATATCAGAAATATTAAAGGCCCAAGGATTTACACTCGTGGCTTACCAGCATTAATATTGTATTGTCATATATGGTCACACAAGACAACCTAAAGTTTTCTCTAGTTTAGGAAGGATCTTATCATGCTGAGTATTCATCCAGAAATACTATAATATGTAATTTTCATGATAAGCTCTTTATACCAGACCTTTCCAAAGGATTAGGATATAGAAAGGGCTATATCGCTAACTTCCTTGCCTTATTCAGTGTATAATATACGCGCTCAGAGATGAGAGTTAAATTAATTTCAGTAAAACCGGCTTACCTGTTGGTCATAAAAAAAGCTTAGCATTTACAAGATGGTAGACTAACGATTGATTAAAGACTCAAAGATTTTAGCGAAGAGGGGAGGAGACTGGTGGGCCATAATTAAGCAGATCAGTTCTTTCACAGGAATTTTTTAATACTGGTACAACGGAGGCAATTAATGAGTTATCAGTGAAACAAGACTCGGCTAGACATTTGTTGAATTTGTTGTTGACATTTGTTTGAAAGTTTTGAGAGGACAGGGGCTAACTCAGCGGAACATTGAGATTGTGAGATTAGGTTGACAGACCTTAGAGATGTCTAAGTTTTTTATGATATCACGGACATGAGAAGGAGTAATTTTCAGATCTATGAGTGTGGCTTTATATGCAAAGGAATATTTTATAGGGTGGTTAGATAGATCTAAGTTGGATTTAAGGGCAAACTGCCGAACAAGCAGATTAGCCTTCTCTGTTGTGCAAGCGATCTCATGTTTGTTGGATAGCCGAGGAAGTGTTGATTGTCCAGTATTTTCCACACTATTATGAATTTTCCAGAAATTACGAGATTCTATATTTAGTAACTTGATACGTTTCCTGATTACTTCGGTATTGTTTCTCTTGGTTGCGGTTATTTCAATCTTACAATAATTTCTAGCTTCAATAAACTGCTGTCTATTTTTATTTCACTTGTGACGAACGAAACGACGGGATACGTGCTAGCTTTGTGAAATGGCTGCTGCATAAGTGTAAGTGAACTCTTGGAGGAGGTGAGGCCTGATAGAGTACTTCTCTCTGGGAACATATGCTTCAATCCATCCAGTTGTATCATTGCACCATCCAGTTGTATTATTGACACACTGTTCAGCACGAAGGGAAAAGATATTAGTCCATGAGACATCTTTGATGTGTTCTCTGATAGCTTCCCAATCATCCTTTTTGAAGCATCTTATCATTTTTAGCAACGGCTCCCAGTTTACATTCGATAACTTAGGGTGATGTCAACTAATTTCACAAGGTGATCAGCTTTCTCAAGTGGACTTTGGGCATTTGTCACACAGTACACACGGGTAGTGTAGTTAGGAATAAATATCGAAGTGAGGTTTGCTAATCGGCACGATCTTAGAGTCGGTCGGAAATATGATTACTTGTATGAGCTATGGAGAAAGTATATGTATTGCTACCAGAAACCAAATCAATTATTCCGGTGGACATTAAAATCCCCAAATATATGTACCTGGTCGTTAGTATCTAAGGAGCGCGCTGTACTACACAGCCAGAGATATGGTTGGTTAGAATACAATCCTCATTTGAGGGGGAACGGTAGAAAAAATATAATTAACTAACACATGAGGAAGAGAATTGGTTTTGTCTGGTTTGATTAATATTAATATCTTTTAATTTACTTTGTATTCATTATTCAAGTTGGTTGGTTGTTTTTGTTTTACGTCATATCAACCCTTTTCAGGTTATTTAATGCCGAATCCAAAGATTTTGAGGAAAATTTTTTTAATAGAATATATTTGTTGTTTTCAAGTCGGTTTCTATTTAACCCATAGTTGGGACCCTAACAAGTACTACCAATCCGGGTCAGAGTGGACCTGGGAGCAATGGCAATTAAAGGGTGGCTCCACACTCCCCAAAGCCCGCAAGCTGGGGCCTCACCACTGGATATAGTTTAAGGTCATATGCAGGACCATCATCATTCAAGCTGAACAATTCTCATGTAACGAATATTATTCAGTCCCAAGCCTAATTATTATTGTTACAAAACGAATATTCTCGAGTCTAAATGCAATTAATTTTAAGTATTTATTCATAGACTATTATAGTTATGAGCAGGACGTGGAAATTCCAGTAAATGAGAAGTATATTGAATAAACAAATATGTTTTAATAAAACTGATATTTTACATGGTAGCGCAAAAATGAATTTTTGGACAGAAAAAAAACAAACAATAACACTAAGAAAATATGAATTTATTAACAATTCTATATAGTGTAATTGTATTTTAAATATGTAACTGTCCCAAATAAGATAAATTCATTATTACTGATAACTGCTCAGAAAGTAATATTGTGCTACATAGTCCAATACCAATAATAAAATCACATTGCAAGAGATAATCTGTAATTTACTCCTTAAGTCAAGCGTTATTATTTTTTGCCATGTTTCTTTCGAATGTCCCCTTTTTAAGTAATGTTTCACAGACTTCTTTCTTCAGTGAAGAACCGCTGAACCTTCGAAATTATTACGAGTTCCCTTCTCATCACATTACAACAATGACCATCTATCATTATAATATTAAAAAACAGACGCTAAATCAAAGGGAGGTAACTCATATTCCTGTCCAGGGTTGCCAGATTAGTCTTTTGCGAATTTGTCATTTTTGAAGCTTTCTAAAAGTGTTTATTTTTTAAATTTTCAAAGCGTAACATAATAACCAAGGAAGAAAGAAGCAAAATACTACATAGATTTCTCAATTTTGTTATATTTTATTGTTTTATTTTATTATTTGTTTTGTTTAGTTTAAATATTTTTCTTTATTTTTAATTCATGTACTTGTCACATTCAATTTAATTTTATCTATTTAGCAATAATGATGTCGGTAAAAGCAAAACATAAATAATTTTGAGTGTTAAAACACGGATCTTAACGAACCTGCGAGACCATTTTCACCTGAGTTGTTTCTTTTGGAAAATGGAAATTTAAAAATAAATTTATTTGTTAAAATTAAACTAGACGTAGCAACGGACAAACAAATAAAATAAAGTCAAAAATTAAAATCTATATAGCTAAACATGAAATAAAATAAATCAATGAAATATAAATAAGTTTCTTAATCATGCTTGAATTTAAATTAAATACACATCTGAAGGAGGTAATTTTTTCCCGAAATATTATGTTATACAAAACTTCCATCGAATTTTAGTGACACAAATAAGATTGTAACACGCATACATCCATAACAAGACGGGAGAACTTGAATGCTTACTAAACACTATCATCAACGAAATCACTGTACCAAGATAGCAGAGACTTCCCAGTTGAAGAATTTCAGGAGAAAAGAAACAGTCAGCTCACTGCCAATGCAAGATGTGGTGGAACCCCCCACCTCAACTGATTAACCACCCTCATTGGTCACGCTTGCAACTATAAAAGATAACTTGAATACCTACTGGAAAGAACTTGAATGCCTACTGGAGAGAACTTGAATGCCTACTAGAGAGAACTTGAATGCTTACTAGACACTATTCTTAAGTTTAAGCACAAATAAGATCTTCTTACTATAGGCACTGCAAAACTGCCATTTATTAGAAATACTGCAACTTCTCTAAGTGATGTAACCTCAAGTAATAGCACGGAACTTGATACTGCACCAGACTAGATTAATTCTTGGAATGCAGTAAGATCAAGACACCATAAGAAAGATATACTATAACATAATAAAATGGTCAATTGAAGAGAGGAAAATTATATTCTAGACTTCTTTAACTCAGTGTTGGAAATGTAGACTCAGTGTTGGAAATGTAAAAGAGGAATTTAATGGAGCATTAAAATATCTATGGATCTCATATCAAGATCAAGTGTTTCCCCTTTTTATTTCGAGAACTTTAACTAAAGTAAAATGAAACAAAAAAGAGATATAATCATCTACATAAATCCATATTACTGTCTGTATTTTTGCTCACAGTATATGTCATATGGGACGTTATATATAACATCAAAGCAAATAACGTAATATATGATGACCTCATATATATAGCATGATAGCAAAACAAGGCAGTTTGAAAAGGGAACAGGGGGCAAACATGAAAGTAAACGAGCAACGACAGGTATATTTTATATATATATATATATATATATATATATATATATATATAGTCCAAAGTTTTGTTGAAAATTCAAAGACTCACGTTTTCTTTTTCATAACCTTTGTTTATTTCCTGGGGTTTTCCATTACAGCTGTTTCATTAATGAGTGGCAATTTTACGATTTATGTTTCCGCAAAAATATCCTGTCGCCATCAACTTCTTCAGATGTTTATCCACATTAGATTTTTACAACAAATGGTATATTTTTTAACATTCTGGACATCGTATTCGGATATATATATATATATATATATATATATATATATATATATATAGATATATAGATATATAGATATGGATATATATATATATATATGGATATATATATATTGTTTTAACAAACTCAAGACATCAAGAAATAGATTGATAGCAACAAATAGTGTATTTCATGGTTAGTTAAAAGGCTGTGCTTGTGAAAATTTTCAAACGACATAATGTTTGAATTTGTCCGAATAGTCTTGAAACAATTGTAACTAACGATGAAATATACTATTTGTTGCTATCAATCTATTCCGTGATGTCTTGATTTTGTAAAAACAATATATGAATGCTCAATTATTAAATATGATACTTTTGTAGCTTACAGTTTAAGTCATCTCATTTTAACTTAAAACTTATTGGTATATGAACGATTACCGAATTTCAATTATATAAACCCAGTAAAATTCGGAATACTATAAATAAGACTATATATATATATATATATATATATATATATATATATATATATATAAAGGTGGAAATGCAAAAGTCATCCCTTCTTAACATTTTTTGTGTTAATCTGTTATACTTTCCACTTTTATTGGTTCTCGCATTTGCTTATATATATATATATATATATATATATATATATATATATATATATATATATATAAGCAAATGCGAGAACCAATAAAAGTGGAAAGTATAACGGATTAACACAAAAAATGTTAAGAAGGGATGACTTTTGCATTTCCACCTTTATATATATATATATATATATATATATATATATATATATATATATATATATATATATATTGGTTTATGCTTATCATATTAAACTCTACTCCTAACTGCAGTATCGAACTTTTTATATTTGCTTGGGATAAATTTTTATATTTGCTTGGGATAAATTTTTATATTTGCTTGGGATAAATTTTTATATTTGCTTGGGATAAATTTTTATATTTGCTTGGGATAAATATAAACATTGATATTTATATTCCTCTGAAGCTTACAACGGCACTTGACCAGTAAACTTCCCCCATTAGTCTTATTTTGATTCATCTGACTACTGTTCTCATCTTGAGTGTGATTTTCACAACGTTGTGGTCGATATAACCTCCGGCCTTCTTCAGGTGCATTTTGTCGAACAGAGGTAAAACGTGTCGTCCATTGAGAGTACGGTTAGAAGAACATCGAAAGCCGTAGTACCTGGAGAAACTGAAAAGTCAGGTATAGCCGACCATATTTGGAAAGAAAAGGGAAACCATCTACCACTATGGAACGAAGTAAAAATTATAGACAGAGAAAAACGGTGGAGATTAGACGACTGAAAGAAGCAGCACATATGCTGGGGAATAACCAACTGCTAAGTAGACCTAGTATAGAATTCAATACGATATGGGAACCAGTAATTATAAACAATAGATAATATATACAAGTAATAAGTAAAAAAATTAATATATACAAATAATAAGTATAGAGATAGATATACATTAATGTATAGTAATAATTAGTAATAAATAGTGATATTTACAACTAGAAATAAAAATAGGTTTAAGGCTCCTAAAATTCGTACTTGAATTGTCCGCAAGGACCCGTGGCACAGTGGTTAGAGTACTAGGAAAAATCAATTGTAAAAGTGATGTTCTCATGTATGTTGAAGGTTCAATACTCAGTGTGGGCGACCGAAATGTACATTGCGAATTACTTAGGACCTCTATCTAGTCATGAGGGAACAAGAGCACACTACCACCTACTCGAAATTCCGCCCAAATGCCCGAGTTCGAAAAACATTCACGAAGAAGGTCGGAGGTTATTTATATCGACCGAAACGTAGATGAGAACAGTAGTCCGAGGAATCAAAATAATATGAATAACCAATCCTCATCTCAAAAATTCAGAAACGTCATTACCCCATTAGTTACTTGAGTTTATATATATAGGATTACTTCACTTAATCACATAAAATAATATACGAAGATATAATTTATCAGTATTTACTTCAACAGTGCTCAAAACATAGGTAGAGCTAGGTAGTAAGTTATGAAAATATTTCGCGTCTCACTCTCAGGCTAACGAATTCTACGTGAATGAAACGCGGTATATTCTGTATAGCTTAATTGCCATATATAATTCACAACTACACATAACATACACCAATATGTTTCAGAACTATAATTATATAATTATAATCATATTTTAAGCTCAATATTTTTAATCAGTTGTCGCAGGTCGAGTTAACAATAAAATAGTCCCAAGAAAAAAAGGCTGACCAAATCGATACATAAAATATTAGATCTCCGCATAACATTTATTATATTATATCTTTATCTTTATTACCAGCAATGGAATATATATATATATATATATATATATATATATATATATATATATATATATATATATATATATATATATATATATATATATCTTCCATTGCTGGTAATAAAGATATAATAATAAATATTTATCGATTTTAAATTGTCAGTAAAGCTAAAATCGATAGATCACTCTAATGATGATTACGAAAAACATCTGCATATTTTACAATCGGGGGAAATAACAATCTTATAGTTAAATAATTATAGATTTATTTAAGAATCGGTACTTGTATCGGAATCGGGAAAAATATTGGAATCGTCTCATCACTAATATACATATATATATATATATATATATATATATATATATATATATATAAGTGATATATATATGTGTGTGTATATATATATATATCAGTGATATATATATATATATATATATATGTATATACTAGCAGAAGTACCCGTCGTTGACTGAGTTCAGAAACAGCTTACAGAAAATGGACTGTGATTGATGAAATTATGATAGGCTATGAAAAAAGTGGGTTGTAAAGAGATAGGTTTTGATACCAAAAAAAATTACCCTAAGCAAAATATGATGAAACTAAAGATAATTTTCGCGAAAATATATTTTTTTATATCAACTTTATTTCCATTCGTAGCCAAGAGTGACCAACAAAATTATGTTTCCTTATAAAGAGAAAATGTTATATATATAATAATATAAATATACAAGAAATAAATGCTACCATAGTCAATAAAAGTTACTTTTATGGTAGGAAAAGTTCATTGGCTTGTATTTTTAAGTAGTTTGTAATTTTTTTTTTATTCACGAACCGGTTTTAAAAAATCAAAATGGCAGCGACTTTGAAATGGAGAGTATCATTTTCAATTCGAAGGAGGGGCACCTGAGTATTCTGTGTTAACAATTTAAGAGAGTTCCGTCAACGTAAGGAATGTTTCTAAACATAGTTTAATGTTTTCCGTTATTTTGTGCTTGAGGAATATTCGATTATAGCATGTGTTGTTTATATAAAAATTAATTTAAGTAGTTATCACCTCAAATTTCGTTTTAATTTCGGTTCGCTGAAATTATTTCAAGTAAAGAGCATTAAAAACTATTAAAAAAAAACATGAACTGAACTTTTATTGACTATGGTAACATTTATTTCTTGTATATTTATTTTTTCGGGTAGTCGTTTGTTAGCTTTTCTGTTAAACACTCTTACTAAATAATATCGACGAAATATCGAGACACAAAGAAACAAAAACAGTTTTGAAAATAATGAAGCTTTACTTACTTTAGTAAAATAATCCAAAACAGCAAAATGGGATATTAAAAAAGTAAACACGTAACTACTTTAGTTTTTTAAAGCAAAGAATCGATATAAATATGAATAAGAAGAAAATAGCGCGCTTTTCAAGCAGAACAGCTTCGTTTCAGTTTTACAGTATTGAACTATGTAGTATTGCGCCGTCGGATTAAGGGTTGTACTATTGTGATGTAAAGAACACGCAGAAAGGGTTGAAATCAACTGAATTCCTTCTAGTACACTGACAAAAAATGCTTAAACAAATATATAAATAAAAGTAAAAAGGTTGTGTAAAAGTTTTTAAAAAGACACGTAATCACGTGAGCAGGATTTTTTCCTTCTTTTGACACGATAAAAAGTAACGTTCTTATTTTTTATTATTTATCTATTTATCTATTTTCGAAAGAGTGCCACGTGCAAGTGGAGAAGGAAAAAAACAGAGTTATGCAAAATTTGTGTCGAGAATTGTCTAAAGTTCCGACCTTTTTTTTTTTGGCTTTCACTTTAATAAGAACGTGAATTTATGAGGTGAATTAATTCGACACAATATGATTCAACTAAAAAAAAAATAAAAAATAAAAGCTAACGTGAATTAAGATTAAAGTTAAAGGGTTTATTGTGGACCCTCACCCCTTTTAAAAAACCTTGTTAAACTTTGTGACATATTTACATTCTATGGAGGTCAGGCGCGAACGAACACCCAATAATTTTATTATACCATATTTCTTCAAACTGAAACATAATTATCAAAGTATACTTACGCAAATAGATATGAAAAGTCTTTGTTAAAGTTTGCGCCATATTTCCATGGAGTACAGGCGCGAACGCAGACCCTACAATTTTATTATACCATCCCTATTTAAGTTGAAGCATAATTATCAAAGTATTCTTATGTACATCTATATCAAAAACCCTTGTAAACGTTATTTTTTTCATTTTTTATTTCCATACTTTTGGGGTCAAGCGCGAACGCAGACCCCACAATTTTTATGAATCACTGTTCTGCCAGATCAAACATACCCATTCCTGATCCAGTTTTTTAAAATAGTCAACAATATTGGAGCCTATTCGTGACCACACACACACACACACACACACACACACACACACACACACACAAATTCAGCTTTATATTATAGCTATATATCAACAATCTTATATATATATATATATATATAAATTTAAAAATAAATCAACAATCTTATATACATGCATATGTATATATATAATTATTTTTATTTTTATTAGCGATTCCGTGGTATTTTTTCTTTCTTTTCGCCCCCCTGGGCGCTTGTCTTTTTATTTACAAATAAAGAGCAAGTCTCACATTTACAGCCAATTAAGTAGCGGGTGAGATTATTTTTAACAGTGCTCTACTAAAAGAGAGGGGCTTAAAATATATTTGTAGTCATCCACATACAGTACTGTTTCGTTGTACCACAACTTATCAGTGTGGCTAGACTAGCACCTTTCCCTAAGCAAAGATTGAACCTAAAATCATCACGTTGATAGTCGACAGTTCTACCCATCGACCCACGGGAATGGCGCCCGCAAATCACACACACACACACACACACACACACACACACACACACACACACACACACACACACACACACACACACACACACAGAGTCATCCACATACAGTACTGTTCACTACACTGTATTACTATACTGTACTATATATATATATACAAGCTGTATATATATATGTATATATATATATATATATATATATATATATATATATATATATATATATATATATATATATACAAGCTGTACCCTGCCACGCGTTGCTGTGGCTCAATTTGGTGTAACGGAAAAGTCTAATAAAAGAGAAAATGCATGGTTCTTATAGTCTTAGTACAGCAATGGACCCCCCCCCAAATAAAATAAAAAAGGCAAAAATGTAAAAAGAAGTGATAGTCTTGCAGTACGTAATTGTCTGATTTTTTAGTATTTTTATTTAATGCAAAATGTTTATTTATCTCGAAGAACACAATGTTTATGGATGTATTTGGAGAAGACAAATCGTCGCGGACTCTGGTGAATGTGCTAACTTTGGGTAAATAATTTAAAACTATATAAAACAGTGTCAGAGTGTTTTAGTTTGAACTGACTTTCCCGAACGTAACGTAAGCAACAGCATTTGTATGTTTGAACTAAATATATAGCAAATGTAATTTCGTTAATGAAGAAGAAGCATTCATAAATGTTAATTTAAAATCGTCCAGATTTCTTTAGTAAAGAAAAAGCAATCATATTTTTCAGACCTTTATCGGACCATTATCGGACCTTTATCGGGTTGTTTATTTTGTTTTTGTTTTTCAATTGGAATGCAAGTAATTTCCCGATATAAATATGTAAATGATAAATGTAAATAATAAATTGCTCATAGTTAGATTCCTAGGTTTGAGTAGTCCAAACCGGAAGTAAAAACCAAGTAGCCTTGCAGTGTGTGTTTTACGGTAAAAAAAAAAAAAATGCAAAACATGACAATCGGACGTTCATTATGTTTTTGCTGTTTGTTTTTTGTTTTTTAAGTGAAACGCAAGTAATTTCACGATATCGTTGCGTTCTAATAATAAATTGTAACTCAGGAAGTGTTTCTTTATTTAATAGTAACTTTTTAGTGGAAAGCAGTAATAAATAAAGCTCATAGTCAGATTCCTCGGTTAGAGTTGTCAAAACCGGAAGTAAAATCCGAGCAGTCCAGCAGTGTACATTCTACAGTAAATTAAAAAAAGGAAAAAAGATAATGTTAATCGGAGAATAATAGTTTTTATTTTTATTTATTTTTTTATGGGAGAACAGCGAAAGAAAGAGAGAAAAAAATGGCCTAAACAACCCTTTACGATTCGAAACCGGTATTTATTAGTACTGTTCCCTGTGGACGCATTTTCAACGGTGTTAAGTGGGGGCAGGAGTAGGGGGAATGTATTAAGGAGAAAAGATTTTACAACTTCCATTGATTCTAACCGATTTTGGCAGTGAAATCTCACCGGAAATAAGGCCGATAGCTATTAGTCGGGTGCTCTCGTGTAATGAATGAATGCGTGAATGTAGAATTGACATGAAATTCTTTAAGATGAACTAAAATGACCGAAACATGGGATGAAATGACTTAATTAAATAAAAAGTAAATGACTTAGAATGACTTTAATGAACTTAAGGATGAATTAAATGATCTTAAGAATGACTTGAATGCTTTAAAAATAACTGGAATCCTTCAAAAACAACTTGAATGATCTGGAGAATGACTTGAATGGCTTTGAGACTGACTGGTTGTAAAGTGGGTGATAATTTTACATTAAATTAATACATAAAAGTGATCCCTCACTTTATATCACAATAAGTACAGCATATAGTAAGAACAGATACTACACTTTGATCTTGGCCAAAAGGTCAAGAAAAGGGTATTTATTTGCTCCCCCACCGAGCAAATTAGGCACAAGGCCGATTTTTAATGTGAGGAGTGAAGGGGAAATGGGGACCAACTCCCCGGGGAGTAGGTGAGCTGGATAGTGACAATTGGTTGAAGTGTTGCCTCTACATTGACCAAGGTCTTATATGTGGGGTTGTCCCCACATATGGTCTTTGCTTGTAGTATCTGCCGGAACAGATACTACACTTTGATCTTAGCCAAAAGGCCAAGAAAAGTGGTATTTATTTGCTCCCACACCGAGTAAATTATGCACAAGGCCGATTTTTAATGTGAGGAGTGAAGGGGAAATGGGGACCCACTCCCCGGGCAGTAGGGGAGCTGGATAGTGACAATTGGTATGAAGGGTTGCCTCTACATTGACCAAGATCTTATATGTGGGGTTTCCCCCACATATGGTCTTTGCTTGCAGTATCTGCCGGAACAGATACTACACTTCGATCTTGGCCAAAAGGCAAAGAAAAGTTTAAAAAGCTAAGAACTTAACTGAAAAGGCGAAGCACAAAAGTGTTACGGACAGACCGACAGACCGACCGACAGGCCGACGGACCGACTGACGGAGTGACTTATAGAGTCGCTTGCACGCGACTAAAAATATAGAAATGTACGGTTATCGAGGAAGTGTAAGAATAATAGGCCTATAGCACACGTCAGATCATGTGCTGCAGTTTGTGCACATTACATTTGCATGTAATGTCTTGATTTTTAATCCTATTAAGGTCAAACTCACACTGGAAAAAACGAGTTCATTTTATTTATATATATAGAAGATTACTGTACTATATATATATATATATATATATATATATATATATATATATATATATATATATATTCGTCGTTGACGGGACTCAGATACCAGTATACATTTTGCTCATTGCTATGATACACAGCAAGTCTTATCTGTGCACATTAATGTCGGTTGAAGCCGCCACAAGAGGATAGTATGAGGGTTCACAGGTGTTTGTGCTCCAATTTTTCTTTGGGCTCTCTTATTTCTTCTTTTTGTCTTCTGTTGTTCAGAGGAGTTTAGAAAACACACATACACATATAAGCGTAGAAAATATACACATAGACATACACATGCACGCACACACACACGCACACATCTATAAATTTTTAAAGGTCACAATCTTTTTTTATATAACGATTACGAATTGTTTATACATTGTGTTAACGAATTAGCATTTAAATCTGGAAATTGGTAATCCCAAACGGTTGCTGCTGTGGTCCACACATTGGCTATACCCACCTCTCCCAGTCCCATCGATGATATGCACCTACACACGACCCAATCGAAACCATGCGGAATCTACTTGCACTGATTCAACTTTCATCCGTCTTACTTGTAATGAAGTCGAGTGCGCCTTTTGATTAATGGCCAGCGACCCACCTTATCTCTGCCTGTCCACGCATGGGCCATTTATGTCCGTTCCCTCGGATTATTCAGTTTCAGCGAAATGACAGATAAAGGTTTGACCAGCTGACTTATCGAGTTCTATATCATCGATTAATGAAATCGACAAATTTATTTTTAAGAAAAGACATTTATTAATTTAATCAGGGTACTTGTTATGAAACAGTCATTATTATTTCTCCACTTTCATTTTACCTTTCTGCATCTTCATCTTTTCTTTCTCTAGATTCTCTTTCTTCATCTTCTTTCTGTGTTTTCATTTTTCGTCATCTTCATCTTCTCTTTCGTGATCTTCGTCTTCCTTCATCTTCATCTTTTTTCCCTCTATCTTTATCTCGTTCTTCATCAGTATCTCCATCTTCATGTCGCCATTCTTTGTTTTAATCTTCTCTTTCGTCATCTTTATCTCTGTTTCTTGATCTTCATTATTTTCTTCGTCTTCATCTTCATTATTTTCTTCGTCTTCATCTTCATTATTTTCTTCATCTTCATCTTCATTATTTTCTTCGTCTTCATCTTCCTTTTTTTCGTCTTCATTTTCTCATTCTTCATCCTCATCTTTTCTTCCCTTCAACAACATTTTCATCTTTTCCTTCTTTTCTTTATCTTCATTGCCTCCTTTTTCACCTTGTCTTCTTTTTCTTCTTCTTCTTCTTCTTCTTCTTCTTCTTCTTCTTCTTCTTCTTCTTCTCCTCCTTCTTCTTCTTCTTCTTCTTCTTCTTCTTCAGACTCCAAATATTTATCACAAAACAGCGGAAATCAATTTCACTAATAAAACCAATCAATAATCTTACATACTGATTCATAAAAAAATTACGCTTTTTATTGACCTTTACGTAAAATGTATCATGAAGCAATTATATGGAGTCGCTTTTGACGGTAACAACAAATAGCAAAAAGAAATGAAAGCAAACGGTTTTGTGTATGAGTATAAATCTTGCTCAAACTTAAACTCTTTTAAGACAGCATGAAAACATTTTGTATTCGAAACACATCACAATACTTGATTATTAATGAAAAAGTTTGTACTAATTTGTAACAGCACCTAACACTAATTATAACGCCATATTTGGGAAATTAATTCAACAAGTATGCGAACCTGTTCAACTGCGTAACTAACATCTATTCTCAGCTTCATGCTCACGGCACAAACATGAAAGCCTCAACCGAGTGATTGTACACACTTTTCTTTTTTTCACCTTGATGATGAAGTATACGTCGAAAAGTTGGGAGCTTTACACCACACTTTCATCTTAGTGCGACGCATGGTAAATAAATATTTTCTAATTGAAAATTATTGAAATCCTTTAATGTCATTTTTTACTCCCTTCTCTCGTACTCAATGGTGTTCTTCTATAAAACTGCATTGTCATAGCCTCCAAACACAACACATCCTATTATATATATATATATATATATATATATATATATATATATATATATATATATATATATATATATATATAACGAACTGTTATGACGACTGACTATATCCGTCCGCGTACTTGGCAGATATGTAGGGTTTATTTCTTGTAGACATTTACGATAGCCTCATTTATTAGCGTGTTCAGAATTGGAGTTAAATCTGTCTCTTGCTGTTAGATTCGAATCGTGCGAGTGGGGTGAATAGTTATCCTACACTGATGATTGCGCAAGGATGAAACTTATATCTATGCATATAATATTTAAATATTTATTATTAAAATAATTATACATATATATGATAGAAAAATCTTATTGAAAATTAATTCAAATTTTGAAAAAAAAACAAAAAAAAAAACATTATAAACCTGTAAAAAAGATATACAAAATTTTTTTAATTATCCGACAAGGAGGACAAACAAACTAGAAAGACCTTATTCCGCGGAGTATATAATATAAGTATATATATAATTTAATTATATATATAATATAAGTAATTTGGCCTCCCAAACTTTAATGAAACTGAACATGACCCCGGTAAAATATCTGTAGAATTCAAAATATTTTATATTTGGTTGCTTTTCCTCGCCATCAAATGATTTGTGAAAGTCCAACTCTATTCAATCAGTTGACAAGCATTACAACAACTGGCTTCATGACTAGGATTTTATAAGTCCCGAGTGACGAGAGTCAAGTCGATTTCTTTCTCAAAGAAACCTGACAGCAACAGAATCAATAGCTCAACTATGCAGTAGGTAACACTGGTTTACAGAGTCCCAATAGCATTCCTAGGACCGAATCGAATCGTACCTAATTAAAATAAAATAATCAAACCCTTTGCAAAAACAGATCCTTAAATTAAAATGTGCCAAGGATTCCTTAATTGAAAAGACCCCCCCCCCCCAAAAAAAAAACTTCCTATGTATGAATGAAATAGTATTAATACTTTTGGTGATATTCTTTATAGTTTATAATGAACTATTCCTATCTTGTAATATATAGTTAGTAGTGATGGGACGATTACAAAATTTTTCCCGATTCCGATCCAATTACCGATTCTGTTCTAAATTTCCGATTTTGATTCGATTCCTGATTCTGATTCTTTTAACATTTATAAATATTTAATTAGATATTTGTTTTGCTAGTTTGTTTGCCTGTTTGTTTGTTTGTTTTTTTAATTTTAAAATTATTACATAAACCGCCGGGTAATTTCCGGGTACATTTTTTCTCAAATGGTTTCCTTGTAATGTATTGCAAATCAAAAGAGAACAAAATATTTATTTTGATTTTAAAACAAAGTCAGATTATATCAGTTCGTCGTTAGTGTACAACATGCTACTTGAAAGTTTTCATAAACAGTTGAAAATAGTCGACGATTGGTAGGTAAAATGAGAAAACGATGTAAGAACAAAATATTAACAACGCCCACTCCCATTGTTACGAACGAATTTCTAAGTAATAAAGTTACTATTTAGAAAAAAACATTTTTAACATGGAGGGGGTGTTGGGTTTCATTAACTATTATGTGCCTTCCTTCTATGAATGTTTAAATTTTATTTGAATTATATGGTGGGTTATTAAATTGATTTCACTATATCACAGCTAATCAGTGTGGCTAGACCAACACCTTTCCCTAGCAAGTGATTGAACCTGCAACCATCGAGTTTATAGTCGGCAGTTGTAACCTCCGGCCCATGGGATAACTGCTCGTAACGACCTCATCAAATGTCCATTTAAATAGACATTCGCCCATCGCTTTTATAGCGCTCGAGCTGCTTGTTTATTTACAAACAAACAAACAAACAAACAAACAAACAGCAAACCTCGCATTAATGCCAATTAAGCAGCGGGATATATATATATATATATATATATATATATATATATATATATATATATATATATATATATATATAGGCATTTTATAACCGGACTCAGCATTTTTCTTTTATTTATATTGACATCGCTTCTGACAAGGCATGAAGCCTCTTGATGTAAAGGAATAAACTAAAATAAAAATAAACTAAAAATATTACTTCAAGGTGAAAAATTAGCCAACAATATGTGTTAGTTAGCTAGATCGATGGATAGAAAACAGCAATTCTTCACTTTTTTCAAAAGCATCGCTCATAGAATGTAAGAACTAAAGGACAAATTTCTATTTTCCCCATGTCATTATATTTGCCATATGAGTAGGACTCTAGAAGGTACCATCTTTACTTGGGGAGCTGTACAAGCATGCACCAAGAGGTGTGAGGAGAATTGAGACTAGCCGTTGAGGGATGGGCAAAGGGCTGCAACAGAGCTCCCACCACCAAGCACCATCGACATATATGGCATATGCAACAGAGCAAGTTTATCCAAGATTGGCCTGCACAATCACGGCAACCGTTGTTATTAGGCGCAGATATCTATTGTCTTCTGAGACAGACCGATGCCAGGAAGTGCCTAGAGGTAGTTGTGTAATGAGGTTACTACAAATTACCTCTAAAATCGGAATCTCAAAGTCAGATGCAGTTTAATGCTGATTTAAGAAACCCTGAAGAAATCGACTATTACAAATAATAATAATTAAGAATAATATATTTAAGTAAAATTCGATATTTAAGAATATCCAAACTTTATTACATTTATTTTAGTTATCATACTTTGTCCTGTAATTTATTTCCACCCGGCAATCTCCAATCTTATCGTTCATTTTCACTAACATGAAACAAAGGACCAGTAAAATGGCTTAATAAAAAAAAAGAAAACAATAAAATCTTTTCAAAAAGCAATCTCTCTGATGTTATTTTTTGCCAATTTTTAATTTTACTTCGTTATTAAATTTAGATTCAGTCCAGTCAAAGGAAGTCATTATACTAGAATAGAGGGCGTTGCTTCACTTTGGCGCGCAAAAGGGCGGGATTCAAAACGCAGGCGGACAAGAATCATGACGTAACTGGTTGCTATGGACGAAGTTATTCAGTATCAATATTTTTACACCCACACCTTTTAAATTATGCGAAGCAACACCCATATATATATATATATATATATATATATATATATATATATATATATATATATATATATATATAAAGAAATTAAAACTGTAAGTTGAAATTAACCAATCAAATTTCTTGTTCGACCCAATACTCCAAAATCAGTGTACACAGTCCTTATTCTGCAGAGTTTCAAAGAATGCTATTCTTGCTCTTCTTCTCATCAGAGGAGAGAAAGCAATCAGCTGATTTCTTTCTGTCCTCTGATGAGTAGAATTAAAACTCGGCGGAAAAAGGACTGTGTAAATTGTTTTTTGGAGTATTCGGTCGAACAATAAATTTGATTGTAAATCTCAACTTACAGTTTTAATTTCTTTTCTCTTATAATAAGCTCTACTCTATATTGTGTAATGAGCTTTTTTATTTGGTTGGGAATAAAATATGTATATATACATACTGGTATTTATGTTCGATTTACGTTTACCATTGCTTATATCAGGCAAACACTGAATCTGTTTTGATTTCTTATATACGACACAGACACACACATACACACACACACACACGCACATATATATATAAATATATAAATATATATATATATATATATATATATATATATATATATATATATATATATATATATATATATACGACGCAGACACATACATCTTTAATATATGTCCATATATATATAATAAAAACGTCTCAGTTTTTCGTCTCTGGACCAAAATGCCATAGGTTTGCAACAACAGGTGCCACATACAATTTTTTTTATGCCTAGCCTATTAGCCACTATCTTATGTAACTATATAAAGACTTTTCTGACACATCCAAATGTTCAAATAAAATCCTTGATTCAATCCGAGAAGCTGCACCAGCACTATCGCATTAACTTTCAGGTGAAGTACTTCCGATATTTTCCCTATTGCTGAAGACCTCGTACTGATACCCATCAATACCACAGGGGTTTATATACATGGTGTGGATATTGTGATTACACCGTTCGTAACTGATTCATAAACTAATAGCCCAAGCATTTATTTCCGTTCGTCGATTAGAAAAATAAATTCTCCCTTAAACCATTCCTGCTATGCTCCTTGGCTTGGATCAGACCGATCCCTTATTACAAATTACAATTCTATAAACTTAAACGAACGCGAAAGTTGTTATCCAACATGGCGTCTACCAGTACAGGATGCCAGCGTTTTACATTAAATAAAGTAATTACTGAACAACACAGAGGTATTTGCTTCTCACTTCCTCTGTCTTTCTATTCCTCTCTCTCTCTCTCTCTCTCTCTCTTTATCTCTCTAAAAGTGTTTAGAGGAGAGCGTGACAAAGAGAGACAGAGACATATAGACAGGGACAGAACGAGAGTTTTATCTGTTTTGGTTACATTCGAACACTGTACCGAAGCAAGAGAGAGTGTGAGAGAGAGAGAGAGCAAGAGACAGAGAGAGCCAGGGAGGGAGAGTGACAAACAGAGACAGGAGAGAGAGAGAGAAATACATGCAGAAAGAGACAGAGATAAAATCATCGTAACAGCAGAGAGAGAGAGAGAGAGAGAGAGAGAAAGAGAGAGAGAGAGAGAAATTAAATCGTCGTCACGGATTGACCTCATTTCATTACCGCGTCCAGTAATTTGGTTCAATTAGAAAAAAGCTAACACACCGATAATTTGATACCGTTTTCGATGGGCAGTGGATATCGGGCTCGCATCGTAACCTACGGGTTTCACTTTCGCGCCGATGTAACAGATTGTTTTTTTTTTGTTTGTTTGAAGTTTTAACATTTACACAGAATTAACATTTCGTGTTTTTTTTCTTTATTTTTCTCAGTTATCTTTATTATCGAATTCAAATATTGAGTTTTTCCCCTATTATTTGTTTTTAGTATAAAAATGAAACGATAAACCTATTGTGTTTTGGAGTGTTTTTTAAATTTTATTTTTGGGTTCATTTTTATTTCGGTTTTATTTATTTTTGGTACGGTGATAAGGGAAATAATTGAAACCAAGTACTGCAGTAATTAATAAAAATAAAAAATAATAAATGATAAATACACGAAAGAAGTCTCGTTTTATTTCCTTAAGATATGATTCCATGTTTTCGCTCTTAAACAAATTTCTGCTTCCTAATAAAACTTTGAGACAAACTATTTTAGTCACGGGGGTCGTTATGTAACCAGTCAACGTTACCACAGCTTCAACTGCTAAATGTTTTTTTTTTCACCTCTCTCGCTCTGGGCTTTCTACTGTGTCTATTTTTTCTTTTTCCCCTCGCTGCTATTTTTTTTATCATTTTTTTGCGGCTGGGAGTTGCACATTACCTTTATTACGCCACCTCTCTCCACCCGTCTTTACATCTCGATAGCCGTTCTTACCATGAGGAGTTTGGGGTGTCTATTCCGAAAGCCGTTCGTAACATGGAAAGGTTGGGAGGTGGGCAGCAGCAGCAACAACAACACACACACACACACACATATATATATAATATAAAGCTGAATGTGTGTGTGTGTGTGTGTTTGGTCACGAATAGGCTCCTATATGATTGACTCTTTAAAAAAACTGATGACATATAATGATAGAAGATGTATCGAGACACAGGAATGGGTATGTTTGATCTGGCAGAACGATGGTTCATTCAAATTGTGGAGTCTGCGTTCGCGCCTGGTCCACAAAGTATGGAAATAAAAAATTTAAAAATTAAAAATAAAACGTTTACAAGTGTTTTTGATATAAATGTACATAATAATACTTTGATAAGTATGTTTTAACTTAAATAGGGATGGTATAATAAAATTGTGGGGTCTGCGTTCGCGCCTGGCCTCCATAGAATGGAAATAGGCACAAACTTTAATAAAGACTTTTCATATCCATCTGCGAAAGTATACTTTCATAATTATGTTTCAGTTTGAAGAAATATGGTATAAGAAAATTATGGGGTGTTCGTTCGCGCCTAACCTCCATAGAATGGAAATATGTCACAAAGTTTAACAAGGTTTTTTAATATAGATCCACAAAATATTGTGATAAGTGTTTCAGTGTGAACAGGTATGGTATAATAAATTATGGGGCTTATCTATTGTATTTTTACTTTCATCATATTTTGCTTTGGTTTTGATACCCCCAAATTCGAAGCTATCTCTTTACAACCCTTCCTTTTCATAATCTATCATATTTTCATAAATCAGAGTCTATTTTCTGTAGGCTGTTTTTGAACCCAGTCAACGACGGGTACTTTTGTTAGTATATATATATATATATATGAGAAAGAAAATTAAAACTGTAAGTTGAAGTTACAGTTTTAGTTTTCTTTCTCTTATAATAAGCTCTATTCTCTATTACGTATTTAGCTTTTTTAATTAGGTTGGGATTAAATTTTCTATATATAAATACTGTTATTTATATTAGTTTGAAGCTTGAAGTTTACCATTGCCTATATCAGGTAAACAGTACTTCCCTTTGTTTTCATTAATATATATATATATATATATATATATATATATATATATATATATATATATATATATATATATATATGAGGCCACCAGAATCATACGGTATTAAGTACCACTTAAAAAAAAAAAAAAATCAGAAAACGTGTTCACAGTTTTGCACTTTTGTAGTCTGTGTATCCTAGCAACTGATAGAGCTATTCGTTTTGGATTTCTTTTAAAATTAAGTGTAATGGCCACGCTGTCATCTCATATGTTTATTTCAACAATGATGATAGTTGTGATGTAATGATGATTATTGTGAGTATGGTGATAATGAAATGTGTTATCATTACCTGTAAGTATAGTAATAAAATTTATTGAACTATTATTATTGCCTGTAAGCATAGTAATAAAATTTATTGAACTATTATTATTACCTGTAAGCATAGCAATAATTCTTTTTTTAAATAGAAGAAACAAGACAAAATTTTACTTTGCTTCTTAGATATTCTGCACTTCTGTTAACGTCAACGTAATGGATGAATGCGTTGCAATCATCCAGATCATCAGCGTCATCAACGTCATCAGATTCTACAGTGCCAGCCACACTTACCTTGGAGATCGAATTTTCACCCATGTCACCACAAAGATCTTTTTTTAATATCTAGAATATTATGAAGATGAGAATCATGTACAAAGGGAACAAAGGTGAGCAGAGGAGCCAAGCCTCCACATCAACCAGTTTGTCTTTTGTTAGCAGAAATGTTTATGAAGTCGCCTTCATAAATTTTAGATTTTGATCGTGTTGTCAGATGCATATTTTTACCCCCGGTCGTGCCTTATATATATATATATATATATATATATATATATATATATATATATATATAGATATGTATGTATGTATGTATGTATGTATTTGTTTGTAAATGTTCAAAATATAGGGCGACTTTTCATTTCAAGGGAGACGACTTTTCTACGTCCCAAAGGGAGATAAATCAAAAACTGAATTTAATTATGTGTGTTAAAAACTAAAAAAAAAAAAATATTAAAACATTATATATGCACATCTAAATGTTAACACTTCCAAAACAACAACAACAACAACAACAACAACAACAATAATGATAATAATGATAATAATGATGGTAATAATAAGCAAAATTTCTACGAACTAAGGTATTTAAATTACGACCGTAAAAAGATGAGGCGGTGTTTACTAATGACAAATACATCACGAACAATAAAAAAAAAGTGGAATATGACTTCATTTTCTGGGTGGCGTTTTAAGTCGAAAATTAAACTTTATATAATACATATTTAATAATAAACTTTATATAATACATATTTAATAATATATTTAAAAACAAATTTGTGTTCTTTAAGCTTCTAACCGTTAAACATTTAGCAATGCTTCCAGACGAGGGAAACACTTATATCTCCATGTATAATATTTTGATTGCAGAAATTCCCCTCTGAACCAAAGTACCGCAGGTTTGCAACAACAGAAATACTATTTCAAACTTAAGCATTACAGATGAAACAAAATACTATTTTAAACTTAAGTATAACAAACCAAACAAAATACTATTTAAAATTTAAGCATGACAGATCAGAACAAATTCTACTTCAAACTTGAGCATAACAGTCCGAACAAAATACTATTTCAAACTTATGCATTCCACCCAAACAAAATAATATTTTAAACTTTAGCATAACAGAGCGAACAAAATACTATTTTAAACTTAAGCAACACAGATGAAAAAATACTATTTTAAACTTAATCATAACAGACTGAACAAGAGTACTATTTCAAACTTAAGCATGACAGGTAAAACAAAATACTTCTGTTAAACCTAAGTATAACAGACCGAACAAAATACTATTTAAACTTCAGCATAAGAGACCGAACTAAATACCACTTCAAACTTAAGCATTACAGACTGAACAAAACCACAACGCATTTCTGTTTCTCTAAAAAAGACATTACAGAAGCGTCCTTTCGTCAGTAGTTGAATCTGTCACGCTTAATCTTGCCATTTGCCTCGCTTCATACGCAACAGGTTGAATGGACGCATCTTAGGAAAAGCCGATTATTCGTTTCTTGCGCGGTTGCAATTTTAACATTGGATTTTTAGACGATAAAGGATTAATGGCAACTCTTTTCGTTTTGTTTATTGCGATTTTATTTTGTGTCTATTAGTAGAGAGTCGAGGTCTTTGAACTTACTTTTTCCATGGTCACTCATTAGAGTAATTAAAACTAATTAATCACGGATGGCGCGAAAAACATCTTTACTAGATTCGGATTCACGCACATAAACGCACATAGGTGTGTAGGCACCAGCATCCATAGTGATGGTATTGACCTACTCACACTCAAGAACAGTGACGAACGAGATAAAAGGCAAGAAACTACAAAAATACACATTTATAAATATATTTAATTAATTTAAGATGAAATAGTTATCCACAGACATGTGTTTCCTCATTGCTATAGATCATCAGCGTGGCCGACTATTACAGGACTCGACTGTGATCAGATGTTTTACCGCTAAGCAACAAAGAAACTGTCTCACATATTGTTTTTTTCTTTTTACAAGGGATTCATCACTATTCTAAAATACGGGTTTATGAGTGTGCGATGATCACTGAGACAACAGCGGAATGATCGTTAGTGGTGGTAATTGGGTAGAATTTGATTATTCAATTAGTGCTTGTTTATATTAGACTTGAAGGCGAACATGGTGCAGTTATCCGGAAAGCAGGCCAACGAAACAGAGTTTCATAGGCGATAGATAGAGAGTGGGGGAAATTGTAGACACGTGCTTTTTGTGAAAGTTTGATAGGGACACTGAAACTCAGATGAACACTTACCATGGAATTAACGATAGAAAAAAAGACAGGTTTGCAAAGTCTTTTTGTGGAAAAGAGGTTGCAGGGAGGAGAAAAAGACATTATCTACTAGGTTTCGAAATCGGTTTTGAAGAATAGGGTACCCCGCACAGCTCCTGGCAGAATAGGGTACTCCGCACAGTTCCTGCACAGATGTAGCAATATTACTCCATCCTATGATACACTTGGCTCTTATGCAGATAGAGGATTTTATCAGCAGTGAGAAATCTATATATAATAGATAATGATGCAACCATTTCTCCGGAGATCTTGGCAACGGATTTGATTGTGTTCCATTTCAGGTTAAGATGGAAGGTCAGTCCCAGAAGTTTGTCGCAGTAGGATGCTTCTTTGTAGACAAGAGTCATTCATATCAATTGAGGCCAAATGGGTAACAGAGTGTTTTTAGTGAAAAGATAGAAGCTTGGTTTTAGATGAATTAAAATTTACCAACCACCTTTCTCCATTACACAACGTGCTTAAGGTCGGACGAGAGAGACTCAGAGAGCTCTTGGTCGTTGCTGACATTTGAAGTGTTGTCATAGATAGTGTTATCTGTGTATATTTCCAGATATTCCATAGGCGGAAATCTTGTGAAGTAGATCTCTATGTCAGACCCTACCAAATATTTTTGATAAGTCAAGAGCTATTGCTCTAGAGAGGAAACTCATGTCGATAGATTTACTGATTCTATGTGAAATTACTGTACATCTTGCAGGAAGGAACCATATTGCTTGTCATTGACTAGGTTGCTTTTGTTGGGGTGACTGACTGTTAAGTGTTGAGACATTATGTTGAACAAAGATGGCGGTGAAGAAGCAGTGCAGTACGATCCTGAGTGTAATCGCCAGTAACAAAAATGGCGCCGAAGAAGCAGTGCAGTTTAGATCAGATCCTGAGTGTAATTGCCAGTAACAAAGATAGTGGCGAACTGATTGAATCCAAAATTCGACAATTTTTATAGTAACTTTGGAAGCTTTTCATTGGTTGCCGACCATGACTTGTGGTTATAAAAACGATCGTTGAAATCATTGGTCTCATAACCCTCATCAGGAGTCAAAAACATTTAACGCGCCCCATTTTTTGATATAATGGAAAAAAATCCCTTTGGATTCAATTTGGTTTGACTTAAGAAAAGGAATAAATAAATAAATAAATAAATAAAATAAAAATGAAAATAAACAAATAAATGAACAAATAAAAATAAACCAATAAAATCACAATTGTTTTTTTTTTTGTTTCTTTTTGTGTGGGTTTTTTTTTGTGTTTTTTTTTGGGGGGGGAATTTGGCATTATTCTTATTGGTCAAAAAGAATTATTAATATATTGGTATAATGTGTGCAAAAAAGAAGCCATTATTTTGTAAATCACATTAATTGTTTTTTGATACATATAAAAATAAACACTTTTCAAATATATATATGTGTATATATATATAATATATTTATATTTTTTTTTTGTAAAAAAATATATTTGTATGAGTTTGTGTGCATATATGTTTATATGTATTTGAATAGGATTCTACTTGTATATATATATATATATATATATATATATATATATATATACACACACAAATAGAACCCTATTCAAATACATATAAACATATATGCACACAAACTCACACAAATATATATATTTTTTACAAACATTGGAAACATTATGTTAGGTATTAGTTGGTTAATTTGGTTAGTAAGATAGAAATGGTCGCAGTTTAACACGGATTAAAGCAACTTACGCTTGACACACGGAAGATTAATAGGTCTGTATTGAGCTGCAGAAGAACGATTTCCAGCATTTTTAAATACTGGGCAAACTAATGAGATTGAGAATAATTTCTCCTTTAGACATCAATTAAACAACTTTGCAAGAATGGATGCTTGTTCTGGTTGTAGTTTTTTGAGTACTATGCTTGGAATATTGTCAGGACCAGCTACCTTGCTGGCATCAAGGTTCTTGATGAGTGTGGCAACACCACGAACATATATGTGAATGTTGCTCAGATTATTTTCGGTTTGGAGAAGGACAATCGGGAGGAGGATTAAATTTAGCAGATGCCAACGAAATCACTCCAGGCCATTTATTACCGCGCAGGACCTTGTTTGTTATTTGCCAAAAACTTGTAAGAGCCAAGTCTCTGTTCTTCTACTTTATACTTGATAGTCTTATAACGCAGTACACATGTTTACACGCGGGACCCACACGTATGCAGCCAACATCGCAAAGGAAATCAATACAAAGAATAGCTCGAATTCACTTTTTCATAACAACATTTATTTCTTCATCCTCCCGCCACGCTTGACTACTCGTTACAGCCGTGACGTCACCCATGTTTCTAAACTGATCTTCTTCTCTAATGTCTCTCTCTTCCCTTTATAGTTTTGTTTTCCTTACAGTGACGTCATTTCACATTTTGTATGCATTTGAGGGTCTGGTTTGAATATGAAGTTGGAATATACTTTGGTGAAGAAATCGTCTAAGGAAGGAATTGAGTTAGTGTGAGTTTAACACACACCAATAGGTTAGATTTGGTCTCCGTAATTTGTTTCGCCCTCTAAAAGGGTGGATCGTAGACCCCACAATATAGAGAAGTAGAGCTTGTAGTAGATGTCTACGCTGGGATTGTGGTTTTGGGTCTTTCGTTACTTGTTGTTATTGTTAGTGATAATGGCTATGTTAAAGCTAATAGTTATGCGCTTCTTAAGCGTTTAGGAGAGTTAACTCGTTTATACACATTACTAGCGGGGGTACCCGGCGTTGCCCGAGTGTTTGGAGGTGTAAAAAAAATGTTAGTAGTCAGGCAGGATCGAACCCGTGACGCGGTGACGCGAAAGCGGAAAAGAAAGTGAAAGAAAACGTGACATCTTACCGCTACGCGACAAGGCCATAGGATTAGAAAAGCGTTCCAATCAAAAAGTTGACTTCCTAGTAGGTGCAGAAACAAACGTTGGCTGAAGGCCAGTTCAGATATCGCTGTTTTATTTGTTGGGGAAACCAAGCTCCCCCGAAAAAGGAGGAAGTCTCAAATGAATAGCAATTGTCTGAAATGAAGAGTATTCCCCACATTAATCAAAGCTTTCAAGATGTCCCGGCACGCAAGGGTGCTGACCTCTATTTATTTGTTTCTCCACGAGAGCAAATTAGGGGCACAAGGCCGTTTTTTAATGTGGAGAGATGGGGAAGGCCCCCCCCGAGGGGGAACTGGATAGTGACAATTGGTATGAAGGGTTTCCCCTATATTGACCAAACTGATTGCTACAAGAGCAACGGTCTGATATATGGGGTTGCCCCCACATATAGTCTAAAAAAACAATGTAATATTTTAATATTTACATTTTCGGAATGTCGGTTGTTGTCTATATAAGTTAGAAAGAGGGGGAAGATAGAAGATCGAGGGTCCATTGTGTTTGACATTTTCTCCACCGTCGCCTTCGACACAAATGCACTCTTACAGATAAACGTCTCTCTCCGTTTGTCGATGGGAAAGAGTTAATTGTAAATAAACTTCTATGCTGACAAATTCGTCTCTGTGTTGATTTTGGTAATAACGACAACAAAACTGTCTTGTGTATTAGTCGAGCAAGAAATTACTCGACGAAACAAAATGTTATTTGCAGATTATTGAGAAATGAAGCTGTATTACTTCACCAAATATTTAATGAATTCCTTAGGAATAGCGATAATAATAATCTTCATGTTTTTCTGGCTCATTTGAGATATTATTTTATATATTTTGATATACCATCGATTAAAAAGCAACATTCGGTTCTTAAGAGTTTTCCATAGCCTTTCTAGACTGCTGGAACTACTACTACACCTACTACAACTACTACAACAACTACTACTACTACTACTACTACGCTTGCGTAATACTGACTGCTTACGATAAAAACTTCTGTGTTTAAGAAATAAAAACGAAGTAGGTTAAACCTTTTAACTGTCGATTAAAGCATTTTTTTTAATTAAAAGGTGTACGCATCTGAAAAGAAAATGATTTTAAAAAATAATGAGACATTTAAATCATTGTGAATTTATTCGAACGGCCCCCTGGAAAATTAGTCGAGCAAGTAACTGCTCGACAAAACAAACTTTTACTTGTAGACTATCGAGTAATGAAGCTGTAGGTACTGCACAAAAACCTCTGCAAAATTTCTTTGCCAAATATTTAATGAATTCCTTAGAAATAGTGATAATAATAACAATGTCATCCTTAAAAATGTACTCTTTACGTTCGACACCGGTATCGATTAATAGAACCAGAAGTTTGTTTAGATTTTGAAATGAAAAACGTTTCGCAAAATTTAAATGGGTAAAATTTAATCATGTCATTATTTCGAATGTAAGGATGCAATTCAAATTTAATTTTAATTAACCACGTGTTTAACAAATAAAAACAAATAATGCAAGATGAAGTTTTAAAATGATTAAATGTGTTTTGTTTTATGATTTAAAAATAGTAATATTGATAATAATATTGACGACTACAAAGTAAAATTTCGTGTACTTATGTATTTTTGGTACCGTGCTGAAATAATAATGTTATTATTTTGAAAGCCATTCTGAACATGGGTAGGCGAGGGGTTGTATCTATTCTGTGCTTCTACCTTACAATTGAATAAAAAAAAAATATCGTGACGACTGTCCTTGAAGGAGATATTGTTTTTAAAAGAGACTACACCTCTTTCCCCATAATATTTAAAAAAATATATTTTTAGTTAATTGCTATTGTTTTAAAAAGATAAAATCGATTTTATAAGCGTTCGTTTTCTACCTACCTGGCTAAGTTGTTATAATATAATAATCGTTTTTATAATGAGAAAATTTATAAAGATTTAAAATCTTAAAAAGTGAAACAAAATGCTAATTACATTTTTATTAGTGCATAAGGCACATCTGATTGAGAGTAAATAATATAGTTTTTTTTTTTATTCTAGTATCTCCTTTTTTATAGTTTAATATTAATAGTTTTCGGTAAAATAATTTTCCGGTTAAACATTTTGTTGAATATTTTTCTGTTGAGGCAGAAAGCTTTTTCAAAGAAAATATATAATTTAGGAAGCATTTGAAAAGTGCAAGTAAGAAAATTATGCATATATTCAATAACGCAAGAAGTGTACCTCAGTCTGGTGACAGACTGTTTCGACATGAAACACTCTAAATCCACACTAGTTAACATAATCGCTATCTACTAATTTTTTTATGTCAAAATCACTAGAAAATGGTGGAATTGTTCTACCGCCCGAGAAAATATCTTAATCCTGACACAATCCTCTACCTGTACAAGAGTTAAATACATTCTCAAATAGAGTAATGTCACCAAATTTGGGTTGGAGCTCTCAAGGTTGACCTTTCCTGCCTTGACAGTGTACAAAACCGTGTTCAAAATTTAGTGGGCACAGACCTTTTCGCCTCCCTACTCCCTCTTTCACACAGAAAAGACGTTGCGAGTTTATCTCTGCTCCATCGTTACTTCTAAGATAGATGCTCGACAGAGCTCCAATCTATGGCTCCCCCTGTAAAACGTTCGTAACAAATACTCGCATAGCTACAACGACTTTTTACAACTTCTCTCACTTTCTATCTGTGCCTATAACTAAAGTTTCTTTCTTAGAGCTGTCCGTCTGTGGAACACAATACTGTGACGCTGCTTCCTGGCTCATTATAACATAGCCATCTTCAAATCTAATGTGGATAAGTTTCTGCTGAACGATCCTCTTAAATGATCTAGCCCCACCGATGTTCCACCATTACTGATCACGTTGTCTCACCGTCTACCTAACATTTTAACTCCTAACTTTGGGTCGAGATAAAAGTGTTGTATCTGTTTTGATACTACACTACAATTTTTTGTTCTCTCAGTGAAGAAGAAATCCTTCACGACTTGGACAATTTTTAAGTTTGATCCTTTTTTCCACATGAAAAAAAACGACCCTGGTGTCTAATTCTGTCCTCGTGGGGAGGAAGAGTAAGTAGGAACATTTAACTTCTATCTTAGAGTAGCTCCATGGCCTTGATAAGCGTTGCTCCCTCTAAAATATAAAAAAACATACGTATACATATGGACATTTACATAATATGGACTCTTAACAATACAGGATATTTATCTTACTTGTGATTTTCCTAACCTTTGTCTTCGTCCACACCCATTAATTATGACAAAAACATTAATTAATTTATTTAAAAAATATTTAATTTACTATTTATTATTTATTATGTTTATTATTATGTTCATTATTATGTTTATTATTATGTTTATAATTTATTATTTATTAAAATATTATATTAAAATAAAATAAGATAAAATAAAATAAAATTAAGATATTATATTAAAATATTATTAAAATAATATTCAAATATATTTATTATTATGTTTATAATTTATTATTTATTGAAAAAATTAATTATGAAAAAAATGTTCTAACCTTCGTCTTCGTCCACACCCATTAATTATGATGACGAAAATTGTTGTCCGATGCACTAAAATTTTGTTGAATAGTTGTTTATATTGAACACTTTTAGTCATGTTTTAACAGTTCAATTTTATGCTATCGAAAGGAGATTTTATTTTTTTTAAAAATAACTTTATAGAAATGTAGGGGTTAAAAATTTTCCTCATTTCTTTTTACAAACAAGGTCATGCAAAATAAATTAGCTCAAGGGGATCCTGTTTACGTTACACTTGATAAAACTGAGCATTTGAAATACCATAGCAAACTCAAAGCGAGACAACAAGCCGCGCAGCTGGAGGCTTCGTTTTGCTAATTTTTAAATAAGGATAGAAAAATCGTCGTCACTTCCGGTTAGCATGTTTATATCCACTGGCAAAATGGCGATCTTTGTTAACAGTTTTAAACCACGGATGTGAAATAAAAACCCATAAAAAGACTATTTGCAAGCAAAAGACATCGAAATGCAGTGGGAGAGGGCGAAACTATTTAAGGACATTTTTGAAAGAGATTGGAAATAAAAACGATGCGTGTGATGATTGAAATAAAAGTATTGGAAACGAAAATGAAGTCGTGAAGAAAAAAAAAGGGGCAGATCTTTCTTATTTATATTTATGTCTCGGAAGTAGAGTGAAAATCATATCTTATTTTTCTTTTATTAATATTTTTGAAATCTTTTCTTTTTTCCATGTACACATTTTTGTGAATTATTCCATGAATTTCTGCCTTTGGATTATTATGGACCATCTTCTTCCAATTACGGGATGTCCTTGGATTTTACTTGTACAAATGGACATTCTTTTAACTTTCTTGAAGTTTTACATTTGGATTTTACCGTCACTGGATTTTTTATCTTTCACCAAACTATCCATTCATGTGTAATCACCTTTTTCTTCACCATATTCCCTCTGCTTCAATTTTTTGTTATCAAGTAAGATCTTTGACTTACTTTTTGTTTCATCAAATACTTCTGCATGCAAAATCCGATCCTGTATTTTGCTAATTCCTACCCTCTGATGAGAAGGAAAGTATTTCTTCGAAACTCCGCGGATTAAGGACTATCCATTTATCTAGTGTTTCCTTTTCAGATTAAATATGTTTTTAACTCATTTCAAAGTGTTTTTTAACATATTTTATTAACTGTTTGCTCATATATATATATATATAATGGTTGTACAAAATTATGCAGATGTTGCGTTGTCAGTGACATGTCATATATATATATATATATATATATATATATATATATATATATATATACTAGCATGGGTACCCAGCGTTGCCTGGGTTGACATGAAGTTCTGTTTGAAACACACCGGTATACTAATTATTTTCATCGTGGGCAACGTGGATACCCCCACAACAAAAATAAAAGAACCGATAAAAACATATGAATGTAATCGCCTCCAAAAAAAGAAGTATGTGATACCCTCTCCACCAGATATTTCGGTAGAAGGGCTACAAAGAGAAGAAACTCTTCTCCGGATATTGAGCACTGCAAAGACCCCCACCAAGAAAAGATAATTAAAAATAAATCATTACAACTTTTGTTTCAATAAAAATAGCAGCGAATGCCCGTGCAATCGCAAAAAAAAAAGATCTACAAAAAATTAATTCTAAAAAGAATTAAATGACATTTTTCGTCATTTTATATTTCTAATGTAATCGTCCTTCCCCCCCCCCCTTCGCCCTAAAAATTGAATTTTTCCTATTTTGGGGTTCGTTCTGTTCATAAAATTGTCAGGTGAAAGTACATAATGGTTTCATAAAAATTAATTAAATTTATCGTTATTTTATGTTTCAAATGCAATTCCCCTCCCAACACAAAAAACTAAAACGTTTTGTATTTCTCATGTTTTATCCCCCCCAATCGATCGCTAAACTTGAAAAAATGCTAGAGATGACATGTCTAATTGAACGCTTTGTGGCCAAAAAGTGGGTTCTCATTTTACGTTAAATTTATATAGAAAAGTTATTCCCCACGCTAAAATGTTATCACAGTTAGGTGGTTTGAAAATGGGTGCCCATTTTACGTTAAATTTATATAGGAAAGTGATCCCCCACTTTTTGAAAATGTAATTTTTCATATGATGAAAACTACTTATCTGCCCCAAATTTAAATGTGATATTTTTATCACTATCGAAAACCATTAAAATTCGTCATTTTCAAGTTTTTTGAGGAGTTGGAAAAAAACTTGACATTGATCATTTTTTCGCTGGGTCACGTCGTAAAAATTGACCATTTTTAATTTAAGGTATTAAATAACTTATAAAGAAAATCTGTTTCGCAGGCAATTAAACACACTTGCTGTGGTATAATTATTATAATAAATCTGGGCAACACCGATTAAATTTTATAAACAAAAAACAAAAGAGCAGGGGATGATGGATTTTGTTCACATGTGTCTCTGTGACTAACTCTGCCCTCGTGAGGATGCAAAGTAAATGAGGACATTAGTTTTAATTATTTTCCCTAACAAATAAAAAAAGTTACTTAAAAAGTAAGAATAAGTGAAAAATATTTCCTCCGAATTAAAATAAAAAAAATAATTCAGCTTAGAATAATATTTCGAAATAAAAACAAAAACAGAAAATATTTAATAACCTGCTCCGTTTAAAACTATTTTTCAATTAAGCTATCACAGCTATTTCCCCTTTTGGTTTTCTGGTTTTTGGTTTGAAAATAAAACGGTTTTAGATTTCAGATAAAATAAATTAAATCAAACATAACTTGAAATTTGAATAAACTAAATAATTTAAAAAAATTAATTAGTATAGTTGAAACAAAGCTGTTATGTAAAATCAGTAATGTCATCGAGGTAATTATTTAAAGAGATTGCATTTAATGTGATATGTTAATGACCGTAACTCAGTAATGAAAAAGTGGTTTAAAGAATGTTATATATTGTAAGTCCGTATACAATATAATATCTCCTTTGACAGAAGTATCCTT
Organism: Euprymna scolopes; assembly: GCF_053919585.1. Classification (NCBI taxonomy): domain Eukaryota; kingdom Metazoa; phylum Mollusca; class Cephalopoda; order Sepiida; family Sepiolidae; genus Euprymna; species Euprymna scolopes. Next base: position 64,060,187 of record NC_136500.1, read on the forward strand.
ATATGGGCATTAATATTTATTGACCAGGAGAGGTATACACACATATGGCCTTTATATTTCTTTGGTGATTGGTAGTTGTACACACAGACAAACACGCACACACACGAACGCCACTACTTTTTATATATATATATATATATATATATATATATATATATATATATATATATATATATAGATATAGATAGATATAAATGAAACTTCTGGTTTGTTCGGCTTAAACAAACTAGAAAACTACAGGCCCGTTTTCCGTCTTATTTTGCGATAATCATTATATATAACCCAAGCGTGTTTTTATATATTTACAAGCAAAAGATATAACCATATTAAAAAAAAAACTTTTTTCGACATAGTTTCTTTTCAGTCGACTATTTTAAAATGACGAAAACTAACGATTCTGACTCCACATTCATAGAAAACAAACTTTTTTTTTAACAATCCTTAAAAGAGAAGAGTAAAACAGAAATTGTTAAATTAAAGAAATAAAGCATAAGTAAAAATAAAATTATCTGGTACGTATGCATTTAATGAACCGAACGTAAGACAGTGCTCAGCTCGGATTTCTTCGGAACACAACGTCTAGAGCTCGGGTTTAGTTGCTGCCTGATGTAACATAGTGGTCAGCCAATCACAACGCCGCGCGCTGAGTTTCAACTCGACGGCTTTATCCGGATGTTGACGTCATGTGCTGGAGAAAGCCGAACTGAACGCTGAGTTACGTTTGGTTCGTTAAATGCATAAGTACCAATTATTTAAAAAAAATGATTACACAACACTTTTAATTTAAATCATTGTGAATTTATTGAACAGTCCTTTGAAAAATAAATATTTAAAATAAAGTGGCGCTTATGCACTTATGTTACCGTGCTATTTTTAAAACAGTATTTCCACGTTAAATTCAAGTTTTACAATATCTTTTTGTTTATTAAATTGTTAGGTGAAAGTACAGGTAACCCGGCCAGTTTCTAATGTGTGGAAAATCTAGCTCCCAGAAAAAAGGGTACTGAATAGTAACAAAAATAAAAATTGCCTCAGTCTCTCTTTTCCTCTGTCTCGCCCCCTTTCTGTTTCTAACTATCCCCCCCTCTCTCTCTCTCTCTCTCTGTCTATCTATCAATTCCTCTATATCTCTCTATTTCCTAAATTAATTACAGTGAATAAGGCATTGTCAAAACATGGATAAATCCTATTTTAGTCACCTAATTTACTTAATTTGAGAATAGAAGTTATTTGGAAATTACTGCTACCTTGAACAGCACCAGGAGTAACTGGTGAAGCCTTTCTAATTAAATTTATTTTGGCAGCCATTTGGCGACAAAATGACATAGCCTTAGCCCTTGATGCATGCAGAATACTTGCGACCTTGCTACTAAGTATAACTACTTTTTCTACTTTGAAACTACTATTAAACATTCAATTTTTCAAAAATCTCGTGTTCAACATCTCCAAAACATCCAGTATGGGGAAAAATATTACAGAAATGCAAACTTATTGTTTGGTATGAATGCACAATGGCACGCAAAAAATCACTTGAGGCTCTTGGTCGATCCTTGCAAAGTTTGCCTGGAAATATCAGATCATTTGGGAATGCAGTAATATTGCTTGCAGGAGATTTCAGACAAATGTTACCTATAATTCCTCAATAAACACCACCAGATTAAATAAATTAAATCTTGCCTCAAATACTCTACTTTTTGTGCCATGTGAGGATATTAAACTTAACTCCTTAATGTGTGTCTAGTTGCAGTTTAATTCGTGCAGATTTCATATTTATTATTACAGAGCCAATTCTCTATTGAATATTATATATATATATATTATATATATATATATATATATATATATATATATATATATATATATATATATAGAGAGAGAGAGAGAGAGAGAGAGAGAGAGAGAGAGAGGGAGACAGACAGACAGACAGACGGACAGACAGACAGACAGACAGAAACTGAGATAAAGAGAAAGAGATATTGTACTAATTTCAGAAAAGATTACTTGGGTGCGATCAACTAGAATCGAAACCCAAACTCTTAGCGCTCCAATCACGTTCCCTACAGTTTGCGCTATCGACAGGTAGATAATAATGATTTTGCATTAAACCACTTCAAGCTATGAGTGAATGTGCGCATGGCCAGAAAGAAGTAAACATATGTCAGCAAGTGTAAATAAACATTTTGTATTTCAACTTGTCAACATATTTCTGTACGCATTATTCATCCATCCACCCAAACAAAGATTTTACTCATTATATACCAACCTTGGTGTATGATTATGCTTTCCTGATAATTTCAGTGTTATATGACTAGTAGTTTAAAAGCTTATCGGTTAAATATTTTCACACACACGTACATACATACATCTAGCGTTTTACTTATATAGATTGTTAAAAAACAATTATGCAAATGAGGCATAGAAATATATCACAGCTAATCAGTGTGGCTAGACCAACACCTTTCCCTAGCAAGTGATTGAACCTGCAACCATCGAGTTTATAGTCGGCAGTTGTAACCTCCGGCCCATGGGATAACTGCTCGCAACGACCTCATCAAATGTCCATTTAAATAGACATTCGCCCGTCGCTTTTATAGCGCTCGAGCTGCTTGTTTATTTACAAACAAACAAACAAACAAACAAACAAACAGCAAACCTCGCATTAATGCCAATTAAGCAGCGGGATATATATATATATATATATATATATATATATATATATATATATATATATATATATATATATATATATATAGTGCACTTTATATACGGCATAATCACGGTATAATAATCACTTTATATACGGCATAATCACGTTGACACACCGGTTCTCGTCAGATCACCGAAGTTAAGCAACGTTGAGCCTGGCTAATACCAGATGGGTGACCATTTGGGAATTCTAGGCGCTGTATGTGCTCTCCGCTTATCTCGGCATTGTTTCCAGTCGTCTTGTACCTCAACTTGCCACTGGTATGCAACAATGTTGACTCAGGAGAGGCGTGGTTAGAGGTTGCGCAAGTCTTGCCACACAAATTTCACGCGCAGGCACACTTACAGTGGGTATCCATAGTCTGTCAAGACTGATGGAACCCTTCATAGTGCACTTTAAACGACTATGTTATATATCATAAAACAGTAACTCGTTTTGATAGCATTATGCAAGCAATAATTGCAAAAAGAGCTTGCATTTAATGATTTAGACAATAAGAACTAGTAAAAAGATAAATGCATGCGAGATTTATCAAATTATTTAAAAAAAACTTTTGTTAACTTTAAATTAATTGCATTTCTATCTACTTACCTACCTACCTAACTACCTACCTACCTATCTACTATTATATAAAAGCAACTTTGTATGCATGTGAGTTCGTTCCCTGTATACTCGGAAACGGCTGGTAAGATTTTTTTTTTAATTTCACACGAAGGTACTTGATGTTTCTGGGAGTGTTCTTACGTAGGCCTTGTATCAGAATGCGTCTGGCAAACATCGAAAATCGATAATCAAACAAATTCGATGAAGGAAGGAAGTTTGATTTTGACCATAGTTAACACAAGCTAGCATCCATTTTGACCAAAGTCATATAACCTAACACTACAAAGACATTTGAGAAGTTTTATCACCGCATACACAAAAAGGCACAGCTTATAAAATCAACTGTAATTCTTTTATAAGAAAGGGTCGCGTTCGAAATGAAAGTTTCTGTTTAAAGTACAGCAGAACCATGATACTTGATTTTTTCATTTAAACTTTAAGTGAAGCTATTATTTAAAGATAATTTTATAAATTAACAGTAGATTCTCTACAGGGTAATGTAGACTAGATTATACTGCAGGGGTCATGTGAAGCTTTCTCTTAGTACACTGCGGATTGTGTCCCTAACAAGAGCAGGAAATCAATCGATTTGATTAAAAAATGGTCCATTTCATCGATTTCAATGATAATAAAAGTATGGGAGGCTTAAAAATTTGTTAATTCTCATTCAATCCCAGGCAACGTCGGGTTTCATTGCTAGTTAAGGTATAATTTGGGCAATACATTATTTTAACATAATTGTTCGTTCATTTATTTTATATGAATCCAAAGATTTTATTGGTGGCACTGGTTCTCTCGCTATCTTTCTGGCTAGAATTATTTCTAGAAAAACATCGCCGTTTCCGGGAGGGACCAGGTGAAGGTCATTAACACCATGAGTAAAAATGTTTCTGCGGAACGAACTGGACTTGAACTTGGCACACTCAGATTGTCAGTTCGTGTCTTTAACGGAGTAGCCATCGCCATATACTATAAAACTGTTTTAAAATTATAAACTTGATTTACACATCTTGCCGTTTCTCACAACGTTTTGGCCGATGGAATCATCTCCAGGTGCATATCCACAGTGTATGTTATTAATGAATGGTGGAAAAATTTGGGTTATAGTTTTTTTCTAATATTCAATTATAACATCCAGTTTTGACATGCACCCGAAGACGTGCAGAAGTTACATCAGCTGAAACGTTGTGAGAAAAGCATCCAAGATGAGAAGAATCCAAATAATGCAAATAAAAAATATTGATTGAAATACTTAACGCCTCACATCAACTCACATAGATGTCTCTTGTTCCTTTCAACTACATTTTTGCTAAAAGACGTCGTGTAACGTGGCCGTTATTTTTAGCTGTGTTATTAGAGTTTAAACCTTTCGAATTCACACGCTGTTTGGTATCGTCGCAAAAGAACAAATAAATAAAACAGGAAATATATAAAAAGTGCAAATGAAATGCATTTATTCCTGTTTCCTCCAAAATAATGTACAGTAGAACCCCTGTATACGGTGGCCCTAGGATACGTTTATTTTTTTTTTTTTCAGGTTACAATGTGGAATACGATGTTCTTCCGGCTCTTGGTTACGGTATGGTACTATCGCTTCCCTGAGGGAGGGTTACTTGGTTGAGAAACGTTCTGGGAACGCAGTCAGCTCCCCGGGAGAATAAACGATATCCACAGATAAGCACATGGAAACATCAAAAAAAAAAAAAAAAAAAAAAAAAAAAAAACGGGTCGAGATGTCGGTGGTTTTGGTTATGCCGTGGACTATTTTTAAGAGTCAATCTTTCGTCTAAAGCAGCATTTATACACTATCAGCCGGTCACTGGTATGTGGCCGACCTCACGTGTTTCACTATGTCTTAGGAACGGTCTCATGAAGATGTTAAGATGGGCCAGTCATTAGGGTATGTAAGAAGAAAAGCATACCTGAGATGTCGGATGTCGGTGTGTGTCTCCTTCATTCTCCCTAGATGATTTCTTCACCCTGGATGCATTCTGGTTAGAATCTTCTTTCTTCGTCATCCAGACTGCTTCATTGTTTAATGGAGACATTTATGGCAGGCACAAGTAAACACACAACACGACACAATCGCCAAATTTATGAAACATAATTAATTATTTATTTTACATTATGTATACACTATACATTACAAAAACAATTTACACTTTACATATCCTACATTTATTAAACTAACTATGCTTTACTAGTGTTGAGGAGGGAGGGGGTGCCCCCTTTCGTTTACGGAGAGACAGAAATATGCGTACTTACCCTATGTTATCCGAACGAAAAAAGAGGCCGATAAAGGAAAGAGAATTCTGGGCTGCATTTCTGTGTAACTCTGCGCTTATGGCCAAATCACCACCCGGCCATGCTGAAGAGTGTGTTAACAACCGTGGCACAGAGATATAGTGCCAGAACCGTATTTCCCCGCCTTACAGTGTTATTTATGATGTTATTTGATTATATACATGTGTATTATATACTGTACTGTATTTTGTTACTAAGTTTTAATGCCATATCCCGAGGTTCTACTGTATTTCATTATATCTCCAAAGTATTTGCACACACATGTGCTTTTTAAAAGTCTCTGCTCCCGCCAGCGGACGCCGGCCTCAGACAGCGCTTTTGTGACCTCGACTTTTCACGTCTATCTTCCCCGGCCGCACTTCGCTTCTCTCCTTGACCACGTGGTGTATTTTTTCTCCTTTTCTTGGGACGCAAGTTCGCACCCACCGGTTAATTTGCATATCTGATTTAACAGCTGCTGATGCTAATACATTCGCTAGCCAGCAATCTCTCGGCTGCTGATAATCCTCTCACACACGTCCATACGCACTCTGTTACAGTTGCTATTATCCTTCTACTTCCGATATTTCAATAAAAGGTGTTCAACTGAGCACTCAGGTCCAACTTTATAATATACTAGCTGTATATATCCGACGTTGCCAAGTTGCAACATATAAGCGGGCGGAAAGTTTAATCACAAACTATTTAAGATACATCGAATATCCTAACGTCTTACAATTTTCCTGAAAGTGAACAACATTGGATTTATAGAAACATAAAACACATCCATTTTCCTCTATAAAAATAAAACGAGCTTAAGGAGAAATAACTCTCATAGTATAAATAAATAAACTTACTTCCGTTTTTAAAAGCAATTGGTGTCGGCTTATAATAATTGAAAATAAATTAAATTAAAAATAAATTAAATAAATCAGCTTTAAATAATGTCTAAATAGAACAATGAAAACAAATCTATTTCAACAATTAATTAATTAATAACATAAAGTTAATTATCAAAATAGATTTATTATAATAGATACACACCAATATCTCGTTATACTGCCACAAATACAAAAATATTTAAAATTAAAATCTAACAAGAAGCGTTTTCACAACTCACTGGATATTTTCTTTTCCTTCTTTTCTTTACCCATCTCACAACACCATGTTCAGAAAATAACTCGGTATTTACTTCCTTCCCGTCATAGAAAGCTGTGACACAAGGTCGGAAAGTAAGGAGAGTGTCAATTCAGTGCCTTTAAAGGAAGAGCACTCTGGTCATATAAAATTGCCTAGGCAGCCTCGTCGGCATTCCCGGTTAGGTTGCCTTAGGCAGCAAGCAATAAACTTGCTCCACTCGAAAGACGGGAGGTAAGGGCTGAAAAGTGGGAGAACCTACTAACCGTACTGCAGTCAAAGGGAAAAGGCCATTTCAATAATGATCTACCCTTTGGAGTCAAGCGTGAATCTTCGGCTCAGTTCAGAAAAGAAATTATTTATTTCCTTTCTACCACAGACGTGACACAAGGCCAGGAAAGTGAGGAAAGTGAGGCCAGCGCCCTTAAAGAAGAGCCCTCTGTTCATTTAAAAATTGCTTGGGCAGCTCGTCAGCATTTCTAGGTAGGAGTGTCTCAGGTAGAACGCAATAAACCTATCCCACAGTCCGTACGACGGAAGGCAAGGACTTTAGTCAATAATAAAAAATATATACATTTTAATCATGGCATGGACTCTGTTGGTTTTTAGCTGAGGGTAAACGTCCGTCTAAGTTAAGAAAATGAATCACCCATATGAACATTATTTCATCTTTTTTTAGTTATTTAAATCTTACATAAACCAACTAACTTGATTTGCATAATTACGTCTATGAACTCGCTGTCCGAGATGGTAAAATAAAGACACCCACGAGCCGTTTGTGCTGACGTTGGCATTCGTAATAAATGGAAACGTGTTCGAATTCTCACCTGTAACCTAGTATTCAAATATTTATTTTACTTTTTAAATTGCTCATATGCACTATATTACACATGGTTTTTATCTTTCTTCTCACGCAAACTTCCTAATCTGCATATCCGCTTTTTTCGACTACCGCTGCTTATCTTTTCGCAAGCCAGCCATCCTTCGCTGCTGCTGCTAATTTTCCAGGCGCTGCTATGCATTATGTTACACATGTTTCTCATTGATGATTCCACCAAGACAGAAAATACTTCAACAACCACTTTCTCTGTAACTACTGTCTGACATCACTTCCATCTAAATATCATCGACCTTTTTTCTTCCCCATAATTCTAGGTTATTAAAGCCAGCACTAAATATCTGAACTCTCTAATTTCTCTGTCTGCAACAGATTTTGCCGAATCGCTGATATATACTAGCTAATATATATATATATATATATATATATATATATATATATATATATATATATATATATATATATATATATATATACAGTGATGATCATATTTATTGGCACGGTAAAATAAAAGTTAAATTTTGTCTAATAAATTCTAAAAAAGGGATTAAATTAAAGAAAATAACAAAGTATATTATGTATTTTTAACTGGCCTTTCCGATGCAGCAATCGGATTTTAGAAAAAATAAATAACAAAGGAACAACAAACATAATTGCAAAAAATCCTTGTTCAAAATTATTGGCACGGCTTTGTTTTTCTTTTAGTATCAGTATAATATCAATCAATTTCCGGTTTACGTGCTTTCTGAACTTTTTTATAGCCATATTATGCTTGTTTAACGCTAATTCAGTGAATAATTTTTTTCAGATAATTTTTAGATAGCGATTTATTTAAACTATTATAAGTGACTAAATTATAATTTTCAATCGCCATGGTTAAAACTAAGGAACACAGCGAAGACGTCAGGAAGCTTGTTGTAGCATGCCATACCAATAGGGAGGGCTATGATAAGATTTCAAAGAAGCTAAACCTTCCTAAATCCACTGTTAGAGCCATAATAAACAAGTTCAAATCGCAAGGCCACGTTATGAGTTTAGAGGGTAGAGGGAGAAAAAGGATTCTTTCCCCAAGAGATGAACGGAAAATTGTTCGACAAGTAAAACAAAACCCAAGGATCTCTGTTGGGGAGATTGTTGATGAACAGAGCACCTCTGGAGTGAATGTATCTCGACATACAGTTGGTAGAGTTTTGAAGAGAGCTGGTTTAAAAGCATGTCGTCCGAGAAAGACTCCCTTATTGAAGCCTATGCACCTGAAAGCAAGGCTAGCCTTTGCAAAACGTCATATTGATAAAGATGTTGCATTCTGGAAACGTGTTCTATGGACTGACGAAACGAAAATAGAGTTATTTGGCCATAATAAAGTGTCTTATATTTACAGAAAATCTGGCGAAGCTTTCCTGCCTAAGAACACCATACCCACAGTGAAGCACGGTGGAGGCAGTTTGATGTTTTGGGGATCCTTTGCTGCCTCTGGACCAGGGCGACTTGTTAAGGTCACAGGTAGCATAAAAAAGGAAGATTATGTTAAAATATTGGATGAAAACCTGAAAGACTCTGCTAAAGAGCTCTCACTTGGTCGTCGTTGGTGGTTCATGCAAGATAATGACCCAAAGCATTCGGCTAAACTGACTAAGAAATGGCTTGAGGACAATCATATTAATGTTTTGGAGTGGCCATCACAAAGCCCAGACCTTAATCCAATTGAAAATTTATGGAGAACATTAAAATTGAGGGTAATGCAAAGGAAGCCTAAGAATCTTATTCAATTGGAGGATTATTGTCAGGAAGAGTGGGCTAAAATTACTACTGAAGAGTGCAACAACTTGGTTGTAAACTATGAAAAGCGACTGAGGAAGGTAATCAAGGCCAAAGGCTATACAATTGATTATTAAATAAATCGTGCCAATAATTTTGAACAAGGGTTTTTTGCAATTATGTTTGTTGTTCCTTTGTTATTTATTTTTTCTAAAATCCGATTGCTGCATCGGAAAGGCCAGTTAAAAATACATAATATACTTTGTTATTTTCTTTAATTTAATCCCTTTTTTTAGAATTTATTAGACAAAATTTAACTTTTATTTTACCGTGCCAATAAATATGATCATCACTGTATATATATATATATATATATATATATATATATATATATATATATATATATATATATATATATATATATATATATACTAGTAGGGATTAAATGATGGTCAACGAATAATTCAAACTCCTATATTTTTATTGTCATGGTAATCCGTGAACTCGCCCGGGAGGAAGCTTCACATGCGTCCATGCAGTAACTTAGTCCAAAATATATATTATTCTACATTGCACTCTAGAGAACCTACTGTTTCTTTGATAAAATTATTTTATATAAACTTCATTACAGTTAACGGAAAAAGAAAGCATCAAGAAATTTACGTGCGGGGTTTGAAGCTAGATACCATGCCATGCAAAAAAACAAACAAAAAAATCCAACACGTAAATTTTCAAGTAATAAAATTGTTTGCAGTTAATGAAAAAAAAATCAGAAATTTACGTGTGAAGTTTGAACCTACAGATCACATCATGCAAAAAACAAAAAAAAAAACATAAACAAAAAACAAACAAAAAGCACGCTATCAACTTCCCCACAGTAGAATTTTCACCACACGTTGTTCTATCATTGTTGCTAAATGATGACATGGAAAAATGGCTTTACCGATAATAGATAAATTAAAATAACGGTTTCGATTATCGACTATCGGTTATTATCGGAGGTATTCTGAAACAAACCTTAACTAAGATGACTCCCAGTCTTATACACTAAAGTTCTGTAAATTTTAGAGAAAATCTGCTCAGCTGTTTCGGATTCTATAAGGAACGAACTCACACACAGACAAAGTTGCATATATATATATATATATATATATATATATATATATATATATATATATACTAACAAACCTACTCACACCAATATTCGACACATTTAACTTATTCCTATAAATGTGTTCATTTCAAAGGCCAAATCTGTAACTGGTATAATTTTGTCCTTTTTACAATTGTTGTTCGCGTAACGTGAAATCATTTTACGGGTAGAATCAGCTTATTATCGATTCTGTCATCATTCAAATTAAATCTCTTCATTTTGAGTTATCGGCTAATCAACAAATTAGCATATTCGCGTTCTATTCATCTAGTGGCGTCTGTAAGCATGCGCAAAAATGATCAGAAACGGTCAAGTAGTTCCAAAAATAATCACATTTGAAGCATCAAGCAATCTGATTGGCCGAGAGATTTCGACCCGATAAAAATCAATTACCATGATGAGTGCTAACACATGGTTACATAATGACCGGAGTCCAATTATCAGATGAAAAGAAAAACATTTCAGGCCATTTTTTTCAAACACGATATATCAAGTTATTTTATTATAATCTATTAATATTTTTTCAAACATATCAAGTTATTTTATTATCTATTAATATTTTTAGTCCCCCGGTAAAAGGAAGTAAATTCACCCTTGTCGGTTCGTCTGTTCGTCCGTTCGTCTGTCCGCACTTTTCTCAATAACTACGCGTTGGAATTTTTTTTTAATTTTGGACAAACATTAAACATGATATGAGTAAAAAGTAACAGAACGAATTTTCCGGGAAAACACCGGTTGGCCCTCTAGGAGTGTTTTGCTGGTTAAAATGGCTAAAATTGACACTTTTGTGCGTATTAAAAAAAATTGATGCCTTGGATTTTTATAAAACTTTCTGAAAAGTTGTAACTAATTGATTTCTATACAATTTTGTTTGTCTGTACTTCGCGATAACTCTTCGGTGTGCCTCAGGGGCTCTTTTAGAGCTAATAAAAACACTCCATTTTTGGGACTATTTTACCCTATTTGTCCGAAATTTTCTGTGTATGTCTATTTAGCAATTTTGCATGGTGCTGAACTCAAAATTAAATATGTAAGGGCCTTGGGGACTTTTGGGACTAAATGGAGGGGGGGCAAATAATGGATTTAGTCATTTCTTTTTTTTTTTTTGCATGGTGCAGAACTCAAATTTATATATGTTAAGGCCTAAAACTGCATCATTTGTTCATTTTCACCAGGATTTGACGTCCCCTGTAAATTTTGGGGCTAAATAGGGGGGTAATGCTGAGCTTAGTCATGTTTTATGCCTCGTTCACTGTGGACTCATGGGGAACCATGCATGCTTCACTTGTTTATTTTTTATTTCTATTTTTTTTAATCCTTTTAGATGATGCTTCATAATCATGCGTGTTTTTGAGGACTGTTATCCTCATCTTCGTAGTTGTTTTCATTGTTGTTTCAACACGTTTCGGCCAACTAATCGGTGCCTGGGATGCAGTAGATAACGGCATTGAGTTTCTACGGTTTCATGTGAGAGTTTCCTGAAAATAGCGGTTTCAATCATATCCAAAGCAGGCCAGAGAATAAGTTCGTGGTAAGACAAGAACTATGGAAGGCAGTAATTACTAGAGATACAGTGAAAAGACAGGATTGCGGTTAATCACCTGAAGAAAGCCGCAGAATTAGTTAGTCGAAACGTTGTGAAACAATAGCAACTATGAAGAGGAGGATAACAGTCTGCAAAAGAATGAACACACGATATATCGTTCTGTCTAACTCCTTGTGTTGGTGTTATGCAACCGGTCGGAATATATATATATATATATAGATAGATAGATAGATAGATAGATAGATAGATATAGATAGATAGATAGATAGATATATATAAGGTAAAGAGTTAGGAGAATAGAGTAAATTATATTCTATAAAAAGAGACTTATTGGAATAACATAAACCTCAACAAATTCCATTGGAGCTTATATAGGAAAACAATAAGAATGGAAAATGAAGTCACAAAAACTATATATTGGTGAATATAGAATGGTTCATTTATTGAATAAAGGTATACAAACATTTATTTGGGGGATAGAGGGGACTCGTTATACCAAGGTATTTCGAAGCCTAATGCTTCTCATCAGAAGGGTAGTGAAGATGCTAGGTAACATTTATTTGGGGATTATAGGGACTCTTTATACTAAACTAAATTAAAATTCTAGTACACGACGCCCTATGCAATCCACTCCACAACTTTCATTGATCCTCATAACATCACACTACACCAATAGTCTTCTTATAAATAATGCTTGGATAACGGTTACTTTTGTTCAATCCTACTTAATTCATTATCATAATATTTCGCCTGAAATTATACACCGTCTCAATGTCCTGTTGTCATCTAAGTTGCATCTATCAATAAAAAAACTATATAGATTCTATACATCTTACATATGGATAAAATAGGACCAATACCCATCCACCCTATACCTCCCCTTGAGTCTTAAATCACTATATGCATACATTATTTAAGACTATGATAGAAACTTTAGATAGATAGATAGATAGATATTGAATAAAAGAAAAGAAACACCTTAAAAATCAACAAAATTGATTTTAACATGGGGTAGGTCTATCTTTTGTGGCAATTACAGTCTCAATTTCTTACCTAAATGCGAGTTGGGAATAATTTTCCCTTTAACCAACTTGGTACCTCCACGTGGGGAGCGGCATACATATTGTTTTTTAAAATATAATCATCCACTGACACGTGTTTCGTCGTCTACGACTCATCAGAGTGGCTGAATCAAGTGAGATTCGAAATCAAGACCCTGCGGAAATGAACCTAAAACCTCTATCAGCGCGTCCATCCGCTCGACTGTCTGGATGTATCGCGATTTATTTAGCTGTTATTTATTTTTGTTTTTGCGATACGTTCCCACCTCGCATTTATGTAAAATGCACTTTCGTAAATAATTGAATTCATTCCAAACGTATCGCAAAAACAAAAACAAATAACATCTAAATAAATCGCGATACATCCAGACAGTCGAGTGGGATGGACGCGCGGATAAAGGGTTTAGGCTCATTACCGCAGAGTCCCAATTTCGAATCTCGCTAGATTCAGCCATTCTGATGAGTCGTAGACGACGAAACACGTGTCAGTTGATAACTATATTTTCAAAACACTATATATATATATATATATATATATATATATATATATATCTGACGTTTATGACGTTTATATATATATATATATATATGACGTATATATATACATATTGACATATATATATATGATATTTACATATATGACGTTTATATGTATATGTGTGTATATATATATATATATATATATATATATATATATATATATATGATTAGTTTTTTGGAAAAAGAATTCCAGCAGAGTGCTCAATTAAAAGGAAAATCCAAATTTTAAGAGCGTACTTATATTTTGCCAGTCTAGAGACGAACTTATATTTTGCCAGTTTAGAGACGAATATTGGCTGAAGAGAGCTCGATAAGGATACCTTAAACGGGCCTTATTATCGGGCTTGAAACCGACGGTACCAATGACCTGTCTCAACTAACAACTTTCTGTACACAAAATATATATATATATATATATATATATATACTAGCGGGGGGGTAGCCGGCGTTGCCTGGGTGTTTGGAGGTGTGTGTGTTAAAAAAGAAAAAAGTTTTAGTAGGAAGGTAGGATTGAACCCCGAAGCCTTGACGCGAAGGTGGAAACGAAAGGGGTTCATAACCATCTCGGCCACGAGAGGAGACGAATTGATAAGCGATTGGAGTTAAGGGTTAAAATGTGAGTCAAGTCAAAGAGGTTTGATTGACAAGTGGCCGCTTAATAAGGTAATGGCGGGAGCGTTATGATGACTGGCAGTTTTTTATTTACTGCGGGGAAGCTTTTGGGGGTTTGTTTACTTTGTTTCAATGCGAGGCAGTTTTGGCTTCCCCAAGATGATGGTGGGGGAAAACCAGCTTCCCATTTAAAGGGGGTTGTCCAATACGAAAAAGCCGAATTCACACGCGGCGATCCAAAGAATGTAGAATATTTAGCTTTTCAAAGTCGGGCAAATTAAATAGACAGGCAACCCCCGTTGTTAATTCGTAGATATTATGATTTCGACGTGATATAAAACGTTTTAAGAATGAGCGACGGCCTCGAGAACCCGCCCGAAAAAATCCTTGCAGACATACACAAAAAGCGAACATACATACATACACACACATTTTCGCTTTTATATATATAGACTAGCGAGGAGTACCCGGCGTTGCCCGGGTGTTTGGAGGTGTGTGTGGTTTTGGGTAAATCAAAACTCCGGGGGGTGGGTAAAATAAAAAAAAAATTTTGGTAGGAAGTATGAGGATCGAACCCGAACCGTTGAGGCCTTGTCTAGGGCAATGAATGCCGTTCCCTCACTCCCGACACATCCCACACCTCAAAACTGGGAACTTGGGAGTGCTTGAGTACCACACATGCCTGTGCAATTAGATTGGGGTGATCTTCTTCTGATGGGCTGATGGTATCGGATTGACAATTCCTGGCTGCTGTTTCCGACTGGTAGTACATGAGCCGTAACTCTTTGGTAGCGCTTAAAGCGACTGCTCTATCAACAGTTGTATAATATCGAGATGTTTGTAGTGCAATGTCGCGCATGGAAAGGGACCCTGCACTCATCCCCGATGGGCTTTCCTGAGGCCACAGTCCTAGTGGAAGAAAGGCCAGCTAATGGTCTACTTGTGTTGCATGTCTGATACTCTGCATAACCTATTGTTCAGCTCCCCTTACATAACTGAAACTCTTTAAAAACATGATGACAGTACAATAAAAAATAAGCTTAAACCAGGCCTAGTGACAAACAAATGCAACTTGCCTCCTCCCTTGATGTTTGCATTCACTAACATCCGTGGGCTTAGAACTAATTTAGCTGATGCTGAAGCATTTCTCCTAACAAATACCCCGGATATCTTAGCACTAAGCGAGACTAACCTACACTCCTCCATCCCCGCTAACTACTTTAACATGCCTGGCTATCTCCCACTCTGCCGTAAGGACTCTGACAGACATATGCACGGACTTGGAGTCTACATTCGTAACACCCTCCCCCTGACTAGAGAAACAAACCTAGAAACGGACGATCAAGCCTTTATGTGTTTTAGACAAAACATACAACATAATATTAGCTACTTTTATTTTCTCTGCCGCTCTCCCTCGATCCAGGACTTCACCATAATAAACAAAGTCTCTGACAGTATAGACACAGCACTCTCCCTCAACACTAGGGCAAAAGTACATATATTTGGTGACTTTAATGTTCACCACAAAAATTGGCTTTGATTCTCTACTCACACAGATGCAGCGGGCAGCACAACACATAGTTTCGCTATATCTCACTCCCTATCACAAATGGTTATGTTTCCAACCCGTTTCCCTGACTAGTAAGAACAACACGCATCACTTCTAGATCTGTTTCTGACTACAGTTCCCGAGGATTGTATAACAAATGCTGACAGCCCACTTGGGAACGCTGACCATGCAGTGATAATAGTAGAAATCGCCCTAAATTCTAGACCCAAAACTGAAGAGGCAGTGCTCAAAACAACGAGATATTATAAAAAGGCTTACTAGGAAGCCATCAGAGATCTTATCAGAGATGCTCCATGGGGAAATATTTTTTCTCTTCCTGCTGAACAGTGCGCAAATGAGACCACTGAATGGTTCAAAACAGCAATTGAAGCACATGTTCCCATGCGGTAATTTTATAGCAAGCCCCACTCTCCCCAATGGTTTACTTCGACTTGCGCAACTACCATTGCTCAAAGGCATCATGCATACCGCAGATTTAACCGACATAAGTCCAGTTCAAACAGACAGAAGTATATAGAAGCTAAAAGTAACGTTAAGAAAGAAATAGTGACAGCTAAGTAAGAATTTACTGAAACCACTAAAAAACGCATCGAAGCACAGAAATTAGGAAATCGTGACTTCTGGAAAATCTACAACAGTGTAGTAAATAATGGTCAATCAACAATTCCTCCACTAACCAACAATCACGATGTTGTTTGCTCAGCAACCGACAAAGCTAATATGCTTGCCAGCCGAATTGCCTCCAACTCCACACTGGACCCTTCCAACCACCCCCTCCCTGACTTTCCTTTGCGGACAGACGCCACGCTAGATTATCTAAAAATCACCCCTGCTCAGGTACACGCTATCATAAAAAACCTTGACACTTCAAAAGCATGTGGACCTGATCTCATCCCAGCTGTGCTATTAAAAATGTGCTCAGCCGAAGTAGCTCCAGTTCTCTCCAAACTCTACAACAAATTCCTTAATGAATCATGTTTTCCGGGCTGTTGGAAAACTGCTTCTGTGGTACCAGTATTCAAGAATTCTGGCGAAAGAACTGCCCTATCGAATTATCGCTCCATTAGCCTCCTCCCACTTTTCGCCAAAATATTTGAGACCATAATTAACCATGCTCTAGTCCGGCACCTTACAGATGCTAAACTTCTGACTGACAAACAATATGGATTTAGACAAGCCCGTTCCACAGCAGACATCCTCACTGTAATCTCTGAACGTATATACCATTCACTGGACAAAGCGGGGGAGGGCAGAGCAATAGCTCTAGATATATCTAAGGCTTTTGACAGGGTATGACATGAGGGTCTCCTCAGGAAAATTAAATCATACAGTATCACTGGTAGAATACTTAACATAATTAAATCCTTCTTAGATAAGAGAAAAATCCAGGTTGTCCTCGACGGGCGTACATCTAAACAGTGTGATATAAATGCGGGAGTGCCTCAGGGGTCTATCCGTGGACCTCTATTGTTCCTAATATTTATTAATGACCTCCCTGACAAAACTGCCTCTGAGATGGGTATATATGCTGATGACACTACACTCTATAACAGGCATGACAGGAAAACAAATGAACGCATAACTAAATAAATGGCAAAACAATAGAGGATGACATCCAATCTGTAGTGGAATGGGGACATAAATGGATGGTCACATTCAATGCTGCCAAGACTAAACTGGTTTCCTTCAATAATTACAAGAAACCTTCTCTGCCACCAATAGCAATGGCCAGTAACTCCCTGTCTGAGAGTACATCTTTCAAACTGCTTGGCCTAACGTTCACAGGAATGGCGCTATGTTATAGAAACCTCCGCACACTAAACAAACTAAAAATTCCTATCGTACAAACCACATCACTAACCATAAGACATATATTAAAAACCACGAAACATCTCTATAACAAACAAGTTTCCGATGGAGGTATATATACTATTCCTTGCCATAATTGCCATCATAAATACGTTGGTGAAACTCAGCGTAAATTGGAAAAAAGGCTCAATGAACACAAAAGAGATATAAAAAATAGCAATTCTCTAAGTGCATTATTCTCTCATTCATTGCAACATAACCACACCTTTGACTTTAAACAAGCAAAAGTAGTTAAATTTATTTCAAATAAACCGCGCCGGAGACTTCTTGAATCTGCGCTTATCGCAATTTCAAGCACTATTAAACAACGTGGAGGTTTCTATAACATAGCGCCATTAATAAGTAAACTGTTATTAAAAGAACATTATTTAACTGTGGACACAGGTTAACTTTCTCACACCATTCAATACCCTCTGTAATAATTAACACATAATCTCAATCAATAAATTACATAAAAAACACTCATTTCATTTCTGTTACAAACTTATATTTGAATTTCAACAGATATATCTTTTTCCCAATAAGAATATAAACTTGCGTTCATAGTTTTAAAATTAAATTAACGACTATATGACGTCACTAAAATTTCCTTCTCTTTAACAGCGCCAGCCCCCCCTCCTTTTTGAATTTCCAACATCAATTTTCCGTTTCTCTGAAATAGAACTGCGTCACACTGTACACGTGAAACATTTTCAAATATTTTGTACTGGTATATTTTTTGGTTTCTTAATCTCATTCATCCAGAGGAAGTCTCGAAATAAAGACGAAACGTTGATGAACACATAATACGGTTTGTTCCTTTTTATTTTCTCTACATATATATATATATATATATATATATATATATATATATATAAACTAACATAAAAAAATTAACCTAGGTTAAAAATATGTCAGGACGCTCCCTACTAAAATAGCACATACAAAGGAACGGGTGAACCGGAGGTCAGCTAAGCCTTTGTCCTATAAGTGCCTGCTCATTGGCTGATTAGGAAGGGTGCGGTAGAAACTTGTAAGCTAACTAAAAACTCAATAGAATATGCGTACATAAAAACGCGAGACAACCAAACAAATCCATGCATAAGCCCGATGAATCCTGGCGTGGATGAAACGCGGAATATTCTGTGTAGATTAATTGCCATATATATTTTTATAACTTACTACTTACTATATATATATATATATATATATATATATATATATATATATATATATGAGCAAACAGTTAATAAAATATGTTAAAAAAACACTTTGAAATGAGTTAAAAACATATTTAATCTGAAAAGGAAACACTAGATAAATGGATAGTCCTTAATCCGCGGAGTTTCGAAGAAATACTCTCCTTCTCATCAGAGGGTAGGAATTAGCAAAATGCGGGATCGGATTTTGCATGCAGAAGTATTTGATGAAACAACAAGTAAGTCAAAGATCTTACTTGAAAACAAAATAAGTTAAGCAGAGGGAATATGGTAAAGAAAAAGGTGATTACACATGAATGGATAGTCTGGTGGAAGATAAAAAATCCAGTGACGGTAAAATCCAAATGTAAAACTTCAAGAAAGTTTAAAGAATTTCCATTTGTACAAGTAAAATCCAAAGACATCCCGTAATTGGAAGAAGATGGTTCATAATAATCCAAAGGCAGAAATCCATGGAATAATTCACAAACATGTGTACAAGGAAAAAAATAATATTAATAAAAGAAAAATAAGATGTGCTTTTCACTCTACTTCCGAGACATAACTATAAATAAAAAAGATCTAGGAAGAAAAAAGAGAGAAAAAAATGCTAAAGTTAAATATAAAATAAAGGGAAACAAAAGTCAAAACGACCCAGACAGGAAATGTTAAAGGCGCGAAAATATATATAGGGCAAAATAATATAGGTCAACTGAAATGTACAGGTTATCACTTAAAAAAATGTCAGCAAGAGTTATTAAACGACACTAAAAGGAAAATAAAAATAAATAAATAAATATATAATAAATAAATAGAAAATAAAGAATAAATAAATAAAAAAATATATAATAAAAATATAAAATATAATATATAAAATAAAATGAAATAAACTAAAATAAGAAAAGAATAAAGATAAAAAATAAAATTATTTAAGGGGAGAAGATGGCCGGTATCTGCAATTTCAGGAAAAAAAGTAAGTAAATTCATATAGTAAAATTTAAGTAAATATGCATACAAGATATGAAAGTGTGGGTAGATTGATATATTAGATAGATAGGAAAGTTTAAAGAATAAAACAGAAAATGCAGAAAAAAACCGGCCATGCAAAGAAGAGATAAAGAATTAAAATTAAGGATTATTAAATTATAAAGTATTAAGAAGTATGTCGAAAAACGAAAAAGTTAAAGAAAAAATATATTTTATATCTATATAAAAGGTAAAAGTAATAACTATGTAATTTCAAAATTGCCATAATTAAATTTGGACTTATGTTTACAGAAAGAGATCAGTTCATTTTTAAAATTTATTATATTGTTACTTCGAGGGGAAGTAATTATAGTTATAGCTTCGGTTGTACAGAGGCGACATGACTTAGAGCCTGGAGTATAAGACTTAACTTTTTTTTATAATAGTTCATTTGATTGAGAAGGGAGTATTGTTAGAATTAAGTTTTTTAATTAAAGTGGTTAGAGAAGTTCCTTGGTTATTATTAGAATTATGGTTGTTAAAAGAAGAAATGTGGTTTGATATTCTTTTCTTAATTAATGTTGAAGTAGCGCCGATATATGTATGTACTTTATTAAAAACTCGAGGTCTGGTATTAATATTAATTTGCTGATTTGTATTAGTTAAATAGTTTGAATTTTGTTCATAGTGTTCAAAAAAATGGTGGGACAATGTCTGTATGAGGACTATTTTGGAGGGGATAATGAGTGTTGTTAGTGTTAGGATGGCTGTTAGGAGAAATATTGTTATTCTCATTCATATTATTATTATTATTATTATTATTATTATTATTATCATCATCATTATTACTAGTTGCATGATTGTAAATGGAAGGGCTACTCGAATGGTGTATTGGATTAGTAACTATATCAGATGGAGGATGGGAAGAAGAATAACTTGAAGACGAAATATTAGTGTCTGTTATGGGAGGATTGCGTGGGAGCTCAGTAATAGTGCAAGAATATATAACATCTTTATGGATACAATCATTATTGAGTGGGCAAAGATCTTTGTTATTACAATTACAGTTAGTTTTGGGTTTAATTGGGAAAGGAATTTTTTGGGCTGATTTAATTTTTTTATCTAAATATTATTAGATGTTAAGATTCTTTGTGCTAAATTAAGCATTGTTGAATAAGAAATCCGGATTGAATTTTTATTGAAAATAGAACTATATTTGTGTGGGTATTTGAAAGAGTTTTGTACAATGTTGAAGAATTCCTTAGGTATATTAGTTTTGACATTTAGGCTAAATGGAGGATTAAACCAAATATTTTTCTTTCTCCTGATGCGACTAGGTGGGTTAGAGGCCTTGCGATTAGTATTTTGGTTTGGATTATAAATGTAGACTGGTTCATTGTTATTGATAGCGGCAGATCTTGTTAATTGAACTGGTTTCTTACGAGTCATATTGTGTGTGATTACAGATTTAAGGCGGCCTGAAGGAGGAGCATAATTGTTGTATTTAATCTTTTCCTTGTATCCTGAGTTCCATAAAGCATTATTGAAGAAAGTAGCATTTTGATTAAAAGTTTTTTTTATCAGCAGAAATTCTTCTAGAGACAGATGGTACTATAGATTTTATAATTGAGTTGGGGTGGTTAGAAGATTTACGGACGTATAAAAGCGTAAGATTAGGTTTATGATAGGGGCTATGAGTTTCGGTGTTTATATATATATATATATATATGGATCTGAAATAGGTATGATAAAGGTTAGGGAGGTCACTTATAAAGCGGAACCCTATGCACGCTCACACCGTTTCATGTAGATCTATAAAATTTGGCAGGGTAACCCACCATGGGGAGGAGTTTTTGACGTGTTACATCGCTCACTCCCACAACCAGGGGTGAAACCCAGGGAGAGCACTTATAATTGGAAACCTATGCACGCTCACACTGTTTGATGTATACTTTTAGAGTTACCGAATATGGCAGGATAAACCACCATGAGATGAAGAAGTCTTGACGAGTTACACCGTTCTTCCCTCACCAGTAGAAGTGGGGCCCAATTGTGTCACATAACTGGGAACCCTATGCATGCTCACACCGTTTGACTTAGAGCTACCGAATTTGTCATAATAACACATCATGGAAAGGGGGATTATGGGTTACATCGCACACTTTCACCAACGGAAGTGAAACCCTATTGGGGTTCACTTATAATGGGGAACCCTAATTGGTGTTCATATGTTTGTGTTAATAAAGATTCCCACTACTGTCCCCTTATGTTCGTTTGAGAAATTGCTCCTCACCCCTACAAAATCATCCGAGCAATGCCGGATCTGTCTACGTGTCTTTTTGCGTATAAGATGCAAAAAGTATGTAGAAAATAAATATCAGTTTCCAAAGAATTTAAAAGTAATTTATATTTTTATATAAATTAGAGACTCAGTTTGAACCCAATCAACGACAGGAACTTCTGCTAGTATATATATATATATATATATATATATATATATATATATATATATATATATATATATATATATATATATACACACACACATATATATATATATATATAGAGAGAGAGAGAGAGAGAGAGAGAGAAAGAAAGAGAGAGAGAGAAAGTAAAAGGTAGATTAGAAAAGGTAAAGGTATGATCATTATGAAATATAATTTCATGTCAATTCTTTTGTTGTCCGTTAAATGTTTCATTTCAACGAATGGTGCTTGCCAACGTTGATACAAGCGTTCGCCATTTTTGTTGTTACATAGATTGAAATCACACGATAAAAATGGCGACCATAACTGGTCGACGTGAAAATCGAATCCGTTTAAAGAATATTAAGCCAGGAAAAGGTCGATCTGTTCTCAATTTCCTGTATAAGTCGTTCGAGGCAGTGGCGTGGGGTTCGATAGTTTGGCAATCACCGCACGCAAAAATATACACGGAAACTTTCTTCCTAGTTTTCTAGATACAAACATTCCCTTTTGGTAAAGTTCCTACGGGCACAAAAAAAGTAAAAATCAAGCTAACGAAATGGAGAATAACAAAATCTGATCAAAGAAGTTGATAGTTTTTCAAAAATAACTAGTAAAAAATATAGTTTCAAAAAAGTATTAATATCCGCCTTTTTGGACATTTATTTAATCGTTTCAAAAGCCTGCGGCAATATATATATATATATATATATATATATATATATATATATATATATATGTGTGTGTGTGTGTGTGTGTGTATAGTCTGTATCTAATCTGACGTATAAGCATATTTACTTACAAAACTTTCGTAGCAAAACTTGCATTATATTAAGAACTACGAGTACGTGGGCCCAAATTGATTATCGATTATCATCAATATATTATTTTGGCTATTACATGTAATCTTTATTTTGCTATACCCACATGCACATACATTCATACACACGTGTGTGTGTGTGTGTGTGTGTGTGTGTGTGTGTGTGTGTGTGTGTGTGTGTGTGTGTGTGTGGAAAATTATCTCTATGATATAAAAGTTTTTTTTTATTTATCACTCATATATCATAATCAAAATAGGTTACTGTTATTGAAATCAACAATCATCAATATGTTCTGGGTGTCCTGACTTAGTCCGCACGCTACGCTCTGAAAAATATTAGACACAATTTTTGAACTGCTTAAAAAAATGCCAAATTCGCTAAATTACGCTTTAAAAAGCCAATAGGCAAACTTTGACAAGCAGAGGAGAGTGACGACACTTTGATGTAGCCTTGTTTTCGAATTTCGAATATCATTGTAATAAAATATAATCATTCTTAAAATAGTGCGACGAAGGAATTTGTAGTAATTTCGATGAGCCATAGGTTCTTCACCAAAGAAAGAAGTCAGCAAAACTTTAAATAAAACGGGAACATTGAAAAGAAAAAGAGCAAAAGAAAACATTGTCTGCCAAGAGCGAATTAAAGATCGTATATCACAATCTGATTTTATTATTTGTATTGAACTATGTAGCACAATATAACTTTCTGAATATTAGTACTTATTAATCTCATTTAGTTCTATATTTAAAATACAATATAGACCATTTTCCTAGAAATGTTAATAAACTTATAGTTTTTGCGTGTTATTTTGTGCTATCCAAAAATATCAGCTTTATCAGAACATATTTGTTCATCCATAAATATAAAAGCGAAAATGTGTGTGCATGTTTGTATGTTTGTATGTGTGTGTTTTTTTGTCTGCTAAAAACCTTCGACAGACAAAATGAAAATTCACAGACTCGGTATCATATTGAAGCCCCATCCTTCGCTCGAAAAATTGGCCAAAAACGTTCATTTTTTTTCACCGCGAAATCGACAATTTTCGACGGGGGGGGGGGGGGGGGTAAAAAACGGTCCTCTCGTGACGACCGGTTCTACGCATGCGTTAGATGACGTCATTACATGATTTACTTTAAATATGTGAAGAACTGACTAAATTTCATGTTAGCTCAGTTGGTTAGCTAGTTGGTTCGTTATCTAAACGTTTTGGGTTCGAATCGTGGTGTGAGATGTCTTTTTTTTTTTCGATTTTTTAAATTTAAATATTGAACCAGTGTTATTTAAGCCATTTTTCACGTAACGTTTGTTTTTCTGTGTTTTTTTCTTTTACTTCGCTTATCCACCTCCGACCACACACCCGAAAACACCCGGGTACCCACCGATTTTTTAAATTTTAATATCGAAACAGGCTTATTTAAGCCATTTTTCACGTGTTCGTTTTTCTGTTTTCCTTTTTATTTTTTCGATTTTTACATTTAACATCGTTCGTTTGCCTTACGTTAGTTTTTTTGTGTTTTTTTAATGTTCTGATTACCCCCTCCCGCTTAAGTTTTAATGTTCGGTTTTATTTTTTATTTTTTTACTTCGCTTATAACAAACAAATCTAGTCATTGACCTCATTTGCTGAATAGCTATTGCTTACGTCGTCGTCGTCGTCGTCGTCGTCGTCGTCGTAACGCTCTACGACTTCCATGCGCGCACCTGTCAATTTGGTTCTTACTTAAATAAATTCAAACATCTTTCAGTAACTCATTCTGGCTGGCCGATTTTATTTTCAAACTTCGCCTCAGGGCTTCGGGTTCGATCCTACCCCGCCCCCCGATTTTTTATTTATTTAACAGCACACACACCTCCAAACACCCGGACAACGCCGGGTACCCCCGCTAGTTAAATATATTTCTCATTCCGTTGAATTTCCATGGGTCCAAATGGTATGTAATAATTTGACATTCTGTATACATAGTACAGATAAACAATACAAAAGGGAATGATTTTAGTGACTAATTTGAACACTGATTTTTTTAAACAGCTTGCAATAAATTAATGTTTGGTGTTATTATTTGAAATTGCATCGTGTTATATATATATATATATATATATATATATATATATATATATATATATATATATATGCAATAGTTTCTTCGGCATCAACATTGATTACATTTATGTAATAAATAAATCGAGTAAATAAATAAAACACCTCAACTTAAACTATCTTCGCTCGCTAAGAGCGATGCATAAGCTAGAAGAGAAACGGGAGAAAAAGTGTTTCTTTCTTCCTCATTCCCGAAGCCTTCTTACAGTATTTTCGTTTTAATTTAAAAAAAAATGCCTTTTTTAATAAGCTGAGTTATTGTACTTGTTTGCATAGTTTAATAATCTATATATCTATCTATCTATCTATCTATCTATCTATCTATCTATCTATCTATCTATAAACGTGAAAAAGGTTTCTGTGTGTGTACATTTCCCTACCAAACTACTCTGTCAATTTTCAGTCTACAGACTCGAGATTTGACATAAGGGTATTGAGGTTTGGAAAAATCTTTTTAATCGGTTTTCGGCAAGAAATTTGGCTGTCAAGGGGGGGGCGGTCAAATGATTTAATCTTTGAAAACTTTATCAAACTCCTCCGCCAATTTTGGGTCTAAGCACTTGAAAATTTAGATCTAGGTTACTTCGACATAGATCAAACTTTTTAATTTTATTTGAGCCCAAAACAATAATGTTAACGGGTCAAAATTGGGGTCAAAGTTTTTAAAAAATTGACCTCTGCGGTCTCTATCAAATTACTCAACCAATTTTTCAGCTAAATATTTGAAATTGTGTTTAAACATAGAGAAAGCTTTTTAATCCGTTTTTGGCAGAAAATTTGGCCGCCAAGAGGTCAAAATTAAAAAATTTTTACCTTTGCGATCTCCAGCAAACTATTCATATGAAATTTTACATAAAGGGTATTCAGACATGCGGCAAGCTTTTTAATCAGTTTTTTTTGGGGGGGGGGCTAAAATTTGGCCGTCAAGAGATCAAAGTAAAAAGAGTTGACCTTTATAGACTCTACCAAACTCCTCCGTCAATTTTGGGTCTAAACACTTGAAATTTTAAATGTAGGTTACCTGGACATGAGTCAAATTTTTTAATATATATATATATATATATATATATATATATATATATATATATATACACATAAAGTTATGGACAGTACATATGACGCGAGCAAAGCCGGTCTGAACTGCTAGTAAATAAGTTATTGGTCAATATTTACAAACATATATTTTACTATCATCATTTATAAAGAAAAACAAAAGTTAAATAAAACTGATCTAACCAAATTACGAAAAAAAGGACATTCATATTTTGTTATAAAAATCGCCTGTCACCCTACAAAAATAATTTTAAAAATATATTCTAAATTTTTAGGGGGATTACGTGTGAATATCCTGAAAACTTTGATGGAAAGAAGAAAAAACTAATCCAAACAGGCAGGCAGGAATATATTTGTTTTTAATGTCATATTATTATTTATAACGTACAATAGTATATTATAATGAAATAAATGTATTATACTCTATAAGTTATAGGTGAGCACTATCGTATCATTCCTATACATGCATTAAACTATATTCTCTATTCTTTAATAAAGATAAATGTGTATTTATCGAGATTATATTTCTTTTAGTCTGTCTGTCTATTTGTTTGTTTTTCCATTCCATTTTTTTTTCGGAAATTACTGGGTTGATTTACCTGATATTTTCTATGAACCTTTGTCGCGATAAGGTACAGCGGACTAAGTATTATCGTATCCGTGCAATGCACAGTAAGGGATAAATCGGAATTAGTACTTAATGAAGAGAAATGAGGACAGAGTTTACCATTTTCAATAATCAATTTGGTATAAAATACTTATTATTATTAACTTTTGCTTAATTTTAACGGGCTAAAAGTCTAGCTGTTATTAATAATAACATGGCATAATCTGAGGTTTAACGACGCTTTTGTCGTTCTTATCTTTTTTACAGTCTGTGCTATGCACATATAATGTCCCAAGTAAACTACCATAGGGAAAGAAGACAGCTTTCCCAATCACGAGCGTTTTTCAAGGAAAAGTTTTTTTCCACAGCTACATGACATTAATGACTTTCTCTCTGCAATGCAACGTTCTGACACGTCCTGACACGTAACCTTAAATCGTAGCCATAGTCTGTTTAACTTTCAATGGGATTTCCACTGCATGAAAACTTCTGTAGAAAATGCAACTTTTCACCCACGTTTAAATCGTACGATAGAGACACATAATCTCCATTATAATTATTAGGTTGATGAGAAACGAACAACAACAGCAAAATGTGGATGGTAGAAAACTATGCTAAGAGATGAAATTTTGTCAATTATTAGTGGATGAGACATATTTAATTTTCATGCAAGATGGAGTGCCTCCACACTTTGTTATTGCTGTTCTTGAATGGCTGAATGCCCTGGAAGATAAATGGGTCCACGCATTATAGTTTCTTTTCATATTCACTGTATATATATATATATATATATATATATATATATACATATATATATATATATATATATGTGTGTGTGTGTGTGTGTGCGTGTGTGTGCGTGTCTATTTTGGCAGCAAGTTATTATTCAGGCAAGTCTGATTTAACACGATAGAAAGCGATTGAGAAAAACATGGCCGAAAAACATTTGGGCTCTATTCTATACAACATGCTAGCCGATATAAAAAAAGACCGCTCGGCAAATAGAAAAGATATCGAGAAAAATCGAAGGAATAACTCTGTCGTATTCATCATACTTGCCTGAATAGCGGTGTGGGGAAAGGGGATGCCAAAACTTAATGAGATAAAGAAGGGTAGAAAGATATTAGAAGGAAGAGGAGGTGGCAGCTAAAAAAGAAGAAGAAAAAAGAGAAAGAATAAAGAAAAAAGGAAAGAAAAAGAAAAAGTATACATGTAGAACACACACACACACACACACACACACACACACACACACATATATATATATATATATATATATATATATATATATATATATATATATATATAATTTTTTAAGTAAAATTTTTATATATTAAAATCCTGGTAATGTTCATGTACCAATAAAATCGAAGTCAAAATTAATTGACTCAATTAAGTTTCATGATTATCAATTTTTCATAATCGAACATGCATATAATATTTTCGCAAAATCAAGGCAACAAATTATAAAGTGAGAACATTACATTGTGTATTTCCTTATGCATTACAATTTGTTTCATTACTATTTGGACAAATTTAAACATTATATCATCTTCCATATATTATAACCCTTGTCGCTTCAACCGTTATCATCTTGACATTCCTTAAAAAGAAAAGTGGAGTATTCTAAATGGCTATTAGACATTTGAAATAATAAAACAAAAATATAGTGTCACTGGTAAGATAAACCTAGCAACATTCTGACTGGATGATGAAAACCCTAGCCACATCCTGAGTGGATAAAAAGAAATCTTGCTCACCAATGGAAGCTAAAAAACATGGTTTTAACTTTTTGTTCAAATGGGTTACATTTGTATGCACGTGTATTAACGTTAGTTCATATAATCTTATAGAAAAAAAAAACTCAAATTGTTTATAGGAGAGTTTTATTGTGTACATTTTGAATGAATGTAATAGATTATTTTAAAATGTTTAATTATCATTTGTTTGTAAATAAAATTTAATTAGAAGAAAAACTATTTGTATGCTACTGCGCTATTTTTTATAGTATTTACGAGTTATGTTTCCCCTTTTTTATACATTTGTATATTTTAAGATTTTATGTGTAATGTTTATCAATTATCTATTTTTGGATAAGTGTGTGGACAATGCTTATGTAGAGAAAGGACCGTGAAATTTTGTTTTATTAAATTAATGTTTTACGGTATCTTTTGTTTATTAAATTGCTAGGCGAAACTACAGATTAGTTTTAAAAAGAAACCCTACCTATGTTAAAAATAGATTTCGAAATAACGTTATTATTTCAGCATGGCCCTTTCTCTGCAAGAATATCATTTTTTATGTAAATAAACATCACGATTTCTCTCATTCATTTTTTGTTTATTTTAATAATTCTGATTAATTTTACCTTTTTTTGATATAATAGTAATAAAGAGGTCAAAGATTCCGTGTTTCGCATGTCCAGAGAGACAAGTGAATTATAATGCTTGGCTTAAAATTTTAACCATAGCCAGAAATTGGCAGTTCAAATATTTCAAAATCTTCTTCAAATGGCGAAGTAAACATGTTTTCCCCATTATTATTATAGACAAAAAATAAAGCCTGACGCTGAATGATTAACAGAATTTGACAGTTTAATACTTCAAAATCTCTTCAATTAAATTGTTTGGTGAAAGTACAACGCAGTTACAAAACACCATCTACTCTTCATATTTAAAGTGGCTTTCTAAATAAATTTAGATTTTAGTGCGGTAACATAGATGCATAAGTACGATAATTCCTTAATTTCAAATTATTTACTCAAGAACCAAATTTGATGAAATATTTTTTGAATTCGTAGTGATGGATTTTGTTTTTGATTTTTCCCCTATTTCGTAATGATATAAATTATTGCACAGTACAAATAATTAATTTTAAAAAAATCTTTTTTCTTATTTCGGATTATTTAATAAAGTAAAATTTCAAATTTTTTTTAATCAATTACTAAAGTAAAAAAATCGTTGATTTTACAACTAATTTTTTTAGGGGGGAGGGTTAAGCAGATAATTAGACCCTAAAAATTAAATTACTTTAATACTTTAACCCTAGTATTTATTAATCTGCCTTGTTTAATTTTAAACTTATAGTTCTAACATTATCCTCTTTATATCAACTAAGTTCAATTCTTCACATAGTTTGCTTCAAATTTATATTTTGATTTAATCTATTTTAATCTATGATAATCTGTTCGTCTCCATATCTTTTCATGTGTTATTTTCTTACCAGTAACAATTATTAAATTGAAATTTAATTTTATTTCTTTTATTTAAGTTATAATTAGTTTCTATATGTTAAAATGATGACATATTCATTTATTTATTGCACTATCCTAAAATCTTCTTATTAAATTTAACATTCTCTTACAACACTTATGTTTCACTCTCAACATATTCCTTACGTTTTATAGACATGGTTTTTAATCAGGTTTTGGGCGTGATAATAGGAATTTATTTATATGAAGACAGCTTTGTATAACATCTAACTTTTTGTTTAACATTTCCTCTTTAGAATTCCCTATGTGATATGACTCAAGTAAACATGATATATATATATATATATATATATATATATATATATATATATATATATATATGTGTGTGTATAAGGAATGAAAAAATACCAGTGGTGGTTGACGTTATGTTACGAGAAAAATAGAAAAAACCGAATGAAATTATTAAAAAATCAACGTTTCGTCCTTATTTCAGAAGACATCTTCAGGATAATTGAAATAAAAAATAAAAATGTAAGAAAAGAAAAAGTCATAGATCGTGCGAAAAAATCCGAACAAGACCACCCCCTAGCTTTTCTAGACATACTCCTCATCAGATCAGAAACCGATCTGAGTTTCAAAGTACATAGAAAGACCACACACAAAAACGACTATATTCATTACTACTCGCACCACAATGATAAAATAAAGACGGGCATGATTATTGGTTTTTTCTTGCGTGCCTTTAGAATATGCAGTCCCCAATATCTTAATGATCAATTTCAATATATTACGAATGTTTTAAGAAAACTACAGTATCCATCCTATTTCATTTCTTACGCAAAGAAAAAAGCTACGAAAATACACTATAACATAAACACACAGAAAAATAAAACAAATACTTCACTATTAAACAGACATCTTTTCATTCCCACCCACACCAAAAATACAAAAATCTACGACACTCTTTATAGACTTGGTTTTCACTTGATACAAACAACTTCCTCAACCATAAAACAGACATTAAAAACTACCAAGCACTCTCCCAAAACCCTCACATCCGATGCCGGTATATATTCCATCCCATGTAACAACTGTCAACAAGCGTACATAGGTGAAACACAGCGAAAATTGAAATTAAGACTTAACGAGCACAGAAGAGATATAAGGAATGGTAACGCCCTTAATGCACTCTTTTGCCATTGTGCAGAACACGATCACTCATTAAATTTAGATCAAGCGAAAATTATTAAATACGTGATAGATAGAGCTAAAAGAAGACTTTTAGAATCAGCACTAATATTGAATACTAATACTATTACGCAAAGAAAAGGCTTCTACCATTTAACCCCTAGCATAGGGAAAATAATAATCAAAGAACAAAATATCAAAACAGATCCTGGCTAAACCGTTTTTCCTTAAATATTTCAACAAAATGAATAAGTTTACAGAAGAAAAAAAAAATGTACATATTTATTTTAACGCATTTCTAAAAGTGTATATATAGACATCGAACAACCCAACCTTCCCATACGCACACATATGTTTGTCCTTCCCGACATGGGTAGGATTCAAGAACTGTCTTTTTCGCACGATCTATGACTTTTTCTTTTCTTACATTTTTATTTTTTATTTCAATTATCCTGAAGATGTCCTCTGAAATAAGGACGAAACGTTGATTTTTTTAATAATTTCATTCGGTTTTTTCTATTTTTCTCGTAACATATATATATATATATATATATATATATATATATATATATATATATATATATATATATATATATATGACAGCCCCTTTAAGAAATTCGTTTCTTATCGTTGAGCACTTTCAGTTGAATTAAAAAAGTCGGTCAATTTAGCTCTTATGCGTAGATCATCATATAACGATTTGATCACTGTCTGCCTGACGTAATGAACATTTAAATTAAAATGTTTAAAATTCAACGCTATTTCACACGGTTAATAGTAGCCGAATGGATACGGCCTCCGCTAATCGAGCCAGACATGTCTCGTGTCGCGGGGTTCGAATCGTTCGACTGGTAGTAATCGTGACACCCTGCACTGAAGAATCCCGAAAGGATGAAACACTAGTGTCTGTAGGTATTTAATTATTATAGTAAAAAATAATTATATATATATATATATATATCTGTGGAAATATGATTTTTTTAAATTATATTTCACTTTTTATATATTAATCCTAAATTTATGAAGCTAAATGTAATTACAGAGCATATAACAAAAGTTTATATTCCAAATTTCATGATGTTGGCCATCTTATAATTTATTCCTTTAGTTATGTTGACATGTACAATTAATTACAGTAACTGTTTCGTAGCACATAATCATTCATTTAATTATATTAATCAATGAATCGATTTTGCTTAACTCATCAGAAGAAATAGCAACTATCAATCCACCAAAAGAAAAAAAATAAAATGCATTTGGGCATGATTACACAATCCAAAAATTGGAATTACTTTTTATTTATACTTTTATTACGCCATTTTGAATTTTCAAGTAAATTAACTAAAATTTAATATTCGTATTAATAAATTGTATTAATTTTGATATACACTAAAAAAATTCTATTTAGTATTTTCTTAATTAATTATTTATAATTAATCTATATATATATATATATTTACTTAGATAATATTAATAATTGTAATATATATTTCACATATCAATATATTTATTTAATTTTAAACGAAACTAATTAAAAAAATATATATATTCTATTTCCCGTTATACCAAGTGTTGATTTTATCTGAATTTTATATCCATATATAAGTCATTCTTATTAATATTTTAATTAAATTTATTATTACATGAATTATAATTCTTTATTGTCCTTTAATTATCTTTCATTAATCTTACTCAAAATCAAGTGTTTGTAGGTATTAAAATAAATAAATACACACATATGTTTTTTTCGCTAAGATTGTCTGACGATAATTCATTGTCCTGTCGACTGAAACAACTTGTAATGATTTAAGTAAAAATTCTCGAGGTTGAAATAATAAAAACATATTTACCTCTACTAACGTATTGAGCACTTTTCTCCCTGTTTCTTTTTACTAAATATACCTCCTCACACACACACACACACACACACACGCACACACACGCACACGTATATATATATATATATATATATATATATATATATATATATATATATACACATATATATATATTAATCCCTTTTCAAAAGATGGAATCAGCCGATGGTCGAAGACAAGACTTAAACAAGCAAGTAAGGATAGCTGGATGGCCCACAGAGTTTTATTGATTATGTATTCCGGGTATATAATAATTAGGGCTATGAAAACAGCATATCATTTTCATTGTTTTTACTTTCGAGTATATATCTGAAAAAGTTAGACACAATTAATCAACCGAGGATCACATCACTCTACGTAAAAATATATAAGATATCAATGGATATATACCTGAGAATCAAAACAAGGAAAAGAATATGTTGTTGCCCTAATAATAATACCTAGTTTTGCATTATAGAAAGGAAGTACGATGAATCCTTACGTATAAAAATGTTGTCTTTATTGATCGTTTACGATGGACAAGTGTGTGTGCGTTTAGTTTCTTGATCCAACGAGGGGATGTTATGCGTCTAGTGTGTTAGGTACAAGTTAGTGTTAAGTTCATGCTTGCACGCCTTCTCGCTTTAAGCCAACACCGCTGGCTAACCTAACGGTGAAAAGGGAGCAGCTATGCATAAGTCTCCCCTGCCAGTACATAGCCTCACCATCATTAAGACTCCTACAGTGCCTCCACGTTGGCCTTGCGGCCCCAGGCTAAACTTGTAGGAAATCTCGTAGTAGGGGACCCCAGAGGTAATGCGTTATGGCCCACCGATGTGTGGACATGCCCTGGAACACTACCAACCCCTACCCCACTGTCTTGTGGGTGCCCTTGGTTGGGCGAAGACTAGGGGAAGCAACCCCAAAATCAAACACGACTGCCTTGTGGGCTTTATCACAGCAAAAGGCTAAGAGATAGGAACTCTGATTTCAAATCCTACTGCTGACTTGCAGTTTTCCTTAAAAGGCTATGGAACCTTATCCAGAAAGAAAAGGCATAGTAGCGGATACGGTAGGGCGACTGTCAACCTCATTGAGATTACTTTCGGCCAGAAGCTGCAGTCTCCTCTGCTG
The DNA here is from genome assembly GCF_053919585.1 of Euprymna scolopes. Classification (NCBI taxonomy): domain Eukaryota; kingdom Metazoa; phylum Mollusca; class Cephalopoda; order Sepiida; family Sepiolidae; genus Euprymna; species Euprymna scolopes. The sequence continues at coordinate 64,094,441 of NC_136500.1, forward strand.
GCAGTCGTCGCGGGTTCGCTCCACTGGACATGAACATTGGAGGTTCAGAGGGTGTCTATCTGATGCGCAACAGATACTACACCTAAACTGCGCAAGCAAATTAGGGGCCAAGGTGGAAAGTCCTGTGCCGATGGAGTGAGGATAACGGTGGCAGGTGTGAGAGCTGGGAGCCATTAGTCCAACCTCTGCGCATAGGCGGCCGTGTGTGAAGGTTGCAAATGTACCGAGTGGACGACGATACACAGAGGCAGCTGCACGGATGATCAAGCAGCCCTGTTCAGGGATAGCACTTCTTGCCCTGGAAGGGGACGCATCTATAAAACGTGAGGTAAACAAAGCTCATCCAAAGACCATCTGACTATCAAACTGCAAGTGGGTCTCCAATCGAGCGGTAACAACAACAGAACAAGAAATAACAACACTCAAGACTTGAACATCGCTACATGGAACGTCAGAACCATGCTCGATACGGTCTTGCATGACAGACCACATAGAAGAACAGTACTCATAGATCTGGATCTCGAAAATACAAATATCGACATAGCTGCATTGCAGGAGACAAGACTCAGCGGGGAGGGCCAACTGAGAGAAGCAAGAAGAACCTATTTCTGGAAGGGCTGTCCTGTAGATAAACCAAAAAGAGCTGGAGTCGCTTTTGCGATCAGAAATGACCTAGCAAGCAGACTCGCAGAGAGCCCCAGAGGAGTCTCTGAAAGAATAATGACACTGTGAACCACCACATCCCATAACCGTAACATCATCATTAACGTCTATGCACCGACAATGACCTACCCAGACGAGGAAAAGGAGGCTTTTACTCTCAGCTGAAAGACACCATAGCAAACGTCTCTGCAGCGGATAAGCTAGTTCTTCTTGTTGACTTCAATGCTAGAATGGGCCATGACTACAATAGATAGAGCCCTGTTCTCGGAAAGTTTGGAAAGGGAAATCCCAATTCAAATGGGGAACTGCTGCTCTGTTGGTGCACGGAGTTTGAACTGGCAATTACGAACACTTACTTCCAACATTCAGATAACCATTACTACTCCTGGGAACATCCCAGGTCAAAGAGACGCCATCTCCTGGACTATGTTATCACAAGAAGGAAGGACCCCAAAGATGCCAAGAACACAATAGCTATGTGGGACTTGCTAAGCAGGCCTGTATTCTCCGCTGCGGCAGAGCTACTTGGTTACACAAAAAAGTGGAATGCGGACTGATTCAATGAGAATGATCAAGAGATTAGAGATGTAATAAATGAAAGAAACCAAGCATTAAAATCAAAGCTAAGCAACCCGACTAGAGCAAACCAGAAGAAGCTGAAACAAGTGAGGGCAGAAGTCCAGAAAAAACTAAGAGATATGTAAAACACCTGGTGGCTGAAAAAGGCTGAAGATATGCAGAGGCAAGCCGAGGAAAAAAATTCTGCAGGTTTCTTCAGATCACTGAAGGAAGTGTATGGCCCTAGAGCCCAGATGACTAACACCCTCTTATCAGAAGATGGAAACACCATACTGACCCAATCAAAACAGATAATTCAAAGATGGCATGCGTACTTCGGCACCCTACTGAATGTGCAATCCAATACGGATGAGGAGATCTTAAGCCACATAACAGTCTTCCCCCAGCAGATGGATCTGAATGACATACCAACTCTTGGTGAAGTAAGAAAAGCAATTGACAAAACTAAAATGAACAAATCTCCAGGAATTGACGGCATACCACCTGAAGTATAAAATTTCGGTAGAGAACAACTCATGAGAAAACTTACCAACTAATAGCAAAATGCTGGCAACAAGTACCGCTGCCACAAGAATTCAAAGATTTCATGATCGTTTCAATCTTCACAAACAAAGGTGATCACAAAGACTACAGCAATTACCGAGGTATATCCTTGCTGACCATTACCGGGAAAATAATGGCTAAAGTGGTGCAAGCACGGCTAGCCAGACTGGTGGAAAGGGTCCTAACCGAATCACAGTGTGGATTCAGACATGAAAGATCTACAATAGATATGATCTTCAGCTTACGGCAGATTCAAGAAAAAACTATTGAACAGTGTCAGGAGCTCTACATAGTCTTTGTAGACTTCCGTAAAACATTTGATACAGTTGATCGAAAAATGTTGTGGAAGGTCCTTAAAGTGTTTGGATGCTCCGATCACTTTGTGGAAATTATCAAACAATTTCACGAAGGAACAAAAGGGAGAGTTGTAGTAGAGAATCTAGAAAGTGAACTCTTGGAAGTAAACCACGGCACCAAACAAGGCTGCATACTGGCCCCAACATTGTTCACCCTATTTCTGACGGCTGTCCTAATGCTGCTGCATCAAAGCATCGAAGGAGGTGTCTTCATATACACACGCTCTGATGGGAAACTGTTCAACATTGCAAGACTGTAGGCCAAGACCAAGACAAGGAAGGAACTGATAACAGAACTACTGTTCGCAGACGACACTGTTCTAATAGCTCACAATCAAGCTCAGATGCAAAGGATAGTTGATACTTTCTCTCAAACAGCCAGGAAGATAGGTCTACAAATCAACATAGGGAAGACTGAAGTGATGTATCAGCCCTCATCAGATAACAACGACTCGCAAGAGCCTATAATAACAATCAACGGAAAGGTGCTAAAAGATGTTGAAAACTTCAAATACCTTGGAAGCACTCTAAGCACTGATAACCGTGCTGACAAAGAAATAAGCTGCCGAATTCAAAGCGCATGCGCCTCCTTTGGCAAGCTAGAAAAGAGGCTCTGGACAAGGGCTGGTATCCGGCTAGAGACGAAGTGCAGAGTCTACAAAACCATCGTCCTGCCAGCCCTGTTGTACTCAGCAGAGACCTACACTCTGTATAGAGAACACGTAAGGAGATTGGAAGCCGTCCAACAGAGACACCTGAGAAGGATCATGAAGATCAAATGGAGTGACTTTATACCAAACACGGAAGTTCTCAGGAGAGCAAACCTAAATAGTGTGGAAGCTACCCTTGCTACTATGCAACTACGATGGACCGGGCACATTACTAGAATGGAAGAAAACCGAGTTCCAAAGATGATTTTCTACGGGGAACTGGAAAATGGAACCCGCAAGGTAGGAGGTCAGAAGCTTCGCTACAAAGATGTAACAAAGCGGCACCTGAAGGCAATGAACATCAATGTTGAGAGTTGGGAAGAACAAGCCAAAGAAAGGAGTGGTTGGCGGAACAGTCTCCACAAAGGAAAGTCAGAAATAGAGAGAAAGATTGGAGAAGCCTTAGAGCTGAGACACTATAGACGACACAACCCTGGCACCCACATTTGCAGTGCCTGTGACCGGATGTTACATACAGAAAGAGGACTATGTCAACACCAAAGGATAAAGCACTGAGGACCCGACTAGTCATCGTCAAGACTGACGGACTGCATGATGATGATGATGATGATGATGATGATGATGATGATGATGATGATGATGACGATGATGACGACGACGATGGACAAGTAGAATCAGTGTGAGTCGTTGAAGAATTGAAGCTGAACGGAAGTTGATCTCTCGAATTCGCTACCCAGCCTCTTTATCTCGATGCAACATGTTTGAAGACACCCTCATCCTTAGATGCCACGTTCATTCAAATCTCTCCTCTGCTCACTTTAGTCACTTCATTTTCGGCGTCAGGGTTCACGTTGGAGGGTATTCTTTCGATCAGTTGTTATGTTTGAGCCACTTGAATCAATTTCCGGCATTATGGAACCACAGAGACGGATATTCAAACATTAGAGGAGTTGCCAATGTGACTTAAAGTGACAAAGAAAAACGTACAAATTATGAACGCTGATTGTATCTGGATTGCGACCGCATCTTCTCGGACAGGATTCGTTTGAAATAATCCCCGTTAATCTGAAGAATTAGACTGACGTGGAGAAAGAATTTGCAGAGCCTGCTTAATCGGGTTTAGTCACTCTTGACGACGAAGCTGGATTATCAAACTTTATACTTCTCCTCGTTTCATAAAAGCTCAGGTGGTACGGTTAACATTAGTAAAAAAGTTAAGGTCGAACTGGATCGCATTGTTACTTTAAGTCTCCTGTCTGTAAATAGTCGTTTCGGTATTAAATAAAGTCTACAAATTACGATTTGTGCCGATTAAAGAAACAGCGAACTGTGTCTTACAGATAGAAACATTTTTTTATTTAAAACTAGCTGGACGCCCAGCGTTGCCCAGCATTGCCGGGCATTGCACGGCGTTGCCCGGCATTACCCGGCATTGCCCGGTCGTACAATACGCTTAATCATGATATTTCTATTTATGTAAATTTCGTATGCATTATCATAGAACCAATTCTCAATTGAATATTATATATTACAAGGAATAATTTGCCCGGTGGACTAATTCGCAAAAATAAATAAATAACAAAAAAATAATGATAAGATTTAGGAAATGTAATACAGACATCGAAATTGGCCATAAAGATAGTGCATCACAGGAGACCACCTTTGGCCAAAATAGTAAATGTATTTTCGATTATATATATACTTTTTCATGGCAAGTGTTCCTCTGAGTTTCCGCCTTTGTTCCCCCGGCATGATTTCGTCAAACCACCAAAGTTTAGAAACGATGAGCTTAGCTAGTACCAGATGGGTGACCATTTAGCAATGCAAGACGCTGTATCTACTGCGTTGGGACCTCGAAATTTTCAGGTTTGTGTCTGGAGGTGCGTTTAATTCACTGGGAGAGACGCATCTTCAGTCTTTCTTAAGGCATGCTTCTAAAAGAAGAAAAAATATGACGTAAAACCTGAGGTCCACAGTCTACTTTGCCTTGTGACAGTCATTGCAAAGATTAGCAGTTGTACAAAAAAAAATGTAGGTGGTTCCGCACAAAGATTTCACCACTATTAAAGAATCATCTGTATAGATGTGTAAACAATTTAGTTGTTGTGGCAGACTTTATATGTCGAAATTATATATATATATATATATATATATATATATATATATATATATATATATATATATATATATATATAAGTAAACAAGAAAAGAAAATGAAGGTATAAAAACTATATATTAATGTATATCGATTTATTCATTTATTCAGCTATGTGTACATTTATTTAAAGATACTGAATAAAATGCTCATTTAAGCATTGTTTTATATCTAATACACGCCATCTAAAAATATACAAATATAATAGGAACCCCCTATTTTATGTACACCACTTCCACACTTACAACACATGTACACATAGGTTTAATTAAGCAACTTTTTTCAACCGAATTACCCCATATCCCCATTGAGAATTTGTGCACACATGCTATCCATATACATTAAACCTACTACGACAAATATACTATATACATTCATTGCATAACGTAAACCACACTCCTCCAATATCACAGAAACCACTTGTATCTCCACCAAACAGCCTTAATCTACTTCTCTCCTAATGATACTATCGCTAGACGTCGCATCCCTATCATGTGACATAGCACTTTCTCCACTCTTCTGATGAAAAGCATTAGGCTTCGAAATGCCATGGCATAAAGAGTCCCCCACTTATCCAGCACCCCTGAATAAATGTTCACCCTGTTGAATAAATGTATCAATCCCTCTCTCTCTCTCTCTCTCTCTCTCTCTCTCTCTCTATATATATATATATATATATATATATATATATATATAAATATGTATATATATATTAATTTATAGTTTTCATATCTTCATTTTCTTTCCTTGTTTACTTATAACTTAACTCCAATACGATTTTGTTGAGCTTTGTATTTCCCAAAAAGTCTCCCCTTAAATAATTGATTTCATTATCTTCCTTTAATATCCACATTTATATATATATATATATATATATATATATATATATATATATATAAATATATATATATATATATATATATATATATATATACCACACTCAAAATGTGCTTTTTCAATTACTCTCTAACAATATATTTAATGTTAGTCGACTTGTATGTTACTTTTGGTTCATTATGCATTATTGTAGTTTGATGAACATCATTAACATTATGCATATTATGATGAGAGCAGTAGTCCGAACAATCCAAATAATACATATTGTCAATCATTATCTAAAAAAATTCTTAAACATTATATTAAGTCGATACTGACCCGAAATTGTACAAAAGATGAAAATGATTCTACGCCCTTTCCATTTCATAAAAAATCACACATTGTGAATTCTAATGACTATGGTTTGTTGAAAATGAAGAACAACAAACATTCTTTTATATCATTCACCAATAACAGCCATTGTGAAGAAAGTCGGAGGTGGCACCGGCCGAAATATTGTGAGAATAACCACCGAGATACGAATAGTAGTTCTAACAATGCAAATAATACCGATAGAAAGTTCTTTAAAAAAAAACTGTTCTTTGCAAGTGTAATAGAAAGATGAATTATTTTAAATCTTCCACAAGGAAGAAAAAGAAATCGATTTGTAAAAACGGTTTATAACATGTATTCTTTTATATTGCATTTGAAGATGTCTATATTGTAGCCAACGGAAACCGGTCTTGCGTAAATGTGTTCCAGAGATTAGATTCCACCAATTGTTTTGGCATTCATATCAACTTAAACAGAACATATCGATGTCATTCTTAAGACGTCAATTTTAATTTTCTTACTATACCTCGCCATAGCTATACCCGCCAAGTGAAAGAAAAATGGCGTCCATCATTTTGAGCACAACGTGCATTAGCTTTCCGTTTTCATTTTAATATTAATAGGCACTCCTCCCAAAATATTATTTATCCCCCTCACCTTTTCTCCCCTTTTCCTTTTCTTCCTCTTTGTTTAATCCAGTTAGAGCGTTTTTGTTTCTATACTTGCTCTGGGCTTGTAGATTTCGTTTTATAATAATAGTATTTTTTGTAATAATACTTCTCACTCTATCTCTTCCTTAACCCCCCCCCGTATCTCTCCCTGTTTTTTTTTCTTTGTCCTGTTTTAGTCCAAATAGAGCGTTTTTATTTCGATCTTTGCTCAGGGTATGTAGATTTCATTTTTTTTCTTTTTCATATATTAATGGCTCAATACAAACAAAGGCCCAGAGGCCACTCGAGGATAAGGATTATGATCATTATATTTCATCGTAATTATACTTTCCTTTTAGTTATGATTTTACTCATGAATTCATTTTGTTATGTTTACTGTCTTCAAACTCACATAATTTATAACAATATTCCCCATCATAATCCCAAACAAAGTCATATTTACCACCGTTTTCCATATTTTTCACAAATTAACCGATATGCATAATCGCCAGTTCTAATTTAGAGGAGCAAAATGACGTTCATTGTTCAAAGATGTTAATAGCTCACAAACATGGACGTGTTAAGCATTAAATCAAGTATGGTTTTACGTCGCGGTCCCTTTCCGTAAATATGACAACCCTTGATCATTTGATTGCTACATACTAGCAGAATATCCCTTGGCTCTTAATTCCGTCCCTTCGTCCGTGAATTGCTACCGATGACGAATTTGCACAGAAAGCCCTTCTCAAAGACCGAGCTGCGTCTCGGTAGAAATTGAAAGTCGGGTCTTCAAAGCACGGAGATTTTATTCGTCAAAGAATGTTGATTCGGGAAATAAAACATTCATGAATAACGAATTCATTCATCAGATTCTCTTCCGAAAAAGATGGAGGAGTAAATTAGGAATCAAAACGTAGAAATGTTTTCTTGTAAAAAGATTAGAATGACTTGTGAAAGATTAGATTACAAGAAAGCATTGTGTGAGATGAAAGCCTTTTATATATTTCCGATGAGAATTGATAATTTGGATTATTTAGATTCTTCAGACTGCTGCTCCTATCTTGGATGTTATTTTCACATTTCAGTCAATGTGACCTCCAACTTTGTTTAAATTAGGCTTGTCGAACTCGGTAATCTGTATGTTGAACTCGGGAATCTATAAGAAATTTCGAACGGAAGCATTTATTAAATCCATAGAGGTAGCTTACTCTCTATTGGTCGACAATAACCGGGTAAATCTTTTCAACTGGGAGTCACCACTTATCAAGGCCTGAAAGTTGTTGGATTGTGAGGTTGTATATAACGAGTGTATATACCTGCGTGAACGCACGTATAGTCTATATAAATATACGTGTGTATGAAAGCGATGCTCCTGTATCGTCTAGTGTTAAGAATTATAGATATTCGTTGCGTGTGTGTGTGTGTGTGTGTGTGTGTGTTTACACATATTCAAACACGTAACATGGACAATGTAACCGTTATTAGTTCGGACGGGTTCAACAAGCATTACACATCATCACACACTGGCCGTTTGATAATGGACTACTAACCTTACGTTGTGGCTCCTTTCGTTTCTTGGACACTGCAAGAAAACAATTCACTGTGCAGCAGTAACAGGACTTGTTTATTGTTTTATCCCGTTTATTCTAATTTTCACAGTAAGGTGTTTTCTTTCAGGAATTTGCACCGCTTTCTCTCTCTTTAGTCCTTACATCTTCTTAGCACAGTCGAATGCTTCCACAACTGACTATCGTGGACGGTTCCCTCGTTCTGACTCTTACTTGTATCTCTAAACTTACTCTTTCTTTGTTACCATGTAAATTTTATTGTTTATATATATATATATATATATATACATACATACATCGTTAAAATCTATCTATCTATCTATCTATCTATATATATATATATATATATATATATATATATATATATATATATATATATACATACATCGTTAAATTCATTAGCCACACAGCAGCAGCGATATAGCCTAATAGTGAGAAGCCTTGGCTGTCATTTGGGAGGTCAGGTTTCGATCCACGCTTGAGGCAGTTGCCGCTCTAGGCGCACTGATGAGCTGTGAAACAGCGAAACAGTACTGTATGTGGACGATAATATATATATATATACATACATATATATATATATATATATATATATATATATAGTCATCCATAGTCATCTATATATATTTATATAAAGTCATAATGACTATATATATATATATATATATATATATATATATATATATATATATATATATATATATATATATAGTCATCCACATACAGTACTGGTTCGCTGTTTCACAGCTCATCAGTGCGCCTAGACAGGCGACTGCCTCAAGCCAGGATCAGAACCTATATATATATATATATATATATATATATATATATATATATATATATATATATATATATATATATATATATATATATATATATATATATATAAATGAAAGTTTTGGTATGTTCTTAATCGATAATCTAAAAAACACTGAAGCTATTGCCTTAACATTTTGCGATAGCGTTTTTATCAAACCCAAGCGTGTTTTTGTATATTTAAAATTAAGAAATATTACAATATATATATATATATATATATATATATATATATATATATATATATATATATATATATAATATATTGGATAATTCAGTGACACTCGGAAGCTTTTTGATCGAATTGTTGCTTTATTAACATTGCGTGTCTGATAGCGAAATTACATTCATTGGCGCTAATGTCTGGTTGGTCGCAGGTCTTGTCTAATGTGATCAACTTATTGCCAGACGCGCTATTGTCCGTTGCATGGACAGTAATTCGCTGACGATTAGTCCTTGGCTTCAGGCTACCTGGGCTCCCTTCTCTCTCTATCTTTGCTTTCACACTCCACCTCATCTGTGACCGAAATGTCCGCTTCTCACGAAACAGTAATAGCCGCTTTCATATCAGCACTTTTTTCTCCTCGGATTAATTTCTTTTTTTTTATTTGTTCAATGAAACGATACATTAATTAATTCAGGAACAGTCATCTAAATATGATGTTTCAAAAATGCACACACGTACATAAAGCCACAAAACGAATGAACAGATAGACTGGGTATTTGTCTCCTTCCAATATATAAATTTACGTCAGTCGGATTTTAGACATAAGACACAAATAGCTTTCGTTGTACATCAATTTAGAGAAGCCATTTTCTTATATTTCTACCATTGGTTGGTGTAAAGAAACATGTAATTCCACCTTTTGGTTTTTAGTTATGTACTTTATCATGCTGGGAATATTGTTTTGCAGGAACCCATCTTGTTTTTACACCCCCTCCAATTAATTTACATTAAAAATGTCATAATCTTCAGAATCAGTAATTACTAATTATAATTGTCATTATTAAATAATCTATATATTAATACGATAGTGTGTGTTATTTTCTGTGCCACGCTTACATCCGGATTGTTTAATTGTTATGTACTTCCATTTCTTGTCATAAATAATTTTACCAAGAAATTTTCAAAGTTTTGGTTTCAGTTTCGATTATAGTTGATGGCCCTTAAGTCATTTATGTTTTTTTAAAATAATTTTATCAAGAATTCTTGATAAGTTTTTATTTCGGTTTCGATTATGGCTAAAGGAACTCAATTTATGCATACATATATTTTTTATAAGTTCTTATTTCGGTTTCGATTCAACCTAATGCACCCAAGTCATATATATATATATATATATATATATATATATATATATATAGTAATTTATAAAATATATATGGCGATTAAGCTACACTGAATATTCGGCGTTTCATCCATTCTAGGATTCCTCAGGCTTATGTGCGAATTCTGTGGTTGTTTATCGTTTTTATATGGTCCTCTTTTATTGAGGATTTAGTTAGCCAATCAACTTTCTAGTATCCACCGCGCCCCTTCATATCCGCCGATGGACATGCATTTTATCGAACAAAGGATCTGTTTTTAAAGCTAGGTTAGTGGTTTAAGGCAAACATTTTCTTTTTTCTTTCTTTTTTTTATATATAAATATATATATATGCGCATATATATATACATATATATACATACATATATGTGTGATCGTTTATGTATATATATATAGGCCGATATCCGTAGTATCGAATATGCTTGTGACGGTATATAGAATGAATAATCCCACAAGATCTGATGCCTCTGCAGAATCCCTGGCACCCATCGCCAAATCAAACGAATTTTTCATTTTAATTTTTATCCATTGGTTATTGTTATTTATTAGAACTGATTTTCTACATTTTTTAATGATGTTGATTTCTTCCGGATTTAATGATTTTGATTGCTTCCGGATATCGGCCTATATAGAGATGATGGACTAGCTATAATAAAAAACTCCAACAAAGTCAAGGGAGAAAACTTTAAGAAAATCGTACACAAGGAAACGAAAAAATTAGGCCTAAAAGCAGACTATCAGCTAGCATAAAAATAAAAAAACTTCCTGGACGTCACGTTAAACTTAGATAAAAACACATATGAACCCTACTTAAAAGATAACGCTACTCCAATTTACGTAAAACCTAAGTCCAATCACCCACCATCAATTATAAAACACATTCCTAATTCGATCGTAAGTAGACTCAGTAATAACTCAAGCGATGAAAATGCATTTAACAGGTCAACCAATATCTACGAAACAGCCCTAAAAAATAGTGGATACAAAAATATCGATATCAAATATAAGCAACAAAACACCAATAACTATAATAAAATTAAAAATAGAAGAAAAAGAACTATAATTTGGTATACGGCCCCATACAATCAAATGTTAAAAATAAAACTTGGCAAGAAATTTCTAGATCTGGGTTTGTATTACTGTACACATATATTCAAAAAAGTTATCAAAAAAACAAATATATAACAAATAAATATTATTAAAGGCAAGATAAGTTACTTTTCTACCAAACTGGATACATTTTTTGTTTTTATTCAATGTAACATGTTTATTCAGCTCGAAAAACATACAGTGTTTACTCATGTATTGGAAAATTCAAAATGGCGCCCGACACTCTCTTTAACATGGTAAGTTTGGGAAAAGGTGTTATAAATAATAAACTAGATAAAATACTATTTAAAAAACGCCGAATATGTGTCAACTTATGTCACGGTAACATATAATGAGCGAATTTCTAACATTATTTTGTCTAGTTTATTATTTATAACATCTTTTCCTGAACTTACCGTGTTAAAGAGAGTGTCGGCGCCATTTTGAATTTTCCAATACATCGGTAAACACTGTATGCTTTTCGAGCTGAATAAACATGTTACATTGAATAAAAACACGAAAAATATATCCAGTTAGGTAGAAAAATAACTTATCTTGCCTTTGATAACATTTATTTGTTATATATTTTTTTATGTGTGCAGTAATACAAACCCCTAGATCATATTGAAAAACACTTTCCCGCAACCAACCCCTTACACAAAATCTTCAATAAAAATACCTTAAAGTTATCCTACAGTTGTTGAGAAAATTTAGAGATGATAATTAAAGCACATAATAACAAAATACTAAATAAAAACAATGTAAACAACAACAAAATAAACAATAAAAAAGTAGACACTATGACAAAAATAAAACTAACACTAGCAGAAAAAAATAATGATAATAATACCAAACCAACCCCGGACAAGAACAACCATACTATAAATAAAAATACTAATAACGAACAAGATAAATGCAACTGTAGACACCGCACACTTTACCCAGTTCAAAATAAATGTCTAACAAAAAGCGTAGTTTATCAGGCAACAATATTTGCGAAAGAAAACCCGAATAACAAGAAATATTACGTAGGCATGACTTCCTTAGATTTCAAAACCCGATACTATGACCACAAAAGTACATTCAACAATAAAAAACACCGTATAAAAACAACACTAGCGAATAAATAATGGAAAATAATAAGATAAGCTACCACGTGCAGACACTTAGACGACCCATATAGATTATGCTTTCATGAAAAATTTGCTATCCTGTACTTTAAAGTACCCCAAAATCTATTAAACTGTAGAAGAGAAATAGCAAATAACTGTGTTCACAAAATAAAATTTACTCTAGGATAACGATACAAAATAGTTTTAAAACTAACAAAAACAATAGAAAATAAACAAATAAATAAATTAGATAAACATGAATATACATAAACGATCACACATATATGTATGTATATATATGTATATATATATGTGCATATATGTATGTACACATATGTATATTTATATATATATATATATATATATATATATATATATAAAAAGAAAATGTCTGCCTTAAACCACTAACCTAGCTTTAAAACAGATCCTTTGATCGATAAAATGCATGTTCATTGGCTGATAGGAAGGGGCGTGGTGGATACTAGAATGCTGATTGGCTAACTAAATCCTCAATAGAAGAGGACCATATAAAAACGATGAACAACCACATAATTCGCGCATAAGCCTGAGGAATCCTAGAGTTGATGAAACGCCGAATATTCAGTGTAGCTTTATCGCCATATATATTTTATAAATTACTAACTAGCTCTACCTACGTATAGAGCACTTTTGAAGTAAATACTTAAAGTTTACGCATAAATCTATACTTTCGTATATTAATTTTATATGAGTAAATGAAGTAGTTATATATATATATATATATATATAATTATATATATATATATATATATATATATATATATATATATATATATATATATATATATTGAAATCACAACTTCATAACATATAAAAATCTATAGAACATTAACACTATAATAATATATACGAAATCTGCAAGAATGTAAATATCATATTTAAGCGTATTTTACTACCGAGCTTTGCCGGGCGTTCGTGCTAGCTTAGATAAATACTTTTGCAGTTTTAACAAAACAACTACAATAATATCAGAGCGTCTCCATTTACCTTGAACATCTACAGAATGCCAACATCAATATATTACACATGGATGAGTCCCCTGTGGAATTTCCACAGGTCTTGCTAGTACTTATATAATATACTATACTATTAGAAACAACAAGTTCGCACTTTGGCTAGGAACAAAGTTTCGTGTCTGTTCTGGCACTGCACTTCACCTTTTCTGACCTCGATCAGTGGAGGAGAGATCCTACTAAGTTGAGGCATTTTTTTATTGTTTTGGAGGAGCTGGATTTTCTCCACATTAAAAATCGATCGTGTATCTAACTCTGCCCTCGTGGAGAAGCAAGTAAATAGGAACAGGACTTGCAAAATAATTTGTAAGTCTTAATATGTGATGTTACGCTGTTTAAAAGAAATTATCCGAATTTTAAAATCAATTATCTGATTTTTTTTTTTTTTTAGATGAGAGACAATTGTTCGTATTCTTTGGATTAATTGATTAATAATGTTCTTATCTTGATTGCTATTTACACCACGTTTCGTCGGTGTAACCTCTGACCTTCTTGTTTGGTAATAATACATTTTCTGTTAATATACATAAAATCGTAATTTACTTTGAATTCCTTTCTTGCAGAATAGTTCTTTAACGATTTAGAGAGATAATCTTCAATAACGATATAAGAGTTGCCCCCCCCTAAAAGTGTTTTGATTTAACGGTCGTGAACTAAAAAAAAAAAAATCAATTGATTCCCCCCCTTTCTTCTTTTTTTCACTTTTCCTACTTGTTTTCCATTTTTTCTCCTTTTTTTGTCTCATATCAATCGCTAGATAATAAAATATTTAAAAAATTATTTATATAAAAAAAAACACTAAAATTTAAAAAGGTAAAACAAAACACGTGATTTTTTAAGAACTTACAATTGGTTAACGTTCTAATTAAACGTTAACCTTTTTTTCGTTATTTGAAACGAAATTTAGAAGTAATCCCCCCCCCGTGTTTTGTTTGATATTTTTATTTACTTTATATGTTTTATGAATTTATTTTTAATTTTACCTCAATACGAAACCTCGGAAGTGTAGCGCTAACTCCCCCCACCCATTTCCCTCAACAAACATGGCGAGTTATTCACCTGAAAACGTTCGGAGGTTACACCGACCGAAATGTTGTGCAAATAACATTCATGATTAGATCATTAGTCCGCTTAAATCAAATAATACAAAGTATCTGCAACATTAATGTTTCTCATATTTTGCGTTTTCTGGTGTTATACTCAATTTTATTAATCTTTCCAGTTGCTATTTTGCTGTTTACGTGTATGAATCCGTATAACTACAAAGTCACGAGTCATGCTCTCTCTCTCTCTCTCTCTCTCTCTCTCTCTCTCTCTCTCTCGAAAGTAAAGTATGTGCATAGGATAATCTTATAAACAAATGAACGGATCATTATGAATATTGGAATATATATTTTAGACAACACGGTAACATGGGCAATTAATTTGTTGTAAACTTTTTCGGAATCCATGTATATAGAATAGTATGCTTATATCTATCTATCTATCTATCTATCTATCTATCTCTATATATATATATGTATATATATATATATCATTCTCTCTCTTTCTCTCTCTTTCCCTTTCTCTCTCTCTCTCTCTCTATATATATATATATAGAGAGAGAGAGAGAGATAGAGAGATAGAGGGAGGAAGAATGATAGATAGATACATACATACATAATTATATATATATATATATATATATATATATATATATATATATAGAGAGAGAGAGAGAGAGAGAGAGGATAAGTTTGAGATAATGCGTAGTACCTAGGAACTTTATTCAGTTATTAAGTAAGGGTTAAAGTAATACTAGTACTGATGTAATAAGTTAGTAATAAACTTCCTATGTAACTTTACTCCTTATCGTTTTAACGTATTCTATAATTTGCTCCTCTTAATCGGGTAAGGCTTTTTCTACCCAGATAGGATTGCCTTACTTGAAAATGTACTTTTCCAGATTAATTTTAAACGTGTGTGTATGTGTATGTGGCTATGTGTGAGTGTGTGTCTGTGTATTCCGCTGTACAATATAAACTTCTAAATTAATGAATCGATTATGTGGAACATTAGAATATGTATGTTAGGCAACACGGGAAGTAACATGGTTACATGATTTCATATGTACACTTTAGTGGTTAATGAAGATTTCATCAACATACTGCCTCAGAAAACCATCAACTACAAGATGTTGACCCATCGCATCATCTAGGATATCCTCAAATATCTTCAGAACTGGACCAACACAATTTTGATATTTTGTACAGGCGAAAAAAAAAGCACGAATCAATTTTGATCCATAGTCATTAGATACTAACTAAGCAAGATTCCATGAATTTCATTTTCTTCTTAAGAACTCTTAAGCTTAAATCCTATAAGTTTTAAGACATTTTCTAGAAACAGAATCATATAATAGACCTGTAGATAAGGAATCTACACTTAAGCTGTTTAACTGTATACACAACAAATATAACAATGCTATTTTTGTGTTAAGCACATTTTAGCATGTTGTCGCAAATTTTTTAATTAATACTAAACAACTCGTCAGACTTCCTTCCGAGAAGAAGTGTCATTCTTTGATCATCCGTAAAAGTTATTTTATTATATTCCTTGTTCAAACACTTGATGGTTTAATAAAATGTACAAATTATGTAATTTTACTTTTTTTTAATATATAATTTACATATAATAACGTTACATCACTAATACCGATATCATCCAATATAATATGATTATCTTGATATTATTCATTGGGGACCTGCCACATTTGTGAACGATCATACAAGAGTGAAGCTGGACTAAAAAACAATCAATCAATATATATATATATATATATATATATATATATATATATATATACGGCATAATCACGTCGACATACCCGTTCTCGCTACATATATATATATATATATATATATATATATATATATATATGATTATGCCGTAGATAATATATATATATATATATATATATATATATATGATGGACTCTCCCGTCGATTTCGACGTATGAGGTTCAGACAACCCATATTTCTAAAACTCACTTATGCTTTTGCCTCTGATGACTTTTTAGTCCAGCAAGGGACTTGCAGACAAGGCCACAAATAGAACATGAATGTGGATTTAATGCTGCCGATATTGGTTCGGCTGGTAGTCGTTTTGCTCTTACTCTGTTTTCTTTCGATTGCCTTAAGCTTTCAGATTGAAACCTCTGGAGACCTTCAAAACACCTTGATCTCCATCCTTTTCAGTCAGTCACCTCATCTTCAAGACTTCTGTATGGTATGTTCACTGCAGACAAGTTACTCTTCAACTTGTCCTTGTACCTAAGCCAAGGACGTCCGACAATTCTTTTACCACCCTCAAATTGACTGTACATCGCAATTTTTGGAATTCTGTCATCGGGCATCCTCAATACGCAGACCAGCCCACCGCAATTGCGATTGAATAAGGAATAATTCAATGCCAGATATTTTGCATTTTGTGAATAATTCGGCATTTGATACCTTGTCGCGGAGGCTAAGACCACATATGGAGCGTAGACAGCTTTTGTGGAAAACGTCCAGCTGATTAATGTGATGTCTGTATGGAGTCCATGACTCAGATCCATAAAGAAGAATGGAAAGAACAACAGCACGGTAGACAAGGATTTTTGTGTCTAGTCGAATACCCCTTTCGTTCCACAAGCGATGGCGGAGATTTCCAAAGGCAAAAGTGGCCTTAGCAATCCTGTTGACAATTTCATCATCAAGAGAACCGCCCTGGTTCACTTTGCTACCAAGGTGAGGAAAGGACTTGACATAATTGATATCACGACCGTCGACTCTCAGCTTGCGCGCAGGAAATCTATACTCTGGTGGATTTTGCTTTACGCCTTCAACTTGTTTTCGGGTAGGGTGTGGCTGATGCACTACCTCAGTCTTCCTTATGCTAATTGTCAGACCAAAGGCCTTGCACGCAGCTGAAAATCGATCAAGAAGAACCTGGGCTTCCTCAAAGGACGTGGCTACCAGTGCGGCATCGTCAGCGAAGAGCAAGTCGCGAATAATTTCGGTGCGAAGAAGAGTTTTGGCCTTAAACCGTTGATGGTTAAATAAGCCACCAGATGACCGATATTGAAACTCGACACCAGTGCCCAAATCATCAAATGCATGTTTCAGCATTAGTGAAAAGAAGAGCGCAAAGAGGACTGGCGCCATTACATATCCCTGTTTGGTCCCATTCGTAACATCAAATGGATCAGACATCATACCATCTGCGACAACACTGGCCTTCATCCCCTCGTGAAAGGAAATGATCACGTTCAGCATGTTTTCTGGAATACCAAGCCTTCTTAAAACTTGCCAAAGAGCATCGTGATTCACAGTGTCGAAGGCTTTCGTCAGGCCAACAAACACCATATACAATTCCTGATTTTTCTCACGGACCTTTTCTGCCACCTGACGTAAGGAAAATATCATGTCAATGGTGCCGCGACCCGACCGAAACCCACACTGGGACTCTGGATACACCTTATCAATGAGACAATTTATGATTCGGTTTAGAATGAGCCTAGCCAGAATCTTCCCTGCAATTGAAAGCAGAGATATACCCCGATGGTTTTCACAGACATTCTTGACTCCCTTATTTTTGTAGAGATGTTTGATGCAGGCATCTTTGTAGTCCTGTGGAACTCGGCCTGCTTTCCATATCTTTACAAAGAGAGCATGGAGCTTTTTTACCAGCACATGCCCACCATGCTTGTACACTTCAGGCGGAATTGGGTCCTTTGGTGATGGGGACTTGCCAAAAGCAATTTGTTTGATGGATGCTCCTTCCAACGATTGAGAATATCTGATTTATCAGTCAGCAATGCCTCTCCATCGGCTGTGCTTAATGGGGAAGCACCACTTTTCTGAGGACCAAATACCTCTTTCAGACCATCATAGAAGGCTTTCGTGTTCTTGCTGTCAGCAGCTCCCTGCAGTGCAATTGCCTTATTGTACCACCACTGTTCTTTCATAGTTTGGAGAACTCGCTGTACCTCACCTTTACACTTTTTGTAGGCTGTGTGCTTCACTGTTGAGTTTTTGTCCTCAATCCAAGATTTGTGAGATGAGTGCATTTGGTTAATCAGTGCTTTAACTTCATCGTCACTTTCGTCAAACCAATCCTGGTGTTTTCTTTTCGGTATTCCAAGGACTTCTACTGCTACAGCTTGAGTTGCTTCTCGCAATGCTTTCCAAGAAGATTCAACATCATCAGTTACATCAACACCCTCAAGGTTTTCATCAAGCTTATTGGAGAGCTCAGTTCTCTTTTCCCTGGATTTAAGAGGCTGCACATCAATGCGTTTGGGGACTGTTGATTTTTTAACTCTGTGCCTTCGCACATGCAACGACAGTTTACTTCTGAGAAGGGCGTGATCCGAAAGATAGCAAGAAGTGTGGAAAGAGCGAGTTATTTTGAAGTCACTCATGTGCTTCCGCTTTGTTATGACGAAGTCAATAAGATGCCAGTCCTTTGAACGAGGATGCATCCATATCGTCCTCCGATGCACAGGTTGTTGGAATATGGTATTGGTAATACAGAGGTCAAACTCCCTACAGATTGTAAGAAGTCGTAAACCATTTGCATTTACCTTGCCTATGCCATGCTTACTAAGTACACCGGTCCACGACAGATGGTCACTACCAACACGAGCATTGAAATCGCCAGCAAGAACGAGTTTATCCTGGTGTCGAACTCTGGAGAGGACATCACGGAGGGTATCGTAGAAGTCATCCTTCTCTTGATCTGAACTGGCTAACGTTGGGGCGTAACAACTAACTAGCGTCACCCTGGTGTTTCCTTCTAACTCTAGGGAAAGAGTTGCCACACGATCAGATATGCCTTTGGGAAAAGACGACAAAGACTTTGCCATCTTGGACTTAATGGCAAAACCAACGCCTGATTGGCGGGGTTCATTTTCTGCCTTTCCTGACCAAAAGAAGTCATATCCACCCTTTTTCTCTCGAAGTTGAGAATTGCCAGGCAAGCGAGTTTCACATAAGACAGCAATGTCAACATCATACCTCTGTAACTCAAGAGAAACAAGGGCGTTCTTGCGCTCGGGTGCAGTATTATTATCCTGGAGGGCACGGACATTCCAACACCCTATTGAGAGATTCTTTATTGAGGTTTTTTGTCGTATTCTATTGTTCTGACTGCGTGACTGGATAACCAGACAGCTGCAGCGGGCTGCCAAGTTAAGTGGTGAGCAAGCAATTTTTAGGGCTCCTTTTATCGCCCCCTCCTCGCCACAGGGAAAGCAGTGCTATCCCTAAATAGGGCTGCTTTGTCCCTGATGGAGGACACGAACAGCACAATTGCTCACAGTTTTGTGCTAGAACGGCCATCTACCATCAGCCGCCACTGTGCAGAGATCCGGCTGAGGACTTCCAGTAATATCATTTACCTGTCCCCTGTCGTTTTCATTCCATCGCCAGTGGACTTCTTGCAGGACAGTATGAGGTTTTCATAATGAAATTATGGCAGGCTGTCCGAAACCCACACAAAGAACTTGATTTAAGTGGTGAAGGCTCGTGTAGGACGATCCACACTTTTTGGAACTGCTGATTAACTTACTCGGTGCAAACCAATTGCCACAGAACAAGCAGACAACAACCCTCAGGTTTGATGTAAGAGTTTCCTTCTTTTAGTGGTATAACCGCGCCCCCAGACACCAACCTGGTAATTTCCTTGTACCGGCGCAATATATATATATATATATATATATATATATATATATATATATATATATATATATATATAAGTATACATACACACATGTGTATATATATATATATATATATATATATATATATATATATATATATATAAAGCTGAACGTCTGTGTGCGTGTCAGGTAACGTATAGGCTCCTATATGGTTGACTATTATAGAAATCCGATCACATATATTGATAGAAGATGTATCGAGACACAGGAATGGGTATGCTTGATCTGGCATAATGATGATTCATTAAAATTGTGGGGTCTGCGTACGCGCCTGGTCCACAAAGTATGGAAATAAAAAATTAAAAAAAAATGTTTGCAAGTGTTTTTGATATAGATGTACATAATAATACTTTGATAAGTATGTTTTAACTTAAATAGAGATGATGTAATAAAATTGTGGGGTCTGCGTTCGCGCCTGGCCTCCATAGAATGGAAATAGGCACAAACTTTAATAAAGCCTTTTCTTATCTATCTCCGTAAGTATACTTTGATAATTATGTTTCAGTTTGAAGAGATATGGTATAATAAAATTATAAGGTGTTTGTTCGCGCATGACCTCCATAGAATGGAAATATGTCACAAAGTTTAACAAGTTTTTTTCATATAGATCCACAGAATATTGTGAACAGGTATGGTATAATAAAGTATGGGGTTTATCTATTATATTTTTACTTTCATCATATTTTGCTTTGGTTTTGATACCCCCAAATTCGAAGCTATCTCTTTACTATCCTTCCTTTTCATAACCTATCATACTTTCATAAATCCGAGTCCATTTTCTGTATGCTGTTTTTGAACCCAGTCAACGACGGGTACTTTTGCTAGTATATATATATATATATATATATATATATATATATATATATATATATATATATATATATATATATATATATATATATATATATATAAAGAGAGAGAGAGGGAGAGAGAGAGAGAGAGATACCGGTTTCCGCTGGATCACCGAAGTTAAGCAACGCTGAACCTGGTCAGTATTAAATGGGTGACCATTTAAGACTTCCAGGTGCTGTGCTCTCTGATTATTTCGGCATTGTTTCCCGTTGTCCTGGACTTCTCCTTGCCACTGAATAGTGTCGATTCAGGAGAGGTGTGGTTAGGGATTGCGCAACCCTTGCCTCTCAATTACATGCGCAGCTTCCCTTACAGGGGATATCCTTTGTCTTTCGAGATTGAACAGAGGCATTTGTATATACACTCTTTATTTGCTTTTACATAAGTATTAATATGTTGCTACACAGTCATGAATATGTTTCGGTCAACTAGTTATTAGTAAATAGAGACTTCTACAGGCGATACAGCTTATACGAAAGCAAAGTTTGCTATGTAAATATCAGGTCTTCTTCACAAGAAGTTCTGTCAAATGTTGTGACAACATGAATTGCTGACTCCTAACATTTAAAACCGTACTGATTGTTGTGACTTTAATTCATTGAGTTGTTAAGGAAGAAAGTGTGCCTTCCATTTCATCCTTCTGAGTAGATCTTTTACTTTCACTGTGAGGATGACTTGATAATTGCATTTGTTTTTGATTAGAATGTTTTTAAGCGAGGTGTAAAAGTTGATTTTTTTTCCATTGTTTAAGAGTGGAAAATCCTGCGTTATTATAGTGCTCAACGGAATAGGAGCTGGAATAATCGGAGATTATTGTTTCCAGAGGTTAAGTAACCAATGTTTTACGAGGTTAATACAAGAGTGTTAAATACCGAAGTAGAGTAGTTACTAGTAACTAGCTGACCGAAACATGCTCATGACTGTGTAGCAACATATTACTGCTTATATAAAAACAAATAAAGAGTATGACCTGCTCTACTTCGGTATTGAATACCCTTGTATTAACGACAGTAATTAGGTGAATACTCGGCGGATGGCAGCGATCAGACTGAGTTTGGTGTTGTAAGAGGTCATGTTAGTGATGGTCTCGACCTATGACCAAACGAAGTAGTCCAGCGAGTTTAGGTCGGAGAGAAGTGGCCAGTGGGTAAAAAGTACAAAGTTGTAACACTTCTTTTGAAGTCAAGCCTGGGTCTCTTTGGACTTGTGGGCCAGCGCCGAGTCCTGCTGCCACACCCAGGATTGACCAGCGCCCACTTGTTTGCACTAAAGAATCACCACACTCTCCAGTATATCCAGGTACACATTGGTGTTGACTTTCAAGCCGATTTCGAAGGTATGAGGAGGCATGATATGTCCCTCACTTGAAACCACACCAAAGACTATAAGCGTGACCGGAAACTTCATTGAGCTGTATCCTCAAGCGTTGAACAATCTGGATTTGCATTATGAGGATACTGATATTATAACTTGGATAGCTAGAGAGCATGAGTTGTACAACGGCGCATCTCCGATCTCGCTGGTTGAACACTGTGTCACTTTCAAACATGATAGAGGGTTCCTATCGCTCTTGGGATTTGCACACAGTTGGCCAACTAGCAGATGGTCTGCAACAAGAAAGAAAACTGGTTTTCATCAAATGGAAATAATGTCGTCTTTTCTAGGGCGACAATTTTATCGTTCCATCCTGTATTATTAGTGGACTTGTTTTCAGGAGAGATGGAGAACTCTTGTTGAACATCCGTAACTATAGAAGTTTGATTTTTATTACTATAGTGCTGTGTATGGACAACAAAAATAGGTTGAGTTTTGTTTGTTTTTCAAAGATGATAAGACATAGATAATGGAGAAGAAAGCCATTGAGATGTGAATTACAAAAAAAAGATATTCGACAGTGAATGATTGATAATTGTGTTATTTTAATGATGGCAAGCGGAAATAGTTTGTTTCAACACATTTCCGGTTTGATTGATGACCTTCCAACAAACTCTTACGCTCATAAAGGATATATTCGAATATAGTTTAGGCAAAGAATAACGGTTAGAGTGAGACAAATGTACAATTATATATGTACATACATACACTACAATATATATATGAGGATCGATTCAAAAGTAAAGCCTCACATTTTTTAACTCCAAAAGTTGAAGAGTTACGAAGACGATAGTGGTACCATTAAACGAGCGATCTTTTGTGTTCCGGAATTTAAAAAGTTCTTGGCCTTCGGGCCGGGATCAAAGTGTAGCATCTGTTCCGGCAGATACTGCACTTAAGATATTTTGTACCAGTCAATGGAGGGGAAACCCTCTATACTGGGACAATTATTATTTTTGGTAACCAGAGTGCCCCCTTTTTGCCTACTTTTAGGGGAGCTGGTTTTTACCTCACATTAAAAACGGCCTTGTGCCTAATTTGCTCAGTGGGGGAGCAAATAAATACCATCTGTTCCGGCAGATACTGCAAGCTATGACTAGCAAAGACCAGATGTGGGGGCAACCCCACATGCCTGACCTTTAACCAGCTCCCATTTCCCACCTCTCGGGAGCTGGTCCCCTTTTCCCCTTCCCCCTACCTTCACTCCTCACATTAAAAATCGGCCTTGTGCCTAATTTGCTTGGTGGGGGAGCAAATAAATACAATCTGTTCCGGCAGATGCTGCACTTAAGATAATCTGTACCAGTCAATGGAGGGGAAACCCTCTATACTGGGACAATTATTATTTTTGGTAACCAGAGTGACCCCTTTTAGGGGAGCTGGTTTTTACCTCACATTAAAAACGGCCTTGTGCCTAATTTGCTCAGTGGGGGAGCAAATAAATACCATCTGTTCCGGCAGATACTGCACTTAAGATAATTTGTACCAGTCAATGGAGGGGAAACCCTCTATACTGGGACAATTATTATTTTTGGTAACCAGAGTGCCCCCTTTCTGCCTACTTTAAGGGGAGCTGGTTTTTACCTCACATTAAAAACGGCCTTGTGCCTAATTTGCTCAGTGGGGGAGCAAATAAATACCATCTGTTCCGGCAGATACTGCAAGCAAAGACCATATGTGGGGGCAACCCCACATATAAGACCTTGGTCAATGTAGGGGCAACCCTTCATACCAATTGTCACTATCCAGCTCCCCTACTCCCCGGGGAGTTGGTCCCCATTTCCCCTTCACTCCTCACATTAAAAATCGGCCCTGTGCCTAATTTGCTCAGTGGGGGAGCAAATAAATACCATCTGTTCCGACAGATGCTGCAAGCTATGACTAGCTATGACTAGTAAAGACCAGATGTGGGGGCAACCCCACATGCCTGACCTTTAACCAGCTCCCATTTCCCACCTCCTGGGAGCTGGTCCCCTTTTTCCCTTCCCCCTCCCTTCACTCCTCACATTAAAAATTGGCCTTGTGCCTAATTTGCTCGGTGGGGGAGCAAATAAATACCATCTGTTCCGACAGATACTGCAAGCAAAGACCCTATGTGGGGGCGACCTCACAGATAAGACCTTGGTCAATGTAGGGGCAACCCTTCATACCAATTGTCACTATCCAGCTCCCCTACTCCCCGGGGAGCTGGTCCCCATTTCCCCTTCACTCCTCACATTAAAAATCGGCCTTGTGCCTAATTTTCTCGGCGGGGGAGCAAATAAATACCATCTGTTCTTCAGATGCTGCACTTCTATTTCTTGTTCTCTTTCGGTTGAGGAGAAATCCTTCACGACAGAGACAATTTTTATTTTTGTACCTTTTCTCCACGTTAAAAAACGACCCTGGTGTCTAACTCTGTCCCGTGGGGAGGCATAGTAAATAGGTACATCACTATTCTCAAGGTACTTATGCCAACGATTAACGGTGGCTGTGCATGGACGTCCGGAGCACGCTTTGTCATACGAGGATTGTTTTAAAAATAAATCGCCATATTTTTTAACTCAAGAAGTTTCGTACCTATAAAAATTTCTCTATTGGTTATTAAATTGTATTAAATATGTATAGTAATGATTTCAAAAGTTTAAAAAAATTACTTTGTTGCCATCAGCGTGAATCGTTATTAAAATATTCAGTCCTCCAGCGATAACTATCGCCAGATGAATCAAACAAATGCTAAAAATTAAGCTACTCAAGTCAAAAAAGTGTACGTACTCATGCTCAGTAGTTAGTCGATTTTATTGTTAATACATCTGTTTTTGTTAAATTTTAACTCATTAGCAGCTATTTGTAAAGGTTAGAATCTAAATTGAAAATGTTCCCGAGGTCCAAATATCCTGTATATCAAGTTTCGAATCTGTAGACCAAATATTCAGAGAGGAGTTTGGTAGACGCACATACCGTCAATGTCATATATATATATATATATATATATATATATATATATATATATATATATATATATATATATATATTCATTTAATCACATAAATAAATATAAGAAGATATAGTTTTATGCGTACACTTTCAGTATTTACTTCAACAGTGCTCCATACATAAGTAGAGTTAGGTAGTAAGTTATGAAATATATATATATATATATATATATATATATATATATATATATATAATTTTAGTGTGTTAAAACGTTGTCTTCCTAAATACTACACAATTATAAACAATGTACAAACTATGGATAAAAAGAATTAAGCATAATAGATAAATGAAACCAAATAATCGAATAAAAAACATAACAAATGCATAATTAATTAATAGATACTTGTTTTTTTTTTCAAAGAAATGTGCAAATTTGTTAACCTTCATAAGGTCGGTCGCATGACTGAGTATATTAAGAAATCTGTTTTAATATATTTCAAATAGTAAACGTAGGCTTTTAATATCAATTTCAGAGCAAGGAAAACTAAAATTCATAGGAATATATATATATATATATATATATATATATATATATATATATAGTCTTAGAAATAAAACTTTACAAAAAAACTATTTAATTTTTATTTTTATCATTCGTAAGAAAACTATTTAGTCAGTAAGTCATTTAATAACCTGCAATCACTGCATCAACTTGCTCTCTCGATTTTACTATAATACTAATGATATATATATATATATATATATATATATATATATATATATATATATATATACTAGCAAATGTACCCGTCGTCGACTGGGTTCAAAAATAGCCTACAGAAAATGGACTTGAATTTATGAAAGTATGATGGATTATGAAAAGGAAGGGTTGTAAAGAGATAGCTTCGAATTTGGGGGTATCAAAACCAAAGCAAAATATGATGAAAGTAAAAATATAATAGATAAACCCCCATAATTTATTATACCATACCTGTTCACACTGAAACACTAATCACAATATTCTGTGGATCTATATTAAAAAACCTTGTTAAACTTTGTGACATATTTCCATTCTATGGAGGGCAGGCGCGAACGAATACCATATAATTTTATTATACCATATTTCTTCAAACTGAAACATAATTATCAACGTATACTTACGCAGGTAGATATAAAAAGTCTCTATTAAAGTTTGTGTCTATTTCCATTCTATGGAAGCCAGGTGCGAACGCAGACCCACACTTTTATTATCCCATCCCTATTTAAGTTAAAACATACTTATAAAAGTATTATTATGTACATCTATATCAAAACACTTGCAAACGTTCTTTTTAAATTTTTTATTTTCATACTTTGTGGACCAGGCGCGTACGAAGACCCCCACAATTTTAATGAATCATCATTATGCCAGATCAAACATACCCACTCCTGTGTCTCGATACATATTCTATCATTATATGTGATCAGTTTTCTATAATAGTCAACCATATAGGAGCCTATTCGTGACCAGACACGCACACAGACGTTCAGCTTTATATTATAGATATATATAGTCTTGGAAATTTTTCAATCTTTAAAACTATACAAAAACAACTATATATACATTCACCATTATAGATTACTGTTGACTTTCATTTTATACTACCAATGTGTTTGGTTTAAATTGTGAATTTAAGTTTTTTATATTCTTTTCCAGCCACAAACATTCTATTAAATTCTACTATGTTTTCTCATAGTAAAGTTTAATAGAGTGTAAGCTTTAAAAAAACTTGGCCTTTTAAGCACACTTAGGTTAAATTTTGGAAATAAATCAGAAGCCCAACAGAGATTTGCATGGTAAACTTAATGTTAGAACTATTAGCCTTAAATTAAATGGGAATGATTAATTAATACCTAAATCATATCATAATGTGAATAACTTAACGTAAAAAATAATGGCAAACGGAGTAAAGTTTAATAAGCAGGGTTACCTCCCTTACAACGTCGAAATAAACAACAAAGTTAAAATAGAAAGTAACGAGGAAACTGAAAGAAAAATTATAAATTTTGAACACAAACTAAAATAGTGCTGAATGAAAAATAGCACTAACTTAACTTTTTTTTTACTGAATTTTAATACCATTTAATACCATTTTAATAAAATTAAATAATTAAGTAAAGTATGGATATAATTGGAATCACCAGTATAAACATTGGATACGAAACTATCACAAATAGGATAGAATACAGTAGTGACGTAAACTCTCTAGTCCGTTCTTAAAGGGGTAGTTAAGTATTTTGAAAAAGGAAAACTAATAAGAAATAAACCTTTTAAATAAATAATTAAATTAAAAAAATAGAGATACGAAAATAGGTCGAACATAAAAATGCCATAACAAACGGAAAACAGTGAAACGAAACTCGGACGTAGGATATGTTGGTGGGTTCAACCGCATGGTTTCTTAGTAGGGGGACCCCAAATATATTCCATATTGTTCATTAGATAGTGTTTTTCATCGTCTGAAGAGGGGCCGTTATTGAGAATCTTTTCAAATGACCTAATATTTGAAATCATCCGAACAATCACGAAAATAATTGTAACATATTATGAAAATAAACAACGATCTTTGTTTTCTTGATTTTGTGAAAATAATATATAGATTCTCAATTATAAAAACTAGTAATTTTGAAGTTTACAAATTTAGTCATCTTATTCTGACTAAAACTTCATTGGTATATGAAGAATTACCGAATTTTAATTTATCTGAACATATTAAAATTGTGGGTAAAAATATTAACACGATATATACATATATATATATATACATATACATATTTATATATATATATATATATATATATATATATATATATATACATATATATATGGTTGGTCCCCCCCACACATATATATATATATATATATATATATGCATATATATATGGTGGCTCATAAGTCACTTTATATTTTAAAAATTTAATATCTTCTTCTATAAATATATTTTAATTTCTCTTTTTAGAATTTTAAAATAGAATCTGTGTGAATTTGTGCTATGTATCAGTTTACAACAGGCCAACAAGCGAAGATAATTGCATTTTACTTTAAAAATGGACGTTCAATTTTTGTAACGCAAAGATCTTATATGCACCTTTTCAATGTTCTACATCCTCTTAGTAGGCCTGCAATAATGAACTTAATGGCGTAGTTTCAAAAGCAGAGCAGTGTAAATGATGGGTCTAATAAATAGGAAACTGCAAGAAATGCACAAATTGATTATGGGAAATGATATTCATTTCCATTTGAATGGGTATATCAATATGCAGAATACCAGATTCTGGTGCACCGAAAATCCACGCCCAATTAATGCGAGTCTAAATCACATAGTTAAAGTTACAGTATGGAATGGATTACTCCCAGAAAGGGTTAATAAGCTTTCTTCTTTGAAGATACGAATGAAAATGTTGTGACTGTAACTGCTGAGAGATATACAGATATGCTGGTGAATTTTGTTCAACCTCAGTTAGCAAAGCTGCCAGGGTATTGATGACAAGAAATGGAGCAACTGCACATAGAGCTAGATCCAAAATGCTGTTCGTTACTGTAATGTTACAAAATCGAAAAATCTCTCGAAATTCTGATTTTGAATGGTCTTCACGTTCACCTGATTTGGCAGCACCAGACTTTTGGCTTTTTTTTTACATGGTGGTCATCACTTATCAAGGCCTGGAGACAACTCAGGAATAAGGGGTATTGCGTGTACAGTAATCAATGAGATAGTATTGTAGTAATCATTAGTATTGGAGATTTGATTGAGTGCCTTACTTAAGGGGGCGGTTTGTTAGGAATTTGTTTATGTTGGATTTGAAGGCATCCAAGTTATAGTCAGGTGGGAAACAGGCGAGCGGAAGAGAGTTCCACAGTCGTCACTTCTGAGAAAGAAGCTTTGCTCATGGAATCTACGTTTGAATTTAGACACAGATAAAAAGTGGGGAAAATTATTGACAGTAGTTTTAGCCAGACGGGTGCTTCTCGTGAAAGATTGGCGAGGGGGCCGAGAGATTGGAGCTCAGATGAGGATATCTGAAAGAAAAAGTGTATGTAAAAAAGCCTCGAACCATCCAAGAACGTAATGCAAACATATAACAGGAAATTCTTTACCGACAACCCCGATGTTAAGAATTGCCATGGAATATAGCTTAGAAAAAGCTCGACTTTGAACGGTCATGGAGAATAGCTTAGAAAGAGCTCGACTTTACGAAGCCAAGAATGGAGCTACTTAAGAGACATTATCTTTCGTAATTAAGCCAGAACAAATTTCCACACGCTAAACTATGTAACGAAAATACAGTCATTTAAGGAAAAGTTGTTTCATTTTTGAACTGTAAACTGACTTATGGGCCACCTATATATATATATATATATATATATATATATATATATATATATATATATAGATACATACATACATACATACATACATAAATATATACATAGATATAGATAGAGAGAGAGTGTGAGAGTGAAAGTGAGAGAGGAGAGGGGGAGGAGACAGACAGACATAGACTAGTAGGGACACCCGACGTTTCATGTGTGTACTATCAATAAAAGTGTCAATTCGAAAAAAGTCTGGAAACTTTTTGAAGGCACCTGAAAGTTATGCCTCAAGTACGCCGGTATTTCAGCTAGTATCAACAATTCGCAAGTTTACCTTTTATCTTAAAAAATAAAAGTATTTCTCGAATGATTAATGGGCTTCTGAAATCACTGCGAGAAGCAGAAAAAATATTAGTGGTTTGACTAAATAACGAAAGGAAGATGCGATTGATGAAGAGCGATGAGGGACAAGATGATGGGGATGCAGTTGAAACATGTAAAAGCTTGAAAGGTACGGTGAATAGCGGAAGGGCGAAGTGGAGTTTGAAATGATCTCTGCAATTATTTAACATGACACGGACTCGATGTAGTGAATTGGCCAAAAAACAAGGAGAAAATTTCCCTCCGTTAGTATTAATTAACGAGTGCGTATTAATTTATTAATGAAGCGAACGCTTGTACTTGAATAGATGTAAACAATAAAAAACAAATCTCATTTCTATTTTGTTTGCTTCGTTTGTCTCTTTTACAAACACATGTACACCCGCAAATCTTCCTTTCTATAATAAAGGGCAACGTGTATAAATATGTATATTTTAATATAAATAAATATATTACATCTGTCTCGAAGTTTAAAGACTAATCAACGAGACTTTTTCAAGGCGTCAGACGAAACAATTCCAAGTGGCGAAGGGAAACGGAAAAGCAAACAGAACGTCTGAAATGATTCTGGAATAAAATCATTCACTCTAAATAAATAGTCACCGGAAGGTTTTCTTTAGGTAATTAGAAATAATAATAATAATAATAATAATAATAATAATAATAATAATAATAATAATCCGGAGAATAACACAAGACAATATAACGAAGAAGCGTTACAGGGAATGAAGAACACCGAAGCTTCAGATCTACATGTTCTACATCTCCCCCCCTTCCATCATGCAACTCCATTGTTTCACCACCGTCCCCCTCCCAAAAAAAAAGTGATACCAAAGAGCCGAGAAGGAGGATGTAAAAGACCGAGGAGGGAGCACTAGCCAGACCTCCGCTGGACAAGTGCGAAGAGAACTAGCATCTTGGGGAGGCTTAGTGCCACTCAAATTCCAGTATAAACCAATGGCCACTGCCAGCGAGAAATCAATGATAAGAGGCTGTTGCGATAATGCAAATTCATTTGAAAATGCTATCGAAGGAGGAGGAGAGAGCTAGACGTCTGGGGAGACTTGTTGTCACTCAGCTTCCAGAGAACACCACAGGTCTCCAATCAGATCGTTTGCTGACTTGTGTGAAAGCTCCATGTGAGCCGATAATAATAATAATAATAATAATAATAATAATAATAATAATAATAATAATAATAATAATAATAATCTACTTATTAAATCACTTTGTTTATGTGTGTGAGAGAAGGAGTTCCCTATGTGTTAAAAAATGTATGTGTTATATAACGGACTATTTAACGGACTATTTAACGGACTATTGTCCTCAGATCCCTTAATGTCTATTTACTTACGGTCTGTGACTCGTCTAGTTGTCGCGGGTGCGTGTGTGTATTGTATACAATTCACACTACATTTATAACGACATACCTGTCGCTGTGTGGCCTTCTGTGTTTTGGCCACTGCCTGGGGGATTCGCTAATGTCTTGGTGGGGAGCCGAGTTCTGCTATAACAAGCACGCATGCAAGACACACAAGACGATGTATGTTTTTATATGTTGCTTTATTTCATTCCTAGGCATCTCGTCTTCCGCGGCATGGAGTGAAATCGGCGATATCGGATTTGTGGCGTTTCCCTGCATCAATTTGGAGATTATCGCTCCCTTATGGAGAGACCTGTTTAACCCATCTTGCTTCTTTGACTTCTCGGACCCAACTCACTAAACTTCACTCAGCTTATTCAAACCGGAATACTTGACACGTCATGTCCGGTTCCCATTTGGAGACTTTCGGTGCAAACTGACCGGTCAACCAAATTTGATACATGTCACAACATGACCGTTTGGTCCTTTTCTGCACCTGCATGCTCGCTCAGCTTATTGTTTCAGAGGAGTTGCTTTAAATAATTAACTGAACAAGCTATCTTTAACTTAACTCTCTACACACGATATATCATAATATGAAATGCCGTGGTGAAAAGCATGATGTGTCAAAAAAAGAGAACTAGGGCAATTGCTCTTGACATATCAAAGACCTTTGATAGGGTATGGCATAAAGGTTTACTTCACAAGATCTCTAGCTATAGTATAGCTGGAAATAACTTCTCAATTATTAAATCATTTCTTTCTGATAGGTTCATAAGAGTAGTAGTTGAGGGGCAAAAATCAGAAGCTCACAGTATTAATGCTGGATTCCCTCAGGGGTCCATCATGGGCCCAACTCTTTTCCTGATCTACATTAATGATCTTCCAAATCACATCCTTACATCATTAGTAGACATTTATGCTGATGACACTACCATTTATGGTAGCACATCTAAGACAGTAAACGACCAAGTTCTCTCTGATTCTCCCACCTCTGATCTTGAGCACGTGGTACAATGGGGAAAGGAGTGTCTGGTTACTTTTAATGCATCTAAAACCAAGCTTTTATCTTTACATCATCAACATTCTGATCCACATCTGGTATCAATTGAAATGAATAGCTCTCGTCTTCAGGAGGCCTCAAGTTTTGACAAGCTTTACTCCTGATCTTAAATGGAACACGTACATCAAATCTGTTGCCAAGGCCGCTAGAAAGATGGTGGGCTCTTTCTATCGATCCAGTAGATATCTCACTGCTGATACAATTCTCTATCTATATAATAGCCAGGTACGTCCAAGGATGGAATACTGTTGCCACATCTGGGCAGGAGCTGCTAGAAAGGACTTGTCCTGCCTTGATAGATAGTTCCCTGCAACCTCTATCTTACAGAAGAGATGTTGCGAGTTTGTCTCTGATGTATCGTTATTTTCATGAAAAGTGTTCGACTGAGCTTCAGTCTATGATCCCCCCTCACCAAACTTTCACAAAAACCACTCGTCTAGCTGAAAACACTATCAATAACCCCCCCATCTTTATCTGTGCCTTAACCTAAACGTATATTCCATAAACAAAGTTTCTTTCTTAGAACTGCACGCCTGTGGAATTGTCTTCCGTTTTCCTGCTTTCCGGATGACTACAATATGGTTGTCTTTAAGTCTAACGTAAATAAGTTCTTGATAAGCCTTTCCATATAAGTTAACAAATCCACCGAATTTCCATTACTAATGATTACTATATTGTTCAATTGACTACTGTACAATCTTTAGTCCTTATCCTTGAGTAGCCTCTTGGCCTTGATAAGTGGTGATGCCTGTGTAAAAAACAGCACATGAATAAATCATCAAAAACGAGATCTTTACCGGCTTCGCTCGAATCAATGAGCGTCTTTCAGAAGAAGTGATGATTTGAAATTCATTGAAATAATGGCAAAAACATAAGGGGCAAGAAAACACAGAGCGGAATGTTTTGTTTTTTTATTATTCAATTTTCACCCCAAACAAGGCACAGTGCCGCTTTGAAGCAGGGGGCTACTATCAGGGACTTAATTAGCGGGGACATTATGAAAGGAGATGAGTAGAAAGATGTTTGTTCACATTACACTTGAACTTCTGCATATCAGTACAGTTGGGAAAGCAGAATCCCGGAAGGGAGTTCCAAAGACCTGCAGTTCTGGGGAAGAAACTATTGGAGTAAAAGGCTTTCTTGCACCTAGGGATCTCTACTGTAAAGGGATGAGACTTAGTAGCTTTTCGGGTTTGTCGGAGGTAGTTATGTCGGGGAGGTACAAGTGTTTGCAGTTCGTCAGAGCATTCACCATTAAAGTATTTGTAGAACGGGCAGAGGGATGCAATATCTCGTCGATGGGACAGAGGCTGAAGCCTAGATTACAGTTCAGGACCTATCAGGTTGGCGACTCTCTTTTGAACCCTGTCCAGGAGCGAGAGAAAGCAGCAGATGCACCAGCCCAGATGTGACAACAGTACTCCATACATGGGCGAATGGTGGCCTTATAGAGGTACAGGATACTGTCAGGCGAAAATAGTTTTCTAGCATGGTAGAGGGAGCCAACCTTCCTTGCAGCAGCCTTGGCAATGCTCTCAATGTATCTATTCCAGTTCATATTCCCTGTAAACGTTAGGCCGAGGAGTTTAAAAGAAGTACTTTCAGGCAATGTGTTCTTGGTCATTGCTATTGGTGGTAGAGAAGGTTTCTTGTAGTTATTGAAGGAAACAAGCTTAGTCTTAGCAGCATTGAATGTGATCATCCATTTTTGTCCCCATTCCATTACAGATTGGAGATCATCCTCTAGTGTTTCTGCCATTTCCTTGGATATGTGTTCATTTGTTTTCCCTTCATATCTGTTATAGAGAGTGGTGTCATCGGCAAATATACCCATCTCCGAAACAATTTTATCATGGAGGTCATTTATGAATATCAGGAATAATAGAGGTCCAAGGATAGACCGCTGAGGTACTCCCGCATTTATGTCATATTGCTTAGATGTACGACCGTCGAGGACAACTTTGATTTTTCTATTACTTAAGAAGGATTTAATTACATTATGAATTCTTCCAGTGATTCCATATGATCTAATTTTCCTTAGAAGACCATCGTGCCATACCCTGTCAAAAGCCTTAGATATATCAAGGGCTACCGCTCTACCCTCCCCTGTTTTGTCCAATGAATGGTATATACGTTTAAAAACTACAGTTAAGATATCTGCTGTTGAACGGGCTTGCCTGAATCCATATTGTTTGTCAGTCAGGAGTTTAGCGGCTGCTGGGTGCTGGACTAGGGCTTGATTAACTAAGGACTCAAATATTTTGGCGAAAAGCGGAAGGAGGCTAATGGGGCGATAATTTAGTGGGTCAGTTCTTTCACCAGAATTCTTGAAGACTGGTACCACAGAAGCGGTTTTCCAGCAGTCGGGAAAGCAAGATTCGTTAAGGCATTTATTGTAAAGTTTGGAGAGAACTAGAGCAACCTCGACAGAGCATTTTTTTTATAGTACAGCCGGGATAAGATCTGGTTCACATGCTTTTGGGGTGTCTAGGTTTTTTATAATATCATGTACCTGAGAAGGGGTGATTTTCAAATCGTCTAGTGTGGCGTCTGTTCGCAGAGGAAAATCAGGAAGGGAGTGGTGTACCGGGTTCAGCGTGGAGTTTGAGGCAAACCGACTGGCAAGCAGATTAGCCTTGTCAGTTGCCGTGCAAGCAACCTCATGATTGTTTGATAGTTGGGGAATAGTTGACTGTCCATTATTTACTACGCTGTTGTAGATTTTCCAAAAATCCCGGGTTCCTAATTTCTGTGCTTCGATGCGCTTTCTCGTGGTTTCGGAGTAATCTGTCTTAGCTGTCTCTATCACTCTATTACAATTATTTCTAGCTTCTATATACTTCTGTTTATTTGAGCTGGACTTATGTCGGTTGAATCTGCGGAACGCATGCTGCCTTTGACAAATGGAAGCTGCACAAGCAGAAGTAAACCATTGGGGAGAGTGGAGCTTGTTATAGAATTTCCGTGCGGGAACATGTGCTTCAATAGCAGTTTTGAACCATTCAGTGGTCTCATTTGCACACTGTTTCGCTGAAAGAGCAAAGATATTTTGCCGTGAGGCATCTCTGATAAGTTTCCTGGTGGCTTCCCAATCAGCCTTTTGTTTTGAGTAGTGGGTCTTCAGTGTTAGGGCGAGAATTTAGGCTGATTTCTACCATTATCACAGCGTGATCAGCATTCCCGAGTGAGCTGTGGGCATTTGTTGTACAGTCATCAGGAACCGTTGTCAGAAAGAGATCTAGCAGTGAGGCATGTTGATCTTGCTGGTCTGGGAAATGTGTCGGAAATGTAACCATCTGAGATAGGGAATGGGATATAGAGAAGCTATGTGTTGTGCTACCAGCTACGTCTGTGTGATTAGAGAATCCTAGCCAGTTACTGTGGTGGACATTGAAGTCACCACATACATGTACTTGTGCGCTAGTATCGAGGGAAAGTGCTATATCTATACTGTCTGAGACTTTGTTTATTAGGGTACAGTCTTGGTTTGAGGGAGAGCGGTAGAGAAAATACAAGTAGCTAATATTGTGTTGCATATTTAGTCTGAAGCACATAAAAGATATTAGGATACAGAGTAAGCGGAGATTACTATCCGATGGTGTCTAACAGGAGTACTCGTACGCGCTTTGCATTACTAGTACTCCTGCTGATTCTACGGTATTACGGTATTAATGTGCTGCAGAATGATTACTGGTGTGCCGTGAAGAGATGATAGCTAGAATCCATTTAATTTCATTTTATTTAATACGTACATTTAATTTCTTAATCATTATAGCACCATTCAATTCCGACTTTAACTAAAACAGCCATCAAAATCTTACTGCCTACATATTATGTGAAGTAGTATTTTCTTACCCAAACAACACTAAAAATAAAACATTGTGAAATAGTTAAAATATTAAAGAGTTAAGTGTGTGTCTCTCTTCAGTTAGCTCAATTAAAAACACCAGGCACAACTGTTCCACGTACATTCACCATTATTATTCTATAACAGATATTGAATACAGGATTTGTTGGTCCACAAAGTATGGACATAAAAAAGAAAAAAGAAAAAAGAAAGTTTACAAGTGTTTTTGATATAGATGTACATAATAATACTTTCATAAGTATGTTTTAACTTAAATAGGGATGGTATAATAAAATTGTGGGGTCTGCGTTCGCGCCTGGCCTTCATAGAATGGAAATAGGCTCAAACCGTAATAAAGGCTTTTCATATCTATCTGTGTAAGTATACTTTGATAATTATGTTTCAGTTTAAAGAAATATAGTATAATAAAATTATGGAGTGTTCGTTCGCACCTGACCTCCATATAATGGAAATATGTCACAAAGATTAACGAGGTTTTTTAGGATAGATCCATAGAATATTGTGATAAGTGTTTCAGTGTGAACAGGTATGGTATAATAAATTATGGGGTTTATCTATTTTATTTTTACTTTCATCATATTTTGCTTTGGTTTTGATACCCCTAAATTCAACCCAAATTTACACCCCTTCCTTTTAATAACCTATCATACTTTCATAAATCAGAGTCCATTTTCTGTAGGCTGTTTTTGCACCCAGTCAACGACGGATACTTTTGCTAGTATATATATATATATGTATATATATTTATATATATATATACGTGTGTGTGTGTGCTTTACAATATATACATATATATATATATATTTTTACAATATATATATACATACATACATACATACATACATATCCAACATTTTTTCACTCTTTATTTTGCAATTTATAACTACAATAAATTGTGGTTTCACTTAATTCCTTAACTAGCAAATTCTAGCATTGCTACAAATATAATTTGCTTATTTCTTTATGTCCTCTGATGAAAAGGATAACAAGAATAGCATTCTTTGAAACTTCGCGGAATAAGGACTTTGTATATTGTTTTTGGAGTATTCAGTCGAACAATAAAATTTGATTGTAAAGTTCAACTTACTGTTTTAATTTTCTTTCTCTTATAATAAGCTCTACTCTCTATTGCGTATTGAATTCGGTTGGGATTAAATTTTCTATATATAAATACTGTTATTTATATTAGTTTGAAGTTTATCCCTGCGCATATCAGGTAAATACTACATCCCTCTGTTTTTATTAATATATATATATATAATATATATATATATATATATATATATATATATATATATAAGGCAAATCACTTTAATTACCCACCAATTTTTTTTATAATTAAGATAAAACTTTTACTTAATCTATACAAAGAAGGTACAGAATAGTTAACAAAGCCCAAGCCCTTCTAATGTTTAAAGTAGTTTTCTAAATAGTAACATTAATATTTAGAAATTCGTTCGTAACAATGTGTGGGGGCGTGTTTAATATTTTTTTCGTACATTGTTTTCTTATTTTGCCTACCAATTGTCGATTATTTTTAACTGTTTATGAAAACTTTCAAGTAGCATGTTGTACACTAACGACGAACTGATACAATCTGGTTTTGTTTTAATGTCAAAATTAATCTTTTTGTCTTACATTTTTCAATCAATTAACACACCTGAAAAAAATGCGGAAATTACTCGGAGGTTTATGCCATCATATAAAAAAAAAACGAACAAAAACAAAACAAAAACAAAACAAAAACAACAAATCTTAAATTAAATATTTGTGAATTTTAAAAGAATCGGAACCGGAATCGTATCGCAATCGGTAATTGTATCGGAATCGGGAAAAATTTTGGAATGGTTCCATCATTAATATATATATATATATATATATATATATATATATATATATATATATATATATATATATATATATACTAGCAGTTCAGCCCGGCTTCGCTCGGGCCCTATGTACTGTTCATAACTTGCCCTACGTGTGAATACACCTTATGTAAGATTTTAAATGTTTACATCAAAATTTGTTTTAGTAATTTCGTAGAGACTGCAGAGGTAATTTTTTTAAAACTTGGACTTCAACTTTGACCCCTTACATTTATTGTTTTGGTCTCAAATCAAAATAAAAAGTTTACCCATGTCCAGGTTACCTACATCTAAAATTTCAAGTATTTAAACCCAAAATTGGCAGAGGAATTTGGTAGAATCTGCAAAGGTCAACTCTTTCAACTTTGACCTTTTGCCAGTTAAATTTTTGCCCCAAAACTGATTAAAATGCTTGCCGCATGTCTAGTTATGTATAAATTTCAAATGTTTAGACCCAAAATTGGCTGAGTAGTTTGCTAGACACCGCAAAGGTCAAATGCTTTGAAGTTTAACCCCTGTGCAGCTCAAATTTACAACCCAAACCAATTAAACAGCTTGCCCTATCTCTGAATACACTTTATGTAAAATTTCAAATGTTTAGACCAGAAATTGGCTGAATAATTTGGTAGAGACTGCAGAAGTCAAATTTTTAACAACTTTGACCCGAATCTTGACCCCTTACCATTCATTTTTTTTAGCTCAAATTAAATTAAAAAGTTAGATCCATGTCCAACTAACCTACATTTAAATTTTCAAGTGTTTAGACCCAAAATTGGCGGAGAAGTTTGGTAGAATTTTCAAAGGTCTTTAACCCCTTAACAGCCAAATTTCTGGCCGAAAACCGATTAAAATGATTTTCCTAAATCTTAATACCCCTTATGTCAAATCTCGAGTTTCTAGATCGAAAATTGACAGAGTTATTTGGTATATAAATGTACACAGACGCACACAGAGACATTTTGATTATATATATATATATATATATATATATATATATATATATATATATATATATATATACCACAATTGTAAGTACTAAAAACGCGATCAATTACTGCAGCTTCACGGCAATTCAATTCCTTAAAAGTATACTGATACACTACACAAGAACATTTAAAGAGGGGCTCGAATTAGCCAGAATCATGTTTTTAACGTTAAATTCCTATTTTTAAAAGTTTTTTTTTCTGTATGAAAGATTCCCAAAGTTTGCAAAACAATACTCCCCGTAAAACGTCGGTGGTTACATTTCAAGATGGTGTTCTGAACGTGTTTTGAGAAAGTGCTTGAATTTGGTGTCTGAAACGAACACAAAAGAAATATGTGACAAACATAGTTACCTGCATTTCGAAGTCGAATAATATCGTACGAGTGAATAAAGAATCACGTTTATGTGCATCAAAATAAATTAGACGTGCGTGACTTGAGAAATCATCTATCAGTGAAAGCAGGTACGAATAAAATGAATAGAATTTGAAAGATGTGTTATTAATGTCATGTCTCTCTCCCCCCCTCTCTTTCTCTCTCTCTCTCTCTGTATATATATATACTAGCTGGGTGACCAGACGTTACCCGGGATTGAATTATGATCAACGAATGTTTTACATTCCAATATTTTTACTGCCACCGATATCTATGAAATAGCACATTTTCAATCAAATCGATTGATTGCCTGTTCTAATTGCGGACAACTCGTAATGCACTTGAAGGAAGCTTTCCGCAGCGACAAAGTTCACATTACATTGTGGTCTACATTGTACTGTAGAGAACATACTGTTGATTTTCGAAAATTAATTTTGTATATAACTAGCGGTGGTGCCCGGCGTTGCCCGAGTCTTTGAAGGTATGTGTGTGTGGGGGGTGGATCAAAACAAAAATAAAATAAAATGAAATGTTGGCCGGGTATTTGGAGGTATTAAAGAAACATAAGTTTTGGTAGGAAGGTAGACTCGAACCGGAAGCCTTGACGTGAAGGTGGAAAAGAAAGGGAAACCCTGACATCTAACTCACTCGGGCACAAGGGGAAAGGAACCGAAAGCTACCTTAATTTAGCGTTTTAAAGTGAAATTGACAGGTGCGAGAATTTAATAAGGTCAAATATCACGCGACCTAAGTTTGGCGCTTCAGGCCAGTTTCTGCGTATTTGTTTATTTCCCCCGCCAAACGAATAGCACTTGTCTGATATGAGAGGTTTTTTACGTCTCGGCGCATAGGGCCGAGAACATAAATTCGTTTTCACGGTTTCGCTATTTTTATACTCAAAAGCCAAAGACACACGCGTGGGCCAATAAATATGGCGAAAATCGCGGATAAAAGTTGCCCAAATTAAAGTTACACGCCGAGCCGTTTCGTAAATCTTAGATAATATCATCTCGGTAGCATATAAAAAGTTATAAGAATGAGCGACCAACTCGAGAACCACCCCGAAAAAAGCCTTTGCCGGACATACACAAAAATGCACACACACATACACACACACACATACACACACACACACAAACACCTTTTATATATATAGATGGCTAGAATTAAAGTTTAAAATGAAAAAATCAAGTATCATGGTTCAATTGTGCTCCAAACAGAAACATTTCTTTCCAACGCGCCCCTGTCATATTAAATAACCTGCTGTTTATTTTATATGTCTGGCCTTACTCCTTGTGCAGAGATAATTACTTAATTAAAGTTCAAAATTTAAAAAAAAACAAGTATCATGTTACAATTGCGCTTTAAATAGAAACATTCATTTCGAATGCCCGCATGTGATATCTACTGTAAATATGTCGAGCCTTTTGGCTTGTGTGATAATAAAACTTCTCAAATGCACTTGTGATGTTAGGCTGAGTAAGGTGTTAACTTTGGTGAAAATCGTTTATTTTTTCATTCATCGGAATTTTAAATTATCGATTACCAACACTTATCGAAAACATTCCGATACAAAACCCATCTAAGAACACTGCCAGACATATAAAATACCTTCGTATGAAATTTGATAAAAATCGGCCCAGCCGTTGTCGAGTGAATAGAAGACTAGAAGTTTTAAAGTCTTCAAATGCAAGCACGCGGTTCACAATGTTATGAGAAGTATGGTGGCACATATTTAACTTCGTTACGTGAATATTTTATTTTTAGAAAGCCAAAACGAGATGGTTTTTTTTTTATTAAATCGGTATTTAAATATATTAAGCATGCTTTCAGCTTTTCAAGCGATTTTCTTTTTCTTTATCTAGTTTTATTGTTTTCTCCTGTAAAAATCTTGAAAGCTTCCTTAATAGCTTGAAATATCTATTTAAAAGGGAAAAATATCGTTTTTGTTACCAAAAACATTTAAATATTCACTTAACGATATTTCAAAAAAAGTATACACACACACACACACACACACACACACACACACACACATATATATATATATATATATATATATATATATATATATATATTGAAGTACTAGAAAAAGCTAAAGTGCCCAGTGCTAAAGAAATAATCGGAACAAACCAACTGAGATGGATAGGACATGTCAGACAACAGACTATCGAAAACAGTGTTCTTTGATGAGCTCAAAGAAGGTACACGACCCCTAGGCGCATCGAAACTGCGCTATAAAGACGTGTTCAAGAGACATTGTAAAAACACAAACGAACTTTACGACTGGAGAAAAAAAGCTGAAAATCGGATAGTTTGAGAAGTGTAATATCAGGCGCAGCCGATGCCATTAGAGATCAAAGCATTGCTACTTGGGAAGCAAAAAGAGCGCGACTACGGGCACCACTACCCGGATTTTCTACCATCAGTTTTCATATCTGCGGCCGGGGTGTCAGAGCTCCGATCGGACTCAAATCGCACCTTCGACACGGACACTAACCGACCTCCGCGTCATCGTCGAAATCGACGAGCTGCCCGATATATATATATATATATATATATATATATATATATATATATATATATATATGTTATATAGTGGGGTGTCATAAAGGAGATTGTATCATAAATGGAATAGTGTCAAGAAGGAGATTCGTGTACGTGATCGTCTAGTTTCTAATCTTATTGTTCATGTACTCGTGGGTGTGTGTTTGTGTACATGCATTTCTTAACATACTTTTATTCATGTGTCGTCGGTTGTTCCTCTGGTGTTCATCGTCTCTTGGAGGGGAGCTGGCCTGTTGGATGAAGAATTCACTCCAAGATGATAATTAAGGTTTTATGTTTTTATTCACCTTCCAGGGGTCGACACAGAATGGAGGTGAACCTTGCTTGCTTGATGGTACACGTCAGCGTCCTCCCCAGCCCAGGGGGGGCAGCTGAAAAGCCGTCTGTCTTCTTCAACACCCGAAACCAAACTGCCAAGAAAGAATCAGCTAACTTCATCACATGACACCACGTCATCTGGTCAGCTGACCCTTCTTTTGCAAACGTGTCCACTGTCCACGTTATTCACCTTTCTCTCTTTCCCTCCCTCTCCCTCTCTCTTTCTCTATTCTCTAATAGAGACAGAGAGAGAGAAAATAGAAAGAGTAAGAAAGCCAGAGAGGTGGGGAGAGATGCTCTTTAACATATATATAAACTCTTAAAATACTGAAATTAACAGGAAATAGTGATCATATACTAAAGGTGGTTTATAACGAGTAAAATCTTTGTTTATATGTATGAATAATGCGTGCAAAAATATATACAGGCAAGTTGAAATGCGAAATGTTCATTTACACTAGCCGACGTGATTTTATTTCTTATGCGCATGCTCAAATACAGTTGCTTAATATTATGACTTTATCAAATTTTTATTCATAGCAACAGAAAAGTAGTGATCGCAGCTGGAACGCTAAATGTTCTCATTTCGATTCTAACTGATGGCACCAAATCATTAAAAAAATAACTTCTGAAATCATGTCAATGCGGAATCTGCATGCATTTAGATATATTTAAACGTATTTGTTTCCTTTCTTTCTTCGAAGGCGTGGCATCATCACCTGTATTTCGATACCTGTGTTTCTAGGGTCCTAATATATAGCATTTCTTTTGTTCATCTTTCTCTTTTTCCTTTTCTTCTTCGTTCTTCTCATTATTATTATTATTATTATTATTATTATTATTATTATTATTATTATTATTATAGGTGGTAGTAGTAGTAGCAGTAATAGTAGCATTGCGAACACTTTCTTTGGCGTTTAATTTCAAAACTCTCCACCAAACATTAACTTAACACTATATTATTTATTTTTATCTAGCCATTAATATTTTTACACGAAAAGTTTCGACACTATCATTTTCAAATTGTGTTGAACAAAAGTCTCATAACACCGTTCTCAAAATATGTGATAGGGGGTGAACAAAGCACTGAAAATTGACGTAGACATTTGAAAATTCAGTATGTTATTAATGAGATGATTGGCCATTTTTATGATTTCAGGGTCAAATGAACAGCTACAGCAGGAATTAGAATGCACCATACTAAAGCCTGATCGTCACAGCTAATGAATTTTAAAATCGCAATAGGGATGTGAAAACACTTTAGAAAAACGATATGCAATAAAATTCTGTTTTAAACTTTAAAAAATACCACAGAAACGTATGGAATGCTTCAGATTGCTTTTGGACCATCCTGCATGAATAGAACATCAGTTTTTGAGTAACATAAGATTAAAAAGGAAGAGAGTCTGTGAAGGGTGAGAAGGGATGTGGGTGAAATAAACAGGTCAGAGCACCAGAGTTGATTGGCCAAATAAAGGATCCCATATATAAGGGCCGTCGTGTGTCTATAGAGATAATAAATGCACAGTTTGATGTCAATGTAGAAACTGTGCACACAATTATTCGCGAGGAGTTGAATATATGGAAGATTTGTGCGAAGGTTGTTCCAACGGTCCTCCATCTTTGTCACAGACTATTTGACCAAGATGGGCATCATTACTTTTGCAACGCCTCTCGTACAATATGTATTCATTTGCAGTTATGTCACAGTTCATGAATTTTTAAATGAAATCAAAATATTACAAATATCGAGTAGCCGTTTTTTTTATTGTTGTGTCTCCACTTATAAAGGCTAAAAGTCGCTCGAGGATAACGGTTAATACGATGCAATTACTGTCAATCAAAATTAATGCAAAGTTTGATTAATAATGAGGACGTTTAAGGAAAGTATTTTTTCACATGAGATTTGAAGACGACTGTATTGTAATCTCTAAGGAAGTAGTCACACGGTAATGTGTTTGGGAAGCGGGAAGCCCTTTCACACAAGTTTTTACCATGGAGATTCCGCCTGGAGCTATTTTGATGGCGAAAGGAAAGGAAATGTTTTTTCGTTGTTGTGACATTTGTCAATTTTCGTTTTTTTTTTTTTAAATGAAACTCATAACGTAAGTTCGTTTCGAGTCTTGAAAAGCGAAATCAATATCGAATAGTTTTTTTTACTGTTGAATTACCGATTATCAAGGATAAAAGCGGATCGAGGATCACAAAGAGATTGAAATACTATTAATTCGAAATG
Source organism: Euprymna scolopes (assembly GCF_053919585.1). Taxonomy (NCBI): domain Eukaryota; kingdom Metazoa; phylum Mollusca; class Cephalopoda; order Sepiida; family Sepiolidae; genus Euprymna; species Euprymna scolopes. The sequence continues at coordinate 64,139,434 of NC_136500.1, forward strand.
GATCAACGTAATGGATCCAATTAGATTAATTTCGAGGAGTTTTATGGCAAATATTTTGAAGTCTAGAGAGAATCAGTTACACCGTAATGTGTTTTAGATACGGAAATAACTTGCAAACAAGTTTGTTTTTACAGTGAGTCACCACTTATCAAGGAACGAAGGCCACTCGAGGATAAGGGTTAATGAGTGTACAGTGATCACCGAAATAACAGTGTAAAAATAGTTAGTAGAGGAAATGGAGTACAAATAGATTATTTGGGAGGGCGACTCAACAAGAACTTGTTTACATTGGACTTGAAGACGACCATATTGTAATCCGCTGGAAAGCAGGCTAGCGGAACAGAATTCTACAAGGGGTACTTCTAGGAAAGAAACTTTGTTCATGGAATTTGCGTTTAAATTTAGTCAGAAATAGAGTGAGTGAAAGTGTTGATACATGTTGTAGTTAGACGAGTTGTTGCTTGTGAAAGTTTGTAAGGGGAGAACTATAGATTGAAGTTCATGTGAGCGCTTGCTATAACAATAATGACAGAGCAGAGACAGGCTCGTGATGTCTTTTTTGTGAGAAAAAGGTTGAAGGGAATAAAAAAAGGCATCACCTACTAAGTTTCGTTTAAGTTCAGAATCCTGGCAAAAGGGAAATACTTTTTTCTGTTGTGGTAGTAAGACAATATAATTTCAGTTTTCATTTCAAGCCCTTTTAGAAAAAAAAATTTTAGACTGCATAACGCAGCTTCATTTTCTGTTTTGAAACGCGAGGGTAAAAACTTGGGTAAGTGCTTCGTTTACTAATGTGGCAGCGCATGCGATAATTAATTCCGTTAATGTCAATTATCAAGAACGCGACGTTTGTTTTTTTGCTTTTCTACTGATAATTTTCTGTAATTTCGTTGAATCTTTATTGAATGTTTTTATTATCTTTCTTTCGAAATCTTAAATAGAAAGTTTCAAACTGCGAAAATGATGAAGAAACGCATTAATCGTGCTCGCATATCATGCGTTTTGATATCAATAAGTGGAACCACTTGATTAGAACACAACGGGATAAAGATTAACTAGCAACTCACACACGCTCTCACACCAGTCACGTAGATTAGCAGTTAGAGCCACTGACTATCAAGTATATGGTCGTAGGTTCAATCTCGGCTTGGGTTCTAGCCGCATTGAGGAGCTATCGTGCACTTGTGAATGACTAAATAAACCCCCCTCGTTCTCGTAGTTGATAATTGAGGTAAATGATATCGTCAACTACTATTAAAGACAATGCATTTTGTAAAATAAAATAAAAATGGAGCACTCTACAGTAGTTGTAAGCGTTTATATAAAGCACTGCGATGTCACGCCTCGTAAAATTGTCAACTATGAAGTAGATGGTCGTGGATTCGATCTCAGCGTGGAGTAGATGCTGCGATACAGCGGACCAGTTTCTCTGTGAATGACTATATACATACATATATATATATGTGTATGTATGTATGTATGTATGTATGTATGTATATATATACACGGTGTATATTTGTGTGTGTATATGTGTATTGGGGTAGAGAGGGCTCCCGTAAGCCGTGGCGAAGGCAACCTTTCTAGGAGAAGCAAATCTCTGATTTAAAAAGCCATAAAGCGGAGGACCAGTACCCGCATTAAGCTGGTCTGAAGTTTAATTTGTTGCTGGCTATCTTGCTCTTGCTTGTTTCTGGATCTCAACATTTTGAAACGAGAGAGAGACTTAGCTGTCGTACAAAGCTAAGACTCTGTAACATCATCTTTGTATAGATACTCCCTCAGGTATTTGGGCTCATGGATTTTAAATGTCTGAGGGAGTGGCACTCGTCTGACAAGACGTTGCAATCATCATCATCATCATGTATATATATAATGTTGCCTTTTCTCGTGAAACTGTACCCATTATAGGAAAATAAGCCAACTCCTTTTATGCATATTTCACCACTTACAGCAATTTCTAAAGCGTACTTCACACAAGTAATATGCATACATTTCGAACTCATCAACAAATTATTACATTTATTCCAATTATACTGCTTCTCTCAAATACGTACTGCAACATTTAAGGTGGCACAGACTTCCACTCCCCATCAATTAAGTTCTCACCCGAAACTCATAATCCGCATTAGATTTGTGCATAGGTATGCTTATTATTGATACATCTATTCTGTACTATTTCATTTTAAAATCATGCAATTTACTAGATAATATTTTCATTAAACGGCTTCTCATTTTCCATCAGGTGCTATCTGGCGTCATAAACAAACAAATATCTGATTTGGTTCGTTGGTTGTTTTTGTTTTACGGCATATCAACCCTTTTCGGGTTATTTAATGCCGAATCCAAACATTTTGAAGGAAAAATTTTTTAATAGAATATATTTGTTGTTTTCACGTCGGTTTCTATTCAACCCATAGTTGGGACCCTAACAGGTACTACCACTCCGGGTCAGAGTGGACCTGGGAGCAATGGTAATTAAAGGGTGGCTCCACACCCCCCAAAGCCCACAAGCTGGGGCCTCACCACTGGATATAGTTTAAGGTCATATCCAGGACCCCCATTGAGGGGGGCAGTCGGCGTATTCTAATGCCCCACCAACAGGGCCACAAATATCTGAATAGTTTCATTTAAACGGTTCAATTTTGATTTCTATACTAATTTTATTCATTCTTCAGAAAAATTGATTACATTACCGAACAATTCCCATCATATGTAAAATGACGTCTTTGCCTACGTTATTTTATTTATCTCCTCGCTAAGAGATTTGGCACAAGATTACGTACGGGTTTGATGAAAGTGTTTTTGTTGTACGAATTGGATTCGAATGTGTCCCGCTCATGTTTTCAATTTGTGAAGTTAACTATTTAGCCACACTTTTTCCATTATAAAATTAAAAAAAAAAACGCATACGTTTAAACTAAGTAAACTATTTCTTTTTACCTGTTAGTGAATTAAAAATTCTTTAAATGTTAAGTAATTATTTGTACTGTTTCCATACAAAAGCAACACGACAGGCAATGTTCACTTTGATGATTTTACTTCTCTGCCACGTATTTCCCACTGCGGTATACGTCAGCTTTACCTTTAACTTACAGTCAAATGGAAAATTTCCCTTTCTGACTCAATCTAACCTTAGGTGGAAATTTCTGTTTTAAAACACCCACCACTGCATATGTTACATATATCAGCGTGATAAAGGAAAGATAGATAAATAGATATACAAATAGGAACATACATATATAGAAACTTATCTGGCACAACTTGCTAGGTGTTTATACAACGTTGGGATACGTCTTTGACAATCAGCCTGACACTTGATCTATTGCTATCAAGTTGACGAATTATTCTGTTCATTTCTAGAAGGTCATCCTCACAAGCTTTACCTTTTCTCTGAAAAGGTGCCGGTATATTGTTAATTGCCTGAGGTGCACCAGCCAGAGAATACCCACAAGGCTGTTTCAGCATTTTTCGTATGCCAGAATGCGCTTATAATAAATGCATTAGTTTTCTAAAATTACATCTCGCCTTGTGTTTGACCTCCAGGAGAGGAGAAAAATCAATCGTCTAGCTGTAAACACTATCAATAATTTCCCCCACTCTTTATCTGTGCCTAAACCTAAACGTAGATTCCATGAACAAAGCTTCTTTCTTAGAACTGCACACCTGTGGAATTGTCTTCTGTTTTCCTGCTTTCCGGCTGACTACAATATGGTTGTCTTCAAATCTAAAGTAAATAAGTTCTTGATGAGCCGTTCCATATAAGTTATTAAATTTACCAAATTTTCATTACTAATGATTACTATATTGACCAATTTCTACTGTACACTCTTTAACCCTTATCCTTGAGTGGCCTCTGGGCCTTGATAATGTGGTGATGCCTTTGTAAAAAAATAAAATAAAAAAAAATGTATACATATACCACTGACTATTATGCAAATGACCAAGCTTTGGCGTGAGCGTAGAGAGGAGAAAAAAGACAAGAAAAGAGAAGGGAAAACGCGCGTCGACGCGACAAGACCTCGTAACAAGATGCAGGACTTCTCAATGCTCTGAGCCTTAGCAAGATTGTCGGATGACCCTGAACCATCGAAAAAATTACATATGTAACAGCTGGTTATAGCTGCGGACTAAGAAACTGTTAATTGACCGAGATACGGAAAAGCAGGAATGCGACCATATTCTGTTGGATTTGAAAATACATGTTCGCGCCTTGGTGTTGAAACGACTGGCAATAAATACCTTTTGTTGAAAAAAGAAACAAAAAAAAATTCATGTCTAATTTCTTTTCTTTTTTTTTTCTTTACGAGATTTTTATATATAACATCGAGTCCGTGTTAAAATGTAGCAACCATGTTATACACAAAGAAATAGAGAAAAAATGAATGAAAACAGCAGAGGAGTATATAGATGGAATTTAAGGTATTAACTCTGTTGTAACATAGTGCGAACGCGCGTATACAAATGCATGCAAAATAACGTCACTGGTAGGGAATATATAAAGCCTTTAAAAAGGAGATCACGTTAGAGACGGATATAACGTTCGAGATCACGTTAGGGACGTGAAGCACGGTCGGATCACATTAGAGGCGTGGGTAACGTTTAAGAGACGATTACGCGACAGACGTCACCGCTGGTAACGAGAGAATGAGAAAATAGATGTCGTTGTACAGCAAAAAATGCGAGTTGAAGTTCTTTCCTATTCTTTGTCTACTTTGCGACTGAGGCGGACCGTGTTGGTTCCTGGACAACGTTACACTGTGAGGGTAATAGAAATAATATCGAAAACATGATAAATGACCAAGGTTAACGATCGCAAGGGACCAATCACACTTTATCGTCACTTGTTAATGAAAGCAATACCCTGAGCGAATTTTTTTTATTGGCGCTACGATGGAGAAAGAAAATAGCATAGTTCTCTTGATACTTAAAGTGGCACGTTTGTGCTTAGCAATTCTCTTTTTGTTTCGGCAGATCACGCATAAACCACGAACAATCTTTCGAGGTACGTGATTTTCATTCTAACAGAACGAAAGAAAACAAAATGCAATACATATGAATACGCAAGTTTAGATATCTTGTCAGGTTTGCCTTCTATTTATATGGTATTGTCTACCCTGATGAAAAATAATACTTGCCAAGGTATTTTCAACATGAGGTTCTTAAAATTACAACTCAGTCCACCGATCCCAACATTACAACGGGTTTTATATCCCGAACTGACACCTGTCCGTTGTTGTTGTTGTTGTTGTTGTTGTTGTTGTTGTTAGAAAGTAGCATTCATTTATTCATTTCGTACGAATCAGATGATTATTGTTGGCATTCATTTGTCCGATATCTTTCAAGTTAAAATTCTTTCTATTAATGAAATGTTACACACGTTTGCACACGTGTTCACATGTAGACACCGTCACAAAGGAAACCAGGAGAAGGAATAACAAGACTCACTTTTTCCGTTGAAAAAAAAAATCCTGGTACTTTTCGAATAAGGTCCTGTGTCTTGTCTCTTAATTGTCGTTCTCCGTCCACGTGTAACACGTTCCTCTCTCTCTCTCTCTCCCTCTTTCTCTCTCTCTCTCTCTATCTCTCTCGTCGTCTCTAACGTGATCATCGGTCTGCGCACACGTTCTTTTTTTTATAATCTTTTTTCTTGCTGTGGTGTCATCTCACACACATCTCGGTCATTTGCATACATCTGCCATACACCCGTCTGTGCTTTGTTACATAAAAACACCGATTACTTATGGGAGAAACCACGAGAATGTTGTCAATTTTCTGTGGAACGAACTGGATTCGAACTTGGCACACCCAAGTTGTCAGTCCGGGTCGTTAACCACTTAGCCATCATCACCTCTTTGATGTTGTTGCCGTTGCTGTTGTTGTTGTTGCTGCTGCGAGTGAAACTTCTGTATATAGCTGTTTAAGATCGTGCCTAAGGATTATCTGGTCTGCAAGAAGTCCTCTTCGTTGGTCATAGCTATTTGTTAATACTCAAGATTGCAGGTTTTTACCCCTCAGTATCGAGAACCGCAAAGCTTAGAAGTCGTGGAATGTTTAACTCAGAATAAACAATGGAATGGTGACGAAGAAATGTTCTCACTCTCGCTCGATAAGTGCGATGTAGAGCCCGACACGCGTTTGCTTCTGCATGCAGAGACAGAGACAAGCAGATGCCGACTCCTCCTGAAAAAAGAAGACATTTTATATTATTTTATTTTTACCTATATATATATATATATATATATATATATATATATATATATATATTATTTATTTAAAAAAATAAACGATATGATTATTTGGGGATTTAAAGCAGGATGACCCCCCGGTGTTTGCGGTATTATGGTGAATGAAAACTTTAGCTAGGACTAGCATAGACAATCAAAGGTACAGAGATGAGAATGACTATAGACCTCATTTCCTCAATTTTTGAGTGGCCCTGTGCCTAATATTTTGTTTTGTAATTCTCACGAAATAAAAAATATATATATCTCAACTAGATTCTTTTTAATCGAGTAACCCTGGCACTATCACGTTGCCACTCTGTCTGCTACGGCGAGGACTTTTGGGAAGATGCTTCTGCTGTAGGTTAAATCTTATTTGAATTATTATTGTTTAATCATTAAATTCAAATAGTTCAAAGAAGTTAACCAAAAACAGAAGCAACACATCACGACTGTCTCTTAATGAATGTGTAATGTTGAGATCTGCGAGGTTGTTTGTACATGTATGAATTCTATTAATTATCTCATAGTATATAATGGGATGATGGCGTATTGCAAGTACTTATACGTGAACGTCCATTAATTTGAGGCGTCTTCATTGCTGTGGCTTTAAACGATTGAATAAATAAGAACAAGGAAGTAGAATAAGCAAGAGTATGTATTTAAAGTATAGAAGTAATGGGTTGCTTAGGGACTGCATCGTGATTATCTCTGTTACCGCCATTGTTCGTAGAATCGGTCCATATAATGATAAAGCAATGCAGATCACCATATAACCAACAGAATACAGTTAATAGCAATATGTCATCATAGCTAGAATTAGTAAAGATAGTCATACTAGTGTTAGAAAAGATGAATTGGATTTGGAAAAAATCAGAATTTTTGAGGTATCGGAATCGGTATCAAAATCGGAAAAAAAGTTGTGCCTATTTTTCGATGCAAAAAAAATTCTTTTAATTGTTTTTTTTTTTTTCGTTGTATTATGTATGTAGCAATGACTTCTATAGTTATCATTAGATATGTTCAGTTAATTATTCCTGATGTTTGAGCCAGATGGATCTGAATGTATTCAGTTAATTCTTGTCTAAAGCACGAAAATCAGTAGAGACATTAGAAAGGGTCAAAACACCAAAAAGGGTAGAACAGCAATTGCCTAAATTATTTAATGAAATAAAATAAAAGAATATTACTAAAATTCCCTCCATATATATATATATGTGTGTGTGTATATACATATATATACATATACATATATACATGTATATATGCATATATATATATATACATGTATATATGCATATATATATACATATATATAATATATATACATATATAGGTACATATATATATATATATACATACACATACATACACATATATATGCATATACATATACATATATATATATATATATATATATATATATATATTTATGTCGGATTTCGGCGCGGTTTGCTTGATGTGTGTTGGTTAATGGAAGTTCTGGTGTGCAGAGCGTTTGCTCAGTTAGTAGAGTGCTTACCTTGCATGCAAGAGGCTCGGCTTTCGAATCCTGAGTTCGGATGTGTCTAACTAATGAGCCCAAATGAGGGCGAAACTCGAGTCTTGGACTTCCGGTTCTTTGAATATATTATTTTGATTAATGCAGATTTCGTATTTATTGTTATACTAGCAGCATTACCTGTTACTTGTTCGGGGGTTACTTTGATGCCTTTTTTATGCTTATTTTCTTTCTATTCTTTTTTTTTTTTTTTTTGTAATCCTAAAATTATTTCTGTAAATTTCGGTTATATTGATACCTTACTGATAAAAGTACCCCCCCCACATACACACACACTCAGTGGACGCAACATGCCAGCAAGAATCCAATTTCTCTGATTTTTCCCCTTAGCAGCTCTTCTTCCAGCTACAAAACCAACTACTTTCGCGAGGTTTGGGGCGGGGACATGATTTCTTGAACCGTACGTAAGGATTTATGTGGTTGTCGCTGTATAATTCTACGATTAGTCAACCGTTTCGAAAAATTCCTTATTTTATGTTGCCGAGCATACTACATGTGCTTGGTTGTTGGGATCTATGTTTTGTCAAACCGACTTATAAGAAACCTGTGAATTACATTTTCACTAAATATGTGTGTAGACTGTTTTGCAATTTCTTCAGAATCAGTTGCCTGACAATTATAAACTTTGATTAATATACTGTAATATTCTAGTTTTATATCGCAAACATAACAGATATTTTATAAATATACACACATATGTAAATTTTCCAATCTTATAAAGTATTTTCCAGCTAACGAAAAAAACACGCTGGGTTTGAACCTACAGACCATTTCATGAAAAAAAAAAAAAAAAAAAAAGACACGCTATCAACTTACCTATACAGTAGAATATTCACGGCCCGTTTTTCTGTCATTGTTGTTAATTGACGATATTAAAAAATGGCTTTACCGATGATAGATAAATTAAAATAACACTTTTAATCATCGATAATTATCGAGGGTATTCTGAGACAAAACTTAACTAAGATCACCCCCAGACTTATACAATAAAGTCCTATACATTTTAAATAAAATCTGTTCAGCCGTTTCGGAACTATAAAGAACGAACTCACACACAGAGAGACAAAGTTGCATTTATATATATATATATATATATATATATATATATATATATATATATATATATATATATATATATATAAATGCAACTTTGTCTCTCTGTGTGTGAGTTCGTTCTTTATAGTTCCGAAACGGCTGAACAGATTTAGCGGACGGATGTTTATTTAAATAATCGTTCGGACAGGTTAATTTCGGCCACCGATTCCGTAGTCAAGGGGTAGGACTGCCGACTGTCATCACGACGGTTCTAGGTTCGATCCTCGGCTTGGGAGAGGTGTTAGTCTAGCGGCACTGATGAGTTGTGAAACAACGAAACAGGTCTGTATGTCGATGACTAAAATATATTTTATATTTTATATATATATATATATATATATATATATATATTATAAATCATAATTTTTTAGTATATATATGCACAAATCATCATATAATGATTAGATCACTCTGACAGACGTTAAAAATGTTTAAAATAAATATTTAAATTTCAACAATATTTCTCGCGATTAACTGTAGCTGAATGGATTAGGTCCTTGCTAATGGAGCTAGAGATGGCTTCTATTTCCAGGTTCGAATCTGCACTGATGATTACCGAAAAGAATGAAACACTAGTGTCTAGGTATTTAATAATTATTATAGTAAATAATCATATATATATATATATATATATATATATATATATATATATATATATATGCCATAGGTTATTAAAAAACAATATGGTTGTTAATTCATACTCATAACTTAAAATCAAAAATTGTTTAAATATTCAAACGCCTGAAATTTCCTTATAGTATGCCTTATACGTGATCCGTGTAAGAGGCACTATAAGGAAAGTTCATGAAGTTTATATATATATATATATATATATATATATATATATATATATATATATAATTAAAAACTGATGATGGGAATAAACAACCTATTTTGGTCTTTGCAATGACACCTAATGGTATATATGTTCTGAAGTTGAAAATACACCCTTATTGAGCTTCATTATTTGTTACAATTGGAAATAGTATCTATAGAATATATACATCAACAGTATGCATTTTCTTCTATTCTTAAGTGTATTATCTTTCTATTACCATCTCTATTTCGTTCTCTCTCATACACACAACATATCTTGAGGATTACATTCAATTAAAGTGGAAAAAAAGTGATAATTTGGGATGTGGAACGTGGACTACTTTTCGTCTGAGTAATGATTTCTGAGTAATGCTTTCTATTTAAGTCCCACTTTCAAATTCCAGCGGCTTCGTTCGTTTAAAGGAGAAGTGATACTTTTAAGGAAATGGATTCAATCAAAAACAACTTATAAAGTTCAATCAAATAGAAAAAAAGCAATAATAACATAAGTAATTGAAGCAAGATCAAACGAGTTAAATAAATAAATAAATTTGTCCAATTTCTTCGTTTGGGATCTCTCTCCTTTTGGTTTGAAAATAAATTAGTTTGAGTGATGGAAGCCAATAGTTGAGAATAACAAATCTTTTTTTTTACACGGTAATCACGTGTAAATAATATGCATACCTCATATATATATATATATATATATATATATATATATATATATATATATATATATATATATATATAATGGCTTCTTCATTTAATCTCATAAATTAATATACGAAAGTATAATTTTATGCGTGAACTAAGTATTTACTTCAACAGTGCTCAATGCATAGGTAGGGCTAGGTAGTAAGTTAGAAAGATATATATGGCAATTAAGCTACACAGAATATTCCTCGTTTCATCCACACTCTCGGATTCGTCAGGCTTATGCCTATATATATATATATTCACAAACACTTACCTGTATAAATATATATATAGGTCTGTATGTCGATGACTAAAATATATTTTATAAAGCCCCCCTCTTGGGTAGAGCACTATCGTAAATTATCTTACTCGCTACTTAATTTAGCTGAAAAAATGCGAAGCTCGCGGTTTGTTTACAAACAAACGTTTGAGCCCTCTACGAGTGGCGGACGGATGTTTATTTAAATAGACATTCGGACAGTTTAATTTCGGCCACCGATTCCGTAGTCAGGGGGTAGAACTGCCGACTGTCATCATGACGGTTCTAGGTTCGATCCTCGGCTTGGGAGAGGTGTTAGTCTAGCGGCACTGATGAGTTGTGAAACAACGAAACAGGTCTGTATGTCGATGACTAAAATATATTTTATAAATCCCCCCTCTTGGGTAGAGCACTATCGTAAATTATCTTACTCGCTACTTAATTTAGCTGAAAAAATGCGAAGCTCGCGGTTTGTTTACAAACAAACGTTTGAGCCCTCTACGAGTGGCGGACGGATGTTTATTTAAATAGACATTCGGACAGTTTAATTTCGGCCACCGATTCCGTAGTCAGGGGGTAGAACTGCCGACTGTCATCACGACGGTTCTAGGTTCGATCCTCGGCTTGGGAGAGGTGTTAGTCTAGCGGCACTGATGAGTTGTGAAACAACGAAACAGGTCTGTACCTCGATGACTAAAATATATATATATATATATATATATATATATATATATATATATATATATATATATATATATAAGCATGAGGCACTAGTATTTATAGGTATTAAAATAATTTTTATCGTGTGTTTAAGAAATAAAAACTCTTAGAGTTGAGCACTGTTTGGGAAATTGAAAAAGTCGGCCAGCTAGCCTCGTCTGCGAGATCGTGATTTCCTGTTACTAAATCACTTTAACATCGCCTTTATTAAGCGTTAAGATTCATTAACGTTAAAATTTCCCTTAATTTCGTGACGATGAATGGTAGCTATAGGTTATGCTTCTTGCTAATGAAGTCAAAAGTAGCTTAGTGACGGGGTTCGAATTCTTCGACCAGCATGGATCGTCATCTCCTGCACTAATGATTGCGTTAGCTTGAAACACTAGTGTCTGTATATATATGTTATTTTATTTGTTTTTGCGATACGTTTTGAATGAATTCAATTATTTATACGAAAGTGCATTTTTACTTAAATGCTAGTGGGGAATAATTTCCCCTTTGACCAATTTCGTACCCCCAAATGGGGAGAAGCATATTAATTGTTTTTAAAATATAATTATCCACTGACACTTGTTTCGTCTATGACTCTTCAGAGTGGCTGAACCTAGCGAGATTCGAAATCGGGACCTCCTATATCCAAACAGTCGTGCGAGATGGTCCTGTGGTAAGAGTTTAGGCTTTTTATCATGAAGTCCAGATTTCGAATCTCGCTAGATTCAGCCACTCTGATGAGTCGTAGACGACGAAACACGTGCCAGTGGATAGTTATATTTTAAAAACAATATATACAATAGCGTTCAAAACTAAGGGACAAGATTTTAAAACCTAATATTTGTTAGAAATAACAACTGTGAAAAGCTGAAATATTGACAACTGGGAGTCGTTATCATCCATAATAACATACTAAAATTTGAATCATTTGCAAAGGATAGAAAAAGAATTATGATTATTTATTTACTTTCAAAATAGGAACGTCCAAAAGTAAGGGATAAAATCGAGAAATTAATTTTTCTTCGAGTTATATTGAATTTATTAATACGGATTTTAGCGGCTTTTCTCGTAATGTTTCTGAAAAAACTATTTTTCTTTTTATTATTTCAATTTTCAATTTCATGAAAACAAGCAAAAATAAATTCATTTCTTTTTACATAACTTTCGTAAAGTCGTTTTTTTCTTTAAACAAAATAATATATTTCTACTAAGATTCACATGAAAATAATGGTTCATTATATTCCGTGATCTTTATTTAATAAATATTGAAAAGTACATTAAAATTGGTTACTTTCATGATTTTTTGTGAATTTTTAAGTAAAGGGATGGGTTAAAATATGTATACATTTTGTAGCATACGTAGCTATTTTTAAAAATAGTATTTACAAGTTAAATTTAATTGTTACGGTATTTTTATATATTAAATTGTTAGATGAAAGTACGAAGTAGTTACAAGACATCCTCTTCTCTCCATGTTAAGAATGGCTTTCTTAATAACCCTATTATTTCAATGCAGTAGCATATATGCATAATAATCTATAATTTTGTATTTCGAATTATTTACTCAAGAAAAACAAAATCCCATAAAAAGATCCAAATTTGATGGAATGTCTTTTTAAAATCGTAGTAATGGATTTTTTTTTTATTTCGTAGTGATATGAATTACTTCACAGTCGTTTGTGTCAAAATATTACAGCAAGAAAGTGAATTTGCCTCATGGTTACTGAATCTTGGAAATGAAACAGCAAATTTTGTGGAATATCCAGGCCAGTCTGATAATGATGATATAGAAGTGCCACAAATATCATGCTTTGATGGTTCACTGCTTGATGACATTTTTTGTAAATATATCAAAACATAATAAAAAAAAATAGAATAATTTTGTCACCAAAAAATTCTGACTTCCTGTTGATCAATGAAGAGGTTTTACATCAACTTCCTAGTGATAGTCGCATATTTTATAGCACATATAAAATGCAGACTGGTGATAGCCGCATATATTATAGCACAGATAAAATACAGACTGGTGATAGCCGCATATATTATAGCACTGATAAAATACAGACTGGTGATAGCCGCATATATAATAGCACAGATAAAATACAGACTGGTGATAGCCGCATATATTATAGCACTGATAAAATACAGACTGGTGATAGCCGCATATATTATAGCACTGATAAAATACAGACTGGTGATAGCCGCATATATAATAGCACAGATAAAATACAGACTGGTGATAGCCGCATATATTATAGCACAGATAAAATACAGACTGGTGATAGCCGCATATATTATAGCACAGATAAAATACAGACTGGTGATAGCCGCATATATTATAGCACTGATAAAATACAGACTGATGATAGCCGCATATATTATAGCACAGATAAAATACAGACTGGTGATAGCCGCATATATTATAGCACTGATAAAATACAGACTGGTGATAGCCGCATATATTATAGCACAGATAAAATACAGACTGGTGATAGCCGCATATATTATAGCACAGATAAAATACAGACTGATGATAGCCGCATATATTATAGCACAGATAAAATACAGACTGGTGATAGCCGCATATATTATAGCACTGATAAAATACAGACTGGTGATAGCCGCATATATTATAGCATAGATAAAATACAGACTGGTGATAGCCGCATATATTATAGCACAGATGAAATACAGACTGGTGATAGCCGCATATATTATAGCACAGATAAAATACAGACTGGTGATAGCCGCATATATTATAGCACTGGTAAAATACAGACTGGTGATAGCCGCATATATAATAGCACTGATAAAATACAGACTGGTGATAACCGCATATATTATAGCACTGATAAAATACAGACTGGTGATAGCCGCATATATTATAGCATAGATAAAATACAGACTGGTGATAGCCGCATATATTATAGCACTGATAAAATACAGACTGATGATCCTGCAGAAGCTATGCGTAATCAACACGAATTTCTTACTTCATTGACGACACTTGGAATGAGTTCGCATAAATTTTAAAACTTTGATGTATAGTCATGCTTTTTAGAAATATATCCATAAGAAATGGACTATGCAATAGAACAAGATTAGAAGTAAAAAATATGCATGAAAATTCAACTGAATTGCCATCAATAAGTCGTGCATTACTAAGAAGGCATGTCCTCATTCCACGAATAAAATTTACCCTAAGTGATCCTAAGTTGTCTTTCATTTTAGAAAGAAGTCAGTTTTCTCATTCGGTTATGCAATGACTACAAATAAATCTTAAGGTAAATCATTTGAAAAAGTGTGTTTGTTTCTATCACAACCTGTGTTTAGCCATGGCCAACTATATATTGCATTTTCAAGAGCCCATAGGTTCTCTGATATACCAGTTAAAGTCATTAAACTTAACAGCCAAAGAGAACAAAAAGACAAAACTCACACTTAAAATAGTGTTTACAGAGAGAAGTTTTTCTAAACCTCTATCATGACTAAAATAGAATAAAAACATTTCGTTACAGCAGTACAAGTGATTTAAATTTAAAGAGAAATTGTTTTTCATTTGAAAATTTCCTAGGATGTAAAACAAAAAAATATTACATGTACACTATTTATTCATTGGGATTTCTTCAAACGTACTCCTACATTTTGAAATATTCATCAATTTACACCCCAAGAAACAATAATAATTCTCAGCATTTGGAAAGAAAGAATATTTATTTTCTATTTCAAAAAAGTGAGATATGTACAGAAGGAAACACTTTTCTTTTATTTGTCTGTATTTGAAATTTTAAAAGGACATTTAAAACATTAAACTCGCACATAATTATGAGAATGTAAAATGAAAAAAGTGATATTTCCTTAAATTTAGGAATCTCCATTAATTTGAAGAAAGCAGATTTTTTTCGGCATTTAAAATTTTTTTGTCGATGGAAAGTTAAATACATTATTTAAAATTATTTGGAATATCCTTTTAAATGTAAAACACTTCAAATTTTCTGTGACATTTTAAAGTCTGTATTTAGTAAGGCGTTCGGGAAAAATCTGCATTTCCAAATATTTTTTGATTGAAATTCAAAGCAAAGAAAACATTTTCTGCTTTGGAAAATCTGTACTCAATAATATTTGAAAGGACATTTTTCTTTTATTCATAAAATCTTTTACATTTGTGATCTTATTGGAATTTTTAGAAAACCTTATTATTTCATACATTTAAAAATGTTCATGAAACTTTATTCAATTATTTTTTTCATTTTTAGATATAAATATTCTAGACTATCATATACACACGTATTAATAAAGAAATAGAAAAATATATTTAGTTCAACTTTTATAAATATTCATTGATTAGAATTGAAATAATATTTTTATTTCAATGAGATATCAGATTCGTCATTGATAATTTGTAATTTCAATTTAGTGAAATTTCCAATTTATGATATTTCTAATACTTTGTTGCGTTAAGTATACAATTTTGGTTGCTTTTCAAAGATTCATTGGATATATTCAAACTTACATTTGAATAAAAAACACAACTCATTTTATCTACACATGAGTTGAAGGAAAATATATATTTGAAGAACATCATGACATTTTAATTTTCTTATGATTAAAAATTATAAAATTATAAAACAGAACAGCTTCAAATCGTTTACATTACTTATCCCATTGACATAAAGTTCAATTTGAAATGTACAACCTATTTTAGGTCATACAGCATATTAAAGGAATCTGGATTTTAATGTGTTTCATGAGACTTACACAATCTAAGCTTCAGCCTTTCTCCCATCGATGAAATGTTGCATCCCTCTGCCTGTTCTACAACTATTTTAATGGTGAATGCTCTGGCGAACTGCAGACACTTGTGCCCCCACGACGTAGACACACTCGACAAACCCGACAGGCAGCTAAATCCCACCCCCACACAGTAGAGATCCCTAGATGTAAAATATTTTTCTACTCCAGTAATTTCTTCCCCAAAACCGCTAGACTCTGGAATTCCATTCCAGGTCCCTGCTTCCCCAAATGTACTGACATTCAGAAGTTCAAGTGTAACGTGAACCAACATCTTGCTGCCCAAATCACAACTTAGTATCCCAGTAGTTGTTGCCCCTGATAGTAGCCCCCTACACCAAAGTGGCAATGTGCCTTGTTTAGGGTGAAAATGTAATTTTAAAAAATTAAAAAAAAAAAACAATCACTTATGGATCAAATACACAAAGCCCTGAAACGCATAACACATAAAATTTTTTGAGGAAGATGCTTCCGATAAGTTCTGAGGCATTGACAATAATTCAAAATTTAATGATAATAATCTCTGAATTTCCAAATTTTTATTAAAAAAAATAAAAATAAAATGAGTTTTCTTGCATAAAAATGTTCATTTATTCGAACATACTCAATTTATGTCATTCTTAAATGTAATAAAAACTGTACACATATTCACAATTTTCATTCTATTGAAATTTACATCTAATATTGTTTCTTTATTCTATAGATTAATGCTTTGTGTTGTGATTATTATACACAGAAAGTTTTATCATTTTAAACATTTCAAAATATTCAAAAATTTGAATTTAAATCTTACTTTATTTCAATGTAATATACGATTTTTGTATTAAAATTTTGTATTAAAATTCAAAGAGAATATTCATTGCTGATATTTCTAAAACTCAATTGATGAGTTTTGATTAAAATTTGAAAAACATAATTTTTCCTGATTTTCAACTACTCATTGAAAATATTCAGACTTGCATTTGAATAAAAACTTTTCTTCATTTTGATCTTTGTATGCACGTGATTTCGTAGGAATTGTCTGAAAATATTATTTTCAGTGAATATAAAAGCATTTTTTTTTTTAGGTTTTTGCCAATTGTTCATTGCCAATCCTTCGAAATGTTCATTGGATTGATTATAGCTCATAATTCAATGAAATTTTGTTTTATTTGAACATTTTTATTAATTAAACATTCATGAAATATTTATTTTTCATTTGAAAATCTTTATTGAATTCTGTTTCACTAAGATTTAAAGAAATAATAATTTTTCATAGATATCATGACCCTTTTTCCAGAAAATTAAAAGAATTTTTTTTAGATATGGTATGATTATAATTTATGAAAAAATGAAATAATTAAGCAATGTTCTCTCCTACGATTTATAAGTTTTAATTGCGTTTATTCAAAACTAGCAGGGCACTTTAACCGGCATTTCCTGGTGGACGCTTGTCCCTACCCCTCGCAAAAATAGTAAACTACGGTGGTTCTTGGTGACCACTGACGTACCTGAACAATTGCAGACACTGGCGGCCGTGGCCCAAATGAAATAGTTTGGCTTTCACTGGTGATTAGTACTGGTTTGGGAAGATAACATGCTAGTACTGTTTGAATAAAAAAAGCAACTAAGGGAATATAATCAGCATGAATTAACAAAATTACGAAAAAAATAGAATAATAATGGAAAGTAAAACAGAAGTTTTAAAGGTTAAGAATTTTCCCTGTATATGAACTGTTTTAGAGTGATCGAAATCAGTGGTAGAAGCCCTAGTGTTTCCGTTTATTGTTCAAGTCTTCTTCTTCTTTTCAACTCTTCCACCATTAATATTAAAGCAAAATTCCAGTTTTATGTCTTTTTTTAACGTTTAAAACAAAGCAAAACAATTACGATTTTTTTCACTTCACTTCTTTGAGTATTGCCATGTTAACAGCGTTTGGAATAGACATCCCAAACATCCCCATGTAAAAAAATTATTTGTGGGGAGGGGATAATTTTCTCAAATTTAACCGTATTATCGTTGTCAGCATACTCACTCGAAAATGCTAAAAAAAAAAAAAAATTGGGGGTAGCAGTGTCGGTAGGAGAGAAGTAGATTTGTTCATAGCTCGTGCATACAAACCTGTCAATCAGTGAATTACAGGGCATAATACAGGTCTTTATATCTCTATAAGTACTTGTCTCCGTAAAATTTGAATGTGATTTTTCTTATCAGCATAGTTGAAAATCTATAAAGGGCGTCATTCAAAAAAAATTCTAGACGTGGACCTAATGCACAAATTTACCCCCCCCCGAAAAAAGTTTACGTGTACGCAACCTCGAGAATCAGTCTGGAAATATTTTTTTTTGTTTTTCTTTTCAAATATAGTTATGTTTTTAATGTACTTTATTTAAATATACCTCATTTAAACCTGTGCAATCTATTACGATCGTCGCCGATTTAAAAATAAGTGTTTCGGCAATATAATCGTACTTATTATGTTGTTTGAATTTTATATTTTAAAACATATGTGAAATATTCACATTTTAAAACATGCACATTTTTTAACTGCTATACTGTAAACCCTGTAACACATTCATTATTTTCTTTTCATGTTTTTGTAAATAAATATATTTTTAGAATAACTAAACAGTTTGACAAAATATATAACATATTAACTTAAATAAACATAGTTATTTGAAAAGATATGCGAGTAAAAATTAAAAAAATCAATTTCTAAAATGTTTACATATTGCTATATATTTTTATTATAAAGAAGTACAAAAATAATTATAAAATGTATAGTTAACTATAAAATAGTTTAACAGTTTTATAATATGCATATTTCACATAAGTTAAGAAAACATTTAATTGAAACAACATAAGTACGAATCCAGTAGATATTGCCGAAACATATATTTTAAAATCGGCGTATGATCGTAATATATTGTGCAGTTTAAATAAATTATATTTTAATATGTTTGAAAAAATATAGTTAATTACTGTAACAAATGTAAAAGCGAGCTAGAGAGAGAGAGAGAGAGAGAGAGAGAGAGAGAGAGAGGAAATAAATGTTTGCTGTTTTTTTTTTCGGCATAATTTATAAATGTTTTTTTTCTTCGGCATATAAAGAAATGAGTAAAGCGAACGAGCGAGAGCGAAAGAGAGCAAGCGTCAGAGTTGGGAAAATATATACAGAGAGAGATAGGGAGGAAGGAAGGAAGAGAGAGAGAGAGAGAGAGAGAGAGAGAGAGAGAGAGAGAGAGAGAGAGAGGAAATACAAACTTACAGCGTATAATATAAGAAAATGAACTCAGCAATTTACTCAGAGCGTAAAAGTATGTATCATTGCGACGTCATATTGGAATTGTACATTGGCGTTAATTTAGCATGTGAATACCGTTAATTTTAAATATAGAAATAATCAGAGGTTAACCAATGAGGATAAACAGAATTAGCCTGGGAGACTATTATTTTTAATCGGAAAAGGGGAAGATTATGTCATGTCTATGAGTTTATGATCCAGTTACAAAGGGTGAAACCCCATATCTGTCGAAAGTCTAGAATTCCTTCCAGTGATAACTGAGGGTGATAGGAGGACTTGATATTTCGATGGAAAAATAGGAACTACTTCATCTAAAGATGGTTGCAATTGTAATTATGTATCTCTTAGGATGAAATATAGGACTTTATTTTAACGACTAAATGTGTCTAAAATTAGCTTTCTAAAATTACATAAGATAGTGGTTAATAGTCTAAACATAATAAATTTGTGCGTAGCATCTGCTGGAGCAAAACTAGTGTACTTTGGTCCAGAGGGGAATTTCTGCAATCAAGATATTACATAAAAGAAGAAATATTTTCATTTTCCAATCATTGAAGGTAATGCATTTTAAAAGTCAATGTACAAGATCTTTGCAAACAGAGGACATTCAATGTTTTTTTCTGAGCATTTTACAGTCAACGGAGAAAAAAAGGCCAAAGACCCTAGTGTTTTGATGTGATGTTTTGAATATAATAAACTAGTTATGGCTAAAGTTTCATTTCATTCGGACAAAACACTAAGAAGCAGGGCCTAATTAGATTTGGGGTCCGTTTTTTTTTGGGGGGGTCACCCTGTACTTTAATGGTGAATGCCCTGAAGAGCTGCAAGCACTTATACCTCCTCGACGTGACTACCCCCGACAAACCCGACAAGCAACTAAGTCCCACTCTTTTACAGTAGAGATCCCTAGGTGTAAGAAAGCCTTTTACACCAATAGTTTTTTTCCACAGAACTGCAAGTCTTTGAAACTCCCTTCCGGAGTTCACGTGATACTGCCCTTTAGGCGTATCCTTTGTATGTACTGATATGTAGAAGTTCAAGTGTAATGTGAACAATCATCTTTCTACTCATCTCCCTTCATAATGCCCCTGCAAATTATGTCCCCGATAGTACCCCCCCTACTTCAAAGTGGCACTATGCCTTGTTTGGGGTGAAAAATGAATTTTAACAAAATCCTACTAATCATACGACTTATTGATTCATTTCATCATTAAATCTCATTGTAAATTGATCCTCATTTTCTCACCACTATGAAAAATTTTGCAAAATGTTGATACGTAACATGTTTCTATTAACTCTCATTACTTGCATGCCAAATTAAAGATAGCGGCATAATTATTACTGATTTACAAGTCAGTTTAATAAAATTAACATCTCTAGATGTTTCACTGTAGTTCTATTTCTTGTAATAATCTCAAGTAGTTATCCATATTTGTCTACAAAGTTTGTTTTAATTCTGATCCGAACTAATACTCCTCTGATTATTCTATTAAAGGACATCCTCATTTTAAGTGTTTGCTTATGTGATGAGAAGATGTTTGCTGATGTGAGGGTGGATATTTTCAACTACTGTGGAATTTCCACGGGTACTGCTTGTATAGATAAAGGCTGGTTATGACATTTAGATTCAATATATTCTTTAGCATCCTATCTACGTATGGTTAATTCTTTCCCTTTACGTATACTTTAAGATTTGTCTTCTTATATTTCATATCTGTTACAGCGTGTATGATGGTAATATGCAAATACCAGACCGTGAGCGAAATGACGTTACTGTAAGGAAAAGGAAAAAAAAACTCTAAAGATGATAAAAAGGGAGCACGTTAAAGAAAACGATCACGTTATAGACGTCCCCATGCTTCCGTTCAGTCTTGAAAGACAAATGATACCCCTAAAGGGCAGTATCCCGTGTAATTGTGAGGCAAGGGTTGCGCAATCCCAGCCACACCTCTCCTGAATCGGCACTGTTTGAGTCCAGTAGCAAAAAGAAGTCCAGGACGACTGGAAATAATGTCGATATAAGCAGAGAACACATACAGCACCTGAAAGTCTCAAATAGTCACCAATTTAGTACTGATCAGGTTCAACGTTGCTTAATTTCGATGATCCAACGGGAATCGGTGTGTCACGTGATTATGCCGTATATTTATAGACGTGGATGACATCACATTCGTAACTAGTAGTCACGAGTGGCGAGAGAATTAGGAAATAAATATATTTGTTATAAAAAAACAGTCTAGTTATTACTTGTCCTATGTTCCTTAAGCGTGTGTAAACATATGTTATGTTACAATATATATGTTATGTTACAATATATTGTTATGTTACAATATATTGTAACATAACAATATATTGTAACATAATATATTGTAACATAACAATTCATTGAATTTATTTTTATATAAAATGGTTTTTATTCAAAAAAACGTTTTTTATATATTTTTTCAAATTTAATTGACTTTTTGAATTTTTTACCACATCGGGTTACAATTCCTCCCATTATGACCTTAAGAAGTAAAAGTTCATTAATTATTTTTATGTTCCAATTAAACTTGCGTTTTGGATTTTAATGGAATCTATAGCAAAACCTAGAATTACAGATTCTTCTTTTTGAACTTTACTGATTACAACTTACTAAAATTTATTTTTTAAATTTGATTTCGACTTTCACATCTTTTATTCCATTTAATTTTTTTTTAAACTGCTCCAGACAAAGCATGAGACCACTTGATGCAAGAAGCTAAAAATACGATATCAAGATCCAAAACTTGTCAACGTGTTAGATAGAGTAGATTCTGACCCAGAAAACACAATTTCCCCCCGCTTTGTTAGAAACATCGTTCGTGGAATGTGTGGACTAAAAGATAAAATAAGAGAAGCTGATACCTTTCATTCACAAGCACATTTTCTTCTATGGTTTTCTTTTCAAGTTAATAAAGGTCAGAGATAGATTTTTATTCATCCATTGATGAAAAGCGTTTATCTTTGAAAATTCATGAGTTTAGGATGATTTGTTTATTATAGTTCCTTGCTTGAATTTTTGATGGATTAATAAATGTTGTAATTTGTTTAATTTTTATTTTGTATCATTAATTTTTCTTGTTTTTTAATTTCTGCATCAAGTATACTAAGCCTCCTATTATCTTGGTACGTTTTAATATAAAGATACTCTTTATCTATGTAATATATATACTAGCAAGCTGCCCGGCATTGCCCGGAATTGCCCGGCCGTAAAATACGCTTAAATATGATATTTTGATTAATGCAGATTTCGTATTTATTATTATATTATATTGGATTCAATATATAATAAGGATTAAAAAGTTAAAAAAAAAAAAAATGACTCGTGTACCGCTACCGAGAATCGAAACCAAAGCGTTTAGCTTTCGACTTACTTTTTTTCTTTGACGTTAATACATTAGCTATAAAAACGTTTGTTACAAAGCTAAAAATGAAAACATAAACCAATAGGTATTACGTTACGCATGCATATTTGTAATGCCGTCGTTCGACCTTTACCTGACAAATCCCATTTGTTTAATTTTCATACTTTTGCACCTATTTTCCCCGGCTAAAACTCAAATATAAAATTTCGTGTTCCCGATTCTGACGGCCAGTATGCAAGTCTCCTAGACCTCTTTCTCACAACTTGCCATGAACGGTGTTCAGCTTCTGTTCTGTCTCCACTTGGATCTTCTGACCACTCAGTTGTATCAGTTAAGATAAAAATGAAATGTAATGCCCCCATATGTACCTCTCCATCGTACAGTATATCGATACTCTATGGATAACTGGGATAGCTTCCGCACATTTATATCAGATCTACTTCTGCGTTCCATGTTTAAAAAGTATGTGTCTTCTATAGTATCAGACCTGACAGAATGGTTAATTGTAGGTATAGACCGTTTCATATCCTCGAAAAAATTCCAGCAAAAACCTAACAGCCAACCGTGGTTCTCTTGAGAATGTGCTGCTGCCATTGCGCATAGAAATCACTTTTTCCATTGCTTCAAACGTACTTCCAACGATGTACTGAGACTAAAGCTGCTTTCAGAACTGCCAGCAACCACTGTAAGAAAGTAATAAAGAACGCAAGAGAGTTGTATGCTCAGTCCGTCAAGTCCAAAGTAGCTGAGCAGCGGCTTGGTTCCCACCAGTTTTGGCAAATAGCAAACAGAATCCTGAACAGAGGCATGTGCTCTATCCCAACTCTCATAAATGGACCTGAGGTAATCTCGTCAGCATCAGACAAAGCCAAACTCTTTGCCAAGAACTTTGCAGCTAATTCTAACCTTTGCGACCAAGGCTGCCAACCTTCAATATTTCCTCTTGTATCAGAAAGCATGCTATGTGATATACAAATATCTGTACGTGATGTTGCCAAGCTAATCAAAAACCTTGATTCAGGTAAAGCAACCGGCCCTGGAGGTATTCAAATTATAGTACTTAAAAGACTTCAACCAGAACTTGCGCCCATCCTTACAAAACTGTTTAAACGTTGTCTTAAGGAGAATTGCTTCCCGTCACCATGGAAAATCTCATCAGTATGCCCCGTATTTAAGAATTCAGGTGATCTGTCATCTCCCTCACAGTACAGGCCAATAAGTCTCCTGTGCGTCATGAGTAAGTTGCTGGAATCTGTGTTAAATAGAGGAGTAATAAACTATTTTAGAAAAAATAACCTTCTTAGTGACACGCAATATGGTTTCCGTTCTGCTAGATCTACAGCAGATGTGCTTACAGTTATATCTCATAGGATTAGCGAATCTTTCGACGGAGGCTACATTTCTAGGGCAATTGCTCTTGACATATCAAAGGCCTTTGATAGAGTATGGAATAAAGGTTTACGTCACAAGATCTCCAGCTATGGGATAGCTGGAAATGTCTTCTCAATTATTAAATCATTTCTCTCTGATAGGTTCATAAGAGTAGTGGTTGATGGGCAGAAATCAGAAGCTCTTAGTATTAATGCTGGAGTCCCTCAGGGCTCCATCCTGAGCCCTACTCTCTTCCTGATTTATATTAATGATCTTCCAAATCACATCCTTACATCATTCGTAGACATCTATGTTGATGACACTACTATCTATGGTAGCACATCTAAGATCGTAAACGACCAAGTTCTATTTTATTCTTTTGAAAGAGGTGGCTTGTTAATTTTTAATGTATCTAAGACCAAGCTTTTATCTTTACATCATCAACGCTCTGATCCCCATCTGACATCAATTGAAATGAATGGCTCTCGTTTTGAGGAGGCTCCATGTTTTGACAAGATTCTGGGCTTGACCTTTACTCCTGATCTTAAATGAAACACATACATTAAATCTGTTGCCAAGGCCGCTGGAAAAATGATAGGATCCTTCAATTATTCAAGTAGTTATCTCAGTGCTGATGCAATTCTCTATCTTTATAAAAGCCAAGTACGTCCAAGGATGGAGTACTGTTGACACATCTGGGCAGAAACTGCTAGAAAGGACTTATCCTGCCTTGATAGAGTTCAAAATAGACTTCGTAGCCTTGTGGGGGATGTACTTTTCTCTTCCCTGCAACCTCTTTCTCACAGAAGAGATGTTGCGAGTTTGTATCTGCTTTATCGTTATTTTCATGACAGGTGCTCGGCTGAGCTCCATTCTATAGTCCCCCCTCGCCAAACTTTCACAAGAAACACCCGTCTAGCAGAAAACACTATCACTAGTTTCCCCCACTCTTTATCTGTGCCTAAACCTAAGCGTAGATTCCTTGAGCAAAGCTTCTTTCTTAGAACTGCATGGAATTTTCTGCTTTCCAGCTGACTACAATATCGTTGTCTTCAAGTCTAACGTAAACAAGTTTTTGATGAGCCGTTCCATATAAGTTAACAAATTTACTGAATCTCCATTACTAACGGTTACTATATTGTTAAATTTCTACTGAACACTCTTTAATCCTTATTCTCGAGTGGTCTCTTGGCCTTGATAAGTGGTGATGCCTATGTAAAAAGAAAAGTATGAAATAGTTGTATAAACGTTTTTTTTTCGGAATGAAACGAACGATAATAAAAAATTACGAATGATTTACACACGTTTACTGTCGAAATCAGTTACAAAAAAAACAAAACTAAATGGGTTTTTTTATACGACGTAATTATCTGATTTGTAGATTACTAAAAAGATATCGCTTTTAGGAAGTGTGAATCTCATTACCAATAATCTCATATAAACTTTTAATTAAACAACATTTAAAAGATTATAAATACACATATATATAAATATATATATGTATATATATATTTATCTTTGTGTATAACCGTTTAATATATACGTATATTTGTGTGTGTGTGTATATATATATATATGCGTGCGTGTGAATGTGTGTGTGTGTTTATATATACCGTATATTTCGTCATTTAAGACGAGGTACAAAATTGGAGCAAATTTTAATAAATTTATCATATATCGGTTGTATAAGACAACTGCTAAATCACGAAACCATGTTTGTTTAGCTTAAGCTAGAGATTGCAACACTTATGAAATATTGTTTTTAAAGATGATTTTTTAACTTTAAAGGTCGTCTTATACCCCGATATGCATATATATATATATATATATATATATATATATATATATATATATACTGGTGACCCCCAAAAAACGGGCCCCAACTCTTATTAGGCTCCTTTGCTTAGTGTTTTGTCCGAATGAAATTAAACTTTGGTCGTAACTAGTATATTATATTCAAAATATCATATCAAAACATTAGGGTGTTTGGCCTTTTTTTCTCCGTTCTACAGCATATGTTCTAGATGGCCTCCATTTAGCTTCTTTTTTGGGGGGGGAGGTCACCCTGTATATATATATATATATATATATATATATATATATATATATATATATATATATATATACAGGAGCAAACAGTTAATAAAACATGTTAAAAACACTTTGAAAAAGAGTTAAAACATATTTAATCTGAAAAGCAAACACTTGATAAGTGGATAGTCCTTAATCCGCGGAGTTTCGAAGAAAAACTTTCCTTTCATAAGGGGGTAGGAATTAGCAAAATGCGGGATCGGATTTTGCATACAAATATATTTTATATATATATATATATATATATATATATATATATACATATATATGTATATATATGTATATACATATATACATATGTATATGTATATATATATATATATATATATATATATATATATACACGCATACATACTAGCAGGGAGACTCGACGTTGCCTGGAATTAAATGATAATCAACAAATGTTTCACACTTCCAATACTTTATTTTCATCGAAATCACTGGAACTGACTATTTTTCAATCAAATCGATTGGTTAGCTGCTCTAGTCGGGGTGGATCGGGGTGCAATATACACTAGAATGGATTACGGACTTAGTGACTTAGTCCGCAATACATTGTAGTGTATATTGCACAGTAGAGAACCTACCGTTGATTTTATATAATTATTTTTATATAATGACTTTAATTCAAATCTATAATGCAAAAGTCAAGTATCATGGTTCAATTGTGTTCTAAACAGCATTCATTTCGAACGCATCTCTGCCTTATCAAATAAACTACTGTTGATTTCATACGCCAGGCTTTCATCTTGTGCACTTGACGTTAGGTTGTATCAGAGTGTTTGCTTTGGTCAGAATATTACTTTTTTGTTTTTCAATTATACACGTGTTTACAAAAATAAATTTTTGGTCTGAACCAAGAATGGGTATAGTTGTATTTTGCTTATATGGGTGTGCTGAATTCAAATTTATAAATAGCTTTTTTTTCTATCACCTCTAGTTATCTGGTTTTAAAATAGTTTCATTTTTGTATAAACACAGAATATGTGTGCATATTTCAAGAGTTGAAGCAGCTTATAACAGATAAATTAGGAACACTGATTGAATTAATATACTTTTATGGCACAATTACTCAATTCATAATACCAAAGACATTCAAAAGTATGTTTTTAAGAAGAATCTCCGGGATTGTACGCAAGAGCATCCAGCAGAAGTCTCCCATCATTGCGGGCTTCCATTTTGCATTGTTAGTTTTTAAATGCATTTTATGGATACGGCTGCAATGAATATATCGCCAACATATCGAGCATAGATAGTGAGTTAATTTTTTTTTGTCAGAGAAGATTGCGTTTTCGAGGTGGGTCATATAGTATTCTGCGAATGTATGGCCTAGAGGTGATCCTATTAAAACGCCTTTAGATGTATGTTTTCCAATTAAAGTCAGTGAAGAGGACTTGTGTGGTGCATTTTAATAGTAACATTTCGAGTGTTTGGTGTTTTATAGCTAAAACCTCATACAACGCATACATAGGCCACACCACAGCAACACACTCACCACGATTAACCTACCATTTAGCTGACAATAGCGCCATAAAACAATACCTAACACCCCACGATAAAACCTACGTTCGACATTAGAAATATCTTAACTAACAATACTAAATTCGATACCTTAACAATTGCACACAACTAAAATTACTAGAAGACACCCGTATCAAAAACAAATCAACATATCAAAGGCCTTCGACAAGGTATGACATAAGGGTCTACATCACAAGATTTCCAGCTACGGTATAACTGGAAATGTTTTCTCAATCATTAAATCATTTCTCTCCGATAGGCTCATAAGAGTAGTGGTCGATGGACAAAAATCGGAGGCCTGCAATATAAATGCTGGAGTCCCTCAGGGGTCAATCCTGGGTCCAACTCTGTTCCTGATCTATATCAATGACCTCCCTAAACACATACTTAAATCATTCGTTGACATCTATGCTGATGACACGACCATCTACGGCAACACGTCAAAGGCTGTAAATGACAAAGTTCTCTCTGATTCTCTCTCCTCTGATCTCGAGCGCGTGGCTCTGTGGGGGAAGACGTGGTTGGTTACCTTTAATGCATCCAAAACCAAACTCCTATCCTTACATCTGATCCCCATCTGGCATCAATTGAGATGGATGGCTCTCGTCTGGGTGAGGCCCCGTGTTTTGATAAGCACCTGGGTTTGACCTTTACTCCTGATCTGAAATGGAACACGTACATCGTCTGTTGCCAAGGTCGCTGGAAAGATGGTGGGATCCTTCTACCGCTCCAGAAGATATCTCACTACTGATGCAATTCTCTATCTATATAAAAGCCAAGTACGTCCAAGGATGGAATACTGTTGTCATATCTGGGCAGGAGCTGCTAAAAACAGCCTATCCTGCCTTGACAGAGTACAAAATAGACTTCGTGGCTTAGTGGGAGATGCCCCTTTCTCTACCCTGCAACCTCTCTCCCACAGAAGAGACGTTGCGAGCCTATCTTTGTTTTATCGTTATTTCCATGGCAGGTGCTCGTCTGAACTCCAATCTCTGGTCCCCCCTCGCCAATCTTTCACGAAAAACACCCGTCTAGCCGAATCCACTGTGAAAAATTTCCCCCACCCTTTATCTGTGCCTAAATCAAAACGTGGATTCCATGAACAAAGCTTCTTTCTTAGAACTGCACGCCTGTGGAACTCTGTTCCGTCTGCCTGTTTCCCACCTGACTACAACTTGGATGTATTCAAGTCCAACGTTAACAAATTCCTCATGAACCGCCCCGTTAATTAAACACTTCATCAAGTCTCCACACTAACGTAATGTACTTGCAATAACCCTTATTACTGAGTGGCTTCCGGGCCTTGATAAGTGGTGATCACTGTGAAAAAAAAAGTACAGTCCCTTTTTAACCGGATCTCATTTAATACCGGGACAAATATACTGACAGTATTTAATAACTAACAAGAAAGTAAATAAACTATGAAATAAATTAAAATTAAAAAGAAAAAAACAAAAACAAATTGTATTTGTCATGTTTGCCTCCCCCCCCCCCGTACTAGAGATGACATATTTCGTTGAACACTTTGTGGCCAACAAGTGGGTGCTCATTTTACGGTTAATTTATATAGAAAAGTGATCCTTAACTCTAAAATGGTAATGTTCTCTTTTTTTCAAAATTTCTTCTTTCATATTATTTATAAAGGCTGTTTAAGCGTATTAGCCTCCCCCAAGTAGATCCTAATTTTTTTAGGGGTTAAACGACGCTGAGTCACGTCGTAAAAATTTACCTTTTTTTAATTAGAAATTTAAGTTTGTAATCGATGAGATTAACGTGAAAAAAAAAAAGTGTAAATTGTGGAATTTAGAGGGGGGCAGTAGATTTTTATTTTTTTAGGTGTTAAACATTTACCGATTTCTGTATAGCCGTGTAAAGAATGATAAAACAAACAAATGAAATGTTCGGAAAATTCTAATAGGTAAATAACTCTAAAAGTTTTTTAAAAATCGATGTTGGAATAATAATTCCAAATAAACTAAATTAAATATGTTATCCATATAATTATTGTTCAAACTTTATTAAATAACAATTTTAAGTAGAACACTTAAAACAATTCTCTTGCTAGAAACATTAATTAAGATACCGCTATTTAATAAAATCGATTTTTCTTAATGTCATATGCAAATGACCTGATCTCTTAATTGTATATGTTTGCAAGAATCATACTATATATAGAAATAAATGAAAAAGTAAAGTAAGGAACATTTTGTATATATTAATCAAATTGTGAACGAACAAAGAGACAGGAATGCAAATTTATATATATATATATATATATATACTAGCAAAAGTACCCGTCGTTCACTGGGTTCAAAAACAGTCTACAGAAAATGGACTCTGATTTATGAAAGTATGATAGATTATGAAAAGGAAGGGTTGTAAAGAGATAGCTTCGAATTTGGGGGAATCAAAACCAAAGCAAAATATGATGAAAGTAAAAATAAAACAGATCAACCCCATAGTTTATTATACCATACCTGTTCACACTGAAACACTTATCACAATATTCTGTTGATCTATATTTAAAAAAAAAACCTTGTTAAACTTTGTGACATATTTTCATTCTATGGAGTTCGGGTGCGAACGAACACCCCATAATTTTATTATATCATATTTCTTCAAACTGTAACATAATTATCAAAGTATACTTACGCAGATAGATATGAAAAGTCTTTATTAAAGTTTGTGCCTATTTCCATTCTATGGAGGCTAGGTGCGAACGCAGACCCCACAATTTTATTATACCATCCCTATTTAAGTTAAAACATACTTATCAAAGTATTATTATGGACATCTATATCAAAAACACTTGTAAACGTTTTTTTTTATTTTTAAATTTTTTATTTCCATACTTTGTGGACAAGGTGCATACGCAGACCCCACAATTTTAATGAATCATCATTATGCCAGATCAAACATACCCATTCCTGTGTCTCGATACATCTTCTATCATTATATTTGATCAGTTTTCTATAATAGTCAACCAAATAGGAGCCTATTCGTGACACAGCACAGATGTTCAGCTTTATATTATAGAAGATATAAAAAATTTAGTCATTCAATAAATTTAAAAATTTATGACGTGAAATCGTTAAATTTCAATCAAAAGATTTTTATTATTCTATGTAAAAC
This sequence comes from Euprymna scolopes, assembly GCF_053919585.1. Classification (NCBI taxonomy): domain Eukaryota; kingdom Metazoa; phylum Mollusca; class Cephalopoda; order Sepiida; family Sepiolidae; genus Euprymna; species Euprymna scolopes. The sequence continues at coordinate 64,170,369 of NC_136500.1, forward strand.
AAAGAATACATTTGAAGTATTATATATATATATATATATATATATATATATATATACATATATATATATATATATATATGTATATATATATATATATATATATGTAGCGAGAGAGAGGGGAGAGAGAGAGAGAGAGCGCGCGACACACGCGCAAACACGCACACACACACACATAAACAGAGTGAGTATCTATAATTTTTGTTATACAACTCATCAGATAATTCTTTTGTCCATTTTCTTTTTCTTTTTTTTTTTTTAATAGAATTTTTCGGGTTTTAGTAATTCTGGAAGCCGCACAATTCCTCTAGTAGAAACTTACAAAATTAAATTTTTTTTATGGTGGAAAGTGGTGTTCAAATGTCAGAACTAACAATCCACCGCCAGATTTCTGGTTTCGAAAATAATTTAAAAAAAAGCAATGTTTTCTTCTTTTTCTTTAGTTTTTTCTTCTTTCTCTTTAAAAAAATTTTTCTTCTATTTTATTTTCTAATTACTTTCTTGGAGATTCCGTAGACATGAAATCCTTTGATAGAATCACTCTCAATTCAGATTTCTTAAATACGTTTTCTTGTTTTGCAAAAATAGTTTATTTTTTCTGTGGTCGGCAAAATCGTTGATGTAAGTTTCACATGTAACCACGCATCTTTAAAAGAGGCTCTGTCTGTCATTTATGAACTCGTCGATCCATCTGTTCGTCCGTGAGGCTTCCGTTTTGCATAACGTTTACATAGCTAAACGTTCAGTTTAAATTAATGCTTTTATCATATATTTACTTTGTCACACTCAAGCAGGAAATAATATATATATATATATATATATATATATATATATATATATATATATATATATATATATATATATATATATATATATAAGAAATAAAAATTACATAAAATTTACTTGATTCCTCCGGCCTTATCAGATGTGTTATAAATATTCTCTGCGGTGCTTTTTCTGTGCACATTTGAACTTTTCTTTTAATGATTTGGAACTCATTCCATTTGTGATTTTTTCCAAGGAATTCTGCCTTTTGGATCATTTTGGACCATTTGGAACTTACCTGTTGGATTGGAAATTTTTAATTCTACCGTGTTTGGATTTTACCATTCTTGGAGTTTTTGCCCTTCACCGGACTATCCATTCATGCGAAATCTTTTCATCATTTTTCTTTTACCTCCTACTCCCCTTACCTCACCCTTTTTTTTAACCAAGTAAGATCTGTGACTTACTTGTAGTTTCACTAAATACTTTTACATGCAAAATCCGATCCTGCATTTTGGTAATTCCTGCCCTCTGATGAGAAGGAGAGTATTTCTTCGAAACTCCACGGATTAAGGACTATCCACTTATCTTGTGCTTCTTTTTTAAAATTAAATATGTTTTAACTCTTTTTCAAGATGTCTTTTAACATGTTTTATTAATCATTTGTTCATATTATATATATATATATATATATATATATATATATATATATATATATATATATATATATACTAAGTTAAAGGTATTCAAGAATGATAACTAATTAATTTAATGAGATTATTAAGAGTGCTCAATAAAAGAAAGTAAGATATATTTTCATTAATATGAACAAATTTACATGATCGCGACACTGAACATGCTAAGGTTTCCGGACAAAAAGTCGGTTAAAACTAGAAGTACTCGTCAGGCGACTTAATAAATGGCTGCTTTCCTAAGAGGAAAGTAGTTTTCGAAACATATATATACAAATAGTTTGTGTTTTTGTCATTTATTCATTATATATATATATATATATATATATATATATATATATATAGTGAATAAATGACAAAAAACAACTATATTCCAAAATTCATGATCTTGACCATCTTATTATTTATTCCTTTAATTCACTTGACATTTACAATTCTTAACAGTGTCTGTTTCGTGGCACAAAACCATCCATTTAATTATTATATCAATCAATGAATCTATTTTGCCCTTAACTCATCAGAAGAAATAGCAAATATCAATCCACCAAAAAGGAAATAAATGAGTTTGGGCATGATTTTTCAAAGATATGTACATTTCAGCAGAGGATAAACATTAATAAAAATAAAACTTATCAATGGTCAGCATGAATTTGAAAATATGAAAAAAATATATATAAAGAAAGTTTTTGTGAAAGAAAAGGCATTTTTAATAGAATCACATATCAAAACAATCAGTAAACTAATTAGCTAGTCAATCAATTAATTACTGAAATAATAATCCGTGAAGCCAAAGAAAGAATCTGTTAAGTGTTAATCCGTTAAGAAGTGTTAATTTATTATAGTGTAATGCAGTTGATGGGTTACTAAATACTAGCTGGACCCGAAGAGATTCCACGGAATGAGAAATACATTTAATTGACAAATATATTTTGAGAAGACTTAAAATTTTCTAGATAGCACAAAAATTAGTTTTATAGATAAATATAAAGATATTTGTTCTCGAATATCATATATTATTATAACGACATTAGAAAATGAGGCTGCATTAAAAGGAGGTCACTCTCATTTATTTGTCGGAAGTTGCCATATTGGCATTTTAAAAACTAGATTTTGCGAATTTTGTTTTTTTTTGAAGCAGTTTGACCGTCAAAAATTGCATCTGGTGTTTGTCAAAGCGTAATGTACGGATTGAATTGAACAAGCAGAATATTATATCGATGGATTTGGCGAAGATATATAGAGATAATTGGACGCTTCTGAAATAAAAGTCGCGCAGTTAATTTTACTGTGCTTAAAAAATGTGATAGACCGACGAAACGACACACAAAGCCTATTTTAATGATGTGAAGACGCATCTCAAAAGACACAGCAAAAAAATTAGTGTCGCCAATGTTTTAAGAAAAGAGAGGTTTACTAAATGCGAAAGAACAAACTTTTAAAATGTATAAACTCTCTCTCTCCCTCTCTCTCTCTCTCTCTTTCTCTCTCTCACACACACGCACACATACACACACGCGCGTTCTTTCTGTCTCTGTCCCCTCTCTACTACCTCTCGCTCTCTCTCTTCCTCCCCTATCTCTCGTAAAATAGTTAGGTTGACTTAATCTAGATGCCCTCATTGAGTTTTTATTTTGTCGATCGTTAACATCTCACGATCGACCATTAATTGATGTCACCGATCGAAATATAATCGGCGGGCATTTCGTGCACGCTTTTGACACAACGAATTTCCCGCCTAAATTGCAATCGTTCTGTACGCCCCACTTTCTACAAGAAAAAAAAATACATTTTTACCCTACTGATGTACGAGCAGCTCACAGCCATCACCTTGCTGTGCAAATAATGTTTTATTCTCACTCGACGCACCTGCGCCAGGTAATCAATATAAGGCGTTGTGTGATTAAATTACATTTCTAATTATCTAACACTTTGTTTTATAATGAAACTCAAGAAAGTCAAATTCGGGCCGTGCTCTGAGATGACATTTTTTTATATTGTCAACCTGCTATGTTTTTGTTCTTTCTTTCTTTATTTATTTTTGTTATAATGTGCAAAATATTGTATTTTCATTTTTAATCCATTGGTTTTTATTAGTTTTGATTTATACGTTTTCAAAGTCCGTAGCTTTGTGAACACGTCTCGTAATTAGTGTGCTACTTTCGTGATATTGTTCATTTTTACTGAGAACAGTTTACAATAAGAAAACCAATAGGCCTTATAGGAGAAAGAGTGAAATTAGTCAATAATACAAGGGAACTAACTATTGAAATTTCCAATTTAATTATCTCCCTTAAACTATGCCGAATAACTAGTAAATTATATAGAGATCTGTCCCCTTAGATGCGAAATAATTCCTTAGAGAATCTATAAACTTAAGTGAAATATATTGGTTTATGTGATATACAATTATGCTTTTAAATATATATATATACACATATACATACATATATATATATATATATATATATATATATACCTTATTATGATAAGTAAATTACCGATCAATTTAACCATATAGGAGGGAATATAAACGATTAGTTTCGTATTTTCATTCGATGTAAACTATTTTTCGAAATAATTCCACTTAACAAATTACAGAAAATAAATATTAAATAAATACAGTAATAGTAATAAAAATATAAGTAAGTAATTTATTTGTAGAATAAAAAGTTCAAAAATTCAAAAGCGTTAATGCATACGTTGAATATAGCCCGTCTTGCTTTATAGTATGAACAAAGATGGCTGACTTAACAAACACACGATGTTATATCTTCTATTAACTTTTTTCTTCTTACGGCATTTTTTCTGTCAAGTAAAGAATTTCTAATTTTTCTGAAGAGTATATGCACGAAAAGCGACGGTATTGGCATAATAATAACCGTTTGTTTCCGCGTAACGAAATGAATCGGAAAAAATGTACCAAAATCTTAACATGCTGGATGAGCTGTTCTGCATGAAAAATAAATATTTGGATCTTTGAATGTAACTACACACACACACGCGCGCGCACACACACGCACACACACATATATATGTAGATATAAAGTTCCAATTTTTTTGTTAATCGTACCAACAGTAATATATACATATATATATATATATATATATATATATATATATATATATATATAAGCCATTATATAAAAACATATTTATTAAATTCAAGAGTAGGTTCTTTACAGTGCAGCATATTGTATATTGCAATGTATTGTGGACTAAGTCACTGCAGGGAAGTTAGGTTAAGCAGCCTTCCGGTGCACCACGATGGGCCCCCGACTAGAGCAGGCAATCAATTTTGATTAAAAAAAATTACACCAATTTCGATGACAATTCAATATTGGAGTGTGAAACATTCGTTGAACATCTTTCAATCCCCAGAAACCTTGGGTCCCCACTGGACAACAATAGTTTGACTTTTTGAATGTTATACAACTAATTTTGGGTATTTTTGCACTACTTAATCAGGAAATGGCATCCGTTCCTCTCCATGGGATCAGGGTTTTGTGTTAAAATTATTTGAAACAAAAATCAGATCTTGTGACAAAATAGACTACATTTTGTGGTATTATCAGCTGATTTTTGTCAACACATATCATTGTAAATATGTTTTAAAGAGAATATATGTTTTAGCAACAACATATATTGATTACCTGATAGAAACGTCGATTATTTTAAACTGAATTGTGGGCATAGATAAACGCAAGTATACTTCAATTGTATGCTGCTTCATCATTGTTCAAACTTCAGGGCTTGAACTTCCATTTCTTCGAATTCCTAGATTGCCCAGGGAGGTCTCTCCAGATTCCAACAGTAGTCAGCCATCTCAGCGATCCTGATACCTGGTCCTCACCTTTTTCAAGTCCTGATGGAATCTCTTCCCTCGCTCATCACTCGTTAAATCTAGATTCTCAGGAAACCAGTCCACATATGAAAATAGGTAGTGCATCTTGACGCTAATGTTGCAGCCCAGTTTTTTAAAAGCTGTAAGCATGCTGACAAGTTTTGCGTAGTTTCTGGCCTTCTTGTTGCCAATTAAGTATTTCACTACTAGAACGAATGCTTTCTACGCTTCTAGTTCTTTGTTCCTCCATTGAGTTTCAAAACTCTGGGTCTCTGATGAGCTGTCGGATGTGAGGACAGTCAAAGATATCAGCTTTCAATTTTTCCATGTTCAATCCTGGAAAAGTCTGGCACAAGTAAGTGAAGCACTCATCATCTTTGTCAAGATCCTTGGTAAACTGCTTGATTAAACCGTGCTTAATGTGCAGCGGCAGAAAGAGTATTCTCCTTGTCCACTAGAGAGTCGTTGACGCAAGGCACCGATTCCTCCCACACATGCCAATCCTTCTTTGTGTATGCTGAGCACCAATTTCTGAAAGATTTTGAGGTTTTATGACTTCAAACTGATCCACTTTTCGACATAATCACTCAGAACTATCGGACTTGAATACTTCTTATCAATAAAATAATAATTTCCAATCCAAACAATTATTCGACGTGGCATTTTATCTTCAGCAACTTCTTAAATTTTCTACACATTCGTACATGTGAACAAACAACGTAAAAACGACATGTGGTCATTGCTCAAAAACTTGACCTCATTGAGCAACACTAATGTGATTTTTGCATTCAACGTATCATGTTCGTCCTAAATCTGCTAAAAAATCCAACGGACAGAAAATTTCTTGTTTATCAGGGTTATCCAAGAGAACGGTTCAATAAGATTTTATTCACATTACATTTGAAGAGGATCATATTATAGCAAACCGGGAAGTAGATTCATGGTATTGTGTTCCACAGAAGGACAGTTCTAGGAACGAAACTCTACTCATGGGATGTACGTTTAGTTCTAGGTACAGATAGAGAGTGAGGGAAGTTGATGGCGGTTGTTACAGTTAGGCAAGTATTTATAGTAAAAGTTTTACGGGAAGAGATCTGATCTGAGCTTCCACGAAAAATTAACATGTTTATTTGAATGATGGAGATTCTATAAGATTCCACTTTCGTTAAATATCGTACACAAGGCTATAACTAGTTATCTTCTTCCTTTCGGCTCGGTTTGTCAGCACCATATGATTATTGACCACTGACTTCAACTAGAGTTGCTACTCACTCCCTCTTGTCTCATATGCCGATGTCAGGTTTAACAACTCTGCATAGAATGTATGTATGTATGAGGGTCGTTCCAAAAGTAAAGCCTCCTATTTTTAACTCAAAAAGTTTGATAGCTACGAAGGCGGGAGTCATATCATTAAAACGAGCGATCTTTTGTGATATAGAATTTATTTTTTACATAGAGTTATCACCATTCTCAATACACTTTTGCTAATAATGAACGAGAGCCTTGATGCCTCAGTCGTGAACGTTAGCATCTGCCGAGGCCGTCCATTTTCTCAAGGCTGCGATTACGGCGTTGCCGATGAAATTCTACACACGTATGCGTCCTTCAGTGGTCCGAACACGTGGAAGTGTGACGGTGCCAGATACGGACTATACGGTCGGTGAGACAGTATCATTCAAGTGAAGTTTGTTGCACATTCCGTGATTTTCAAACTTACGTGTGGTCTGGTGTTGTCATGTTGCATAAGGAATGTTTCTCGTTCTCTGGCGTTACACGAGTAATACGGGCTTTCAACTTTGTCAACGTTTCCATGTAATGGTCAGAGTTGACGGTCAACACAGGCAAAAAATCTATGAGGATGACGCCTTTTCTGTCCCAGAAGACGGTGCACAATATTTTTATGCGTATGAACTTGTTTGTTGCGGAACGTGTGTGATGCGATTCCATCGACTGACGCTTGAATTCCAGCTCATAAACACCAAGTCTCGTCATCAATATTAGTGCGGTTCAAAAATCTGTCACATTCGATTTCCTACCGATTCAATAATTCCTGACATACAGCCCGTCGATAGTCCTTTGGGTCCTGGATGAGCATTGGTAGACACCACCTAACACACATTTTTCTTTATACTAGGAAGGGCAACATATTTACCAGTGCACTGACATCTACATTCAACTCTACGTACATTTCATTCTCCGTTATCCGTCGATCATCACAGATGGCTTATTCGAGGTTCATAGTGTTTTCTGGGGTGTTGGCTGTGCATGGGCGTCCGGAGCACATTTTGTCACTTACATCTCTGTCAACACTCTGAAATCGACAAAACCATCTACTAATTGTGCTGAAATCAACCGCATCGGCTTTGTAAACGTGGTGAATGTTGATCGGTTCAATTTTTCCTGCATGGAGAAATTCAATGACGTATCCTTACTTCTGAAGCACATCCATGACAGTGATTGCTTTCGTAGAGTCTCACGCTGTAAATATTTGCAAGAGAGCAATGAAGCTTTCAGGCCATAAACTCATAAGTTTAGTTATCATAACTCATGTAATCCCCGTGATCCATTGGGGCGGAATAAAATAAGAAGCATTACTTTTGGAACGGTCAGCGTAGCTGCAGGAATTGCATAGTCATATTGTATGGCTTATGATTATTTTTGACAGTTTTTTATATGTTGTCATATTGGATTGTTCTCTAGCAGAAAGTTACAGCTGAATATCAGGCGCCTCTCACTCTCTACTTTTTGTGTAGCAGAACCTGCACTTGTCGTTGTTGCTGACACCATGAGTTTCCTTTAGAACATTATCAAATCTTAATATTGGCCAATCATTATCATCCTCTCCTGATCATAATGGAAAGATTGTCCTTTAAGCCAGTCTACAGTGCCTTCTTTATCCATATGTTCTCAAGATAGTTTCAGAAGATATTTGGCACAATGACGATCCCTGCAAGAGCGTCATTAAAATACACAAAAATCCCCTTTTTAAAATTTAACATCCAAGTTTCAAATTACAATGTAATTATTTTTTTTTAATGTACATCAAATATAAAGTAAAAATAGTATTTTTAGTGAAAACAATCTAATAATGGTAAAATAAAATACACTGAGCTAGTAAAGGAGTGAATAACATTTTTTCCTCATGTGGTCTCTTGGTCTTACTGAATTCTAGGAGAAGAATTTATCTAGTCTAGCGGAGTATCCAACTTCGTTCTGTTACTATAGGCAACATCACTTACATAAGGGTCCTGGATATGACCTTAAACTATATGCGATTGTGAGGCCTCAGCTTGCGGACTTTGGGGAGTGTGGAGCCACCCTTTAATTGCCATTGCTCCCAGGTCCACTCTAACCCGTAGTGATAGTACTTGTCAGGGTCCTAACTATAGGTTAAATAGAAACCGACTTAAAAAAAAAAACAAATATGATCTATTAAAAAATTGTTCTTCAAAATCACTGGATTCGGCATTAAATAACCTGAAAAGGGTTGATATGCCGTAAAAGAAAAACAAACAAACAAACAAACAAACTTACATAAGATGCACCATTCCTAGTAAAATCCAGTGTGGGTTAACTCTACTTTGGAGATCTTATTTGGGCTGCAAATACTGTGAGATTTTGAATATTTAGTCAGGGTTTAATTGTAGGGAAAGTATCCTCATACCAGGTTGTCCTGAAAAAAAAACCCTGTATAGATACCTGAAGATAGTGTTTAGAAGTCATTCAAGTTTTCACTTGTAGACATTCTAGTTCTCATCTATACACTTTTTTAAAATGTATTTTACTTCAGTAAGTTTAAGAGATCAAGTGTTAACTCCCTCCTGGAGCTAACACTTGATTCCGTTAGGATTTAAATTTATATCCGAGGGCTCTTTTAAGAATAAACGCTGTTACCTTTATTGCTGCTATTTGAATTTCGTTAGAGCTTGGTCTTCCAAAGATTGCTTCTAAGTATTTCTGAAGATTCTTTTTTATCAAATATAATTAAATAACTGAAATGTTATTTATTCTACACTTCAAATCACCAATTTCTCGGTTCGACGCTCTTGTCAAAACTTCCGATTGCCAAACGCAACGATCTTTCCAGCTCACTTCCACACGTCTGCGTAAATAACACATCTTCTCTCAACTCACCTCATGTTCGCTTCACGTCTGCTTTTATGGGCCAGTCTCATTTGCATAAACATTCACAGTCACGTGATTATTCACCATAAAACAAACTGTCTCGCACTGTTAGTTTTTTCCTTTCTTTCTCTTTCATTTCGTTTTACACCGACCCTTTGACTCATGCACACGTGCTAGTCAAGTAAGTCACGCGTTTCCCTATAAGCCAGTTGCTCCTATCACAACAGGTATAATGCTTATTTCTATCAGAGACCCTGTGTGTGTATGTGTGTGAGGAATAAAATTGAAGTGACGTGCCCTCGTTGTTAAACAAAAATGGAAGAAATACACCCTGTTAACAATTTGACTAATTACCTGGCCGTTGGGCCGAGATCACAGTGTAGCATCTGTTCTTCAAATTCTGCACTTCAATTTCTTGTTCTGTCAATGGAGGAGAAGTCCTTCACGACTGAGACATTTTTTAATTTTTGTTCCTTTTCTCCACGTTAAAAACGACCCTGGTGTCTAACTCTGTCTCGTGGGGAGGTATTGTAAATAGAAACAATTTATTAGTGAAATATTGACTTCTGAAGAAAACAAAAGAACCCTTAAAACGTACAAATCAGAAAAATCTGCGATTAAATCGACCAATGAGCAGCAACTAATAACTACAACCGATAATTCTGTTATGGCTATCGTTGGGTGGGAGAGCTTCGTTCGCTCACAACACGATTACTATAATTGTGAGATATTCTATCGAAGACAGAATTCCTCCTTGTTCAAGGATTCACAACAATAACTACAAATAATTAGATCGATAACCATAACTTATTGTTTATTGCACTTAAACCGACAGAGATAATGGCATAAAGACCGGTAGAAAGAGATTATAGTTTTCTATAAAAAAAAAAAATAATAATTAAAATTCCTACATTTTTGTACATTTTTACTCGAACTCGAACTTTCACGTTACCATTTTTATTCTTTAGTTTTTATAAGTTTAAATCTTCAAGTCATGAATAAAGTAAAAAAAATGTTCTAGCTCTCTACGGATGTACAGTGCAATTGCATAATAGTCAACTTAATACAAAACTTATCGCTACCATTGTATTCTTCGTAAGAATTTATGCAGCGAAAATATGTTTTTTTTTGTTATAGGGCATAGTTCCCAATTGCATCCGCGCGCGGATAGACAAACAGATATATATAGATACAATATCTGTAATAATAATAATAATAATAATAATAATAATAATAATAATAATAATAATTATTATTATTATTATTATTATTATTATTATTATCTTGGAAAAGGAATGGGAGAAATTGGAATCAGAGGACTGACTGGAAAGATACAATGAATAACAATAATGAAAACAGCTGAAATATTAAGGAAAACCCTTGAATGCGGAGACTAATACACGAGCCACATGCGTGGGCCACACGAGCTGCTGCAGAGAAAAAAAACATGATGCTTAGGGAGCCTTATTGTCACTCTAATTCCAGTGGAGACCAATGGCTGCTGCTAGTTAAAAATCAAAAGTAAGCAGCCGTTGTGATAATGCAAATTCATTTGCAACTGTTATCGAAAGAGGTTGAGAGTACCGGAAATCTTGGGAGACTTGTTGTCATTAAGCTTCCAAGGAACACCACAGGTTGGTTTGAAGGAGAGACCATTTATGATCTGTGTGAAAACTCCCTGTGAGCCAGTAATATAAAATTATCTTATCAGTTTTTTGGAATTCATCATCGATAGCAATTAATTTAATGAATCTATATTTAATTTTGACCATACCGCTTTTATTTTCCCCCAGCGACCATATTTACTTTCAACAAAAACGTATTTCACTGTTGTTTCTTTCACATAGTTATTCGTTATTCTGTCTCTGAACTTTGTGAATATGGAGTCTATTATCGCTAATCACCTACACATTCTAGCTGCTCACGCTCAAAATAAAAATCTACTTTAACACCTTATTTATTCAACTTACTTGTATAGCACAATAGTAGATACAAAAATCTTAATCCCGTGGTTTTGTAGCGACCAATTTAAGCAAAGTAACATATACACAAGCAAAAGGACGCATACAAAACAACTTGCTATCATCACTGTCCCCAATTTTAAAAAAAAATAGTTTTCACAACATATTTTTTATGCACTTAAAGAATTTATGTGAAATTTAATATTTAAGCCCTGTTTTCAGTTAATTTTATGGGTTTTTTTTTGTTTCTAAGGCGGCTTTAGTTTTAAGATATTAGTAGTGTTTTTTATAATGAGACATATTGAAATTATTTCGGGATAAATGCATTTACGGGATAAAAAATGACTACAGTAATCAGGATAAGTTAATTAATGAAATCAAAACACCGGACATTTAATTTCATATAACGCATATAACACATAAATAATTCCCGAGCTACCCTGGGTAAGAATGTGCATGTGGCGCCTGTGTTTGCAATGCTACAATGTTTTATTTTTGTAGAGGGGGAGAACGTTATCATTTTATTAATATAGAGATAAAGCATAAACAATTCCCAAGCTCTGCTGGGTAAGAACAGCTCGTATAAAATAAATGAATAAACGTTTCGTTGTTTATGCTATTTTATACAAATCCTTTATAAATGAATGCCGCCACCGATTCCTCGCTGTAAATTTACGCGATAAGCCTTGTGTTTGATCTTTATATAAAGCTTTGTTTTTAATTGCATCTACAGACAGAGGGGAAAAGAGAACAAAAGTAAGGTATAGATATAACTTTGGTTTTATGTAAAGAAAAAAATTGAAACTTCCACTTTAAGTTATTAATCCAAAGTTTTCTCGTAAATGTTTAATGTACATAAATAAAAGCGGGTGTGTATTTGTTTGTGTGTTCGAAACTAATTCTGGCGAAAACGTTTTAAACGGCGATATTTAACTGGTAATACATTATTTTCACTTACAAATGGATGAATAAACCTGTACACACACACATGCCATTGCCATGAACCGTCGTGTTTTTACATGTGGACGTATGCAAAACTACTCATACGCTAATATCAATTAATAAAAAAGGTTTATTTGACAATAGAGCCGTCCACAGAAAGCATCAGAGCGATGGGTTACTTAAATGATTTTCAGTGGGTGGTGTTCCATTGTCTGTTCGATCTTGTAGTTGGCTTTTCCAATTACCACCTCCTTCACTGTCAATGTCTTGTACCTCTGCCACACTCGCTATATCGTTTTTAGGACTTGTAAAATTTGTGTATATAGTATCGTCGTTTGGTTTCCTTTTAGTTTGTCGAAAATACCTGCCGAGACCGTGCTTTCGTTTTGCAAGTATAGCTCTTGCTGCTAGTATTCCTAGAACATCTTCCTTCAACTTTAATTCTAATATGAATTTTTTATTCGCTTCTTCAGTAGTTATTGCGTTGTTTTCATATTCCAACTCATAGGTTTTTGCTATCTCATCTAACTTAGAAATTCCAGGTGTCTTACTTTATCTAGATCTTTACATGAACCGTGAAAGTTATGATAAATAGACAGACAGACATAGCTCCTTTCGCTTCATCTCGTTACATTATGTGCCCCACTATGCTTTGGTGACAGCGCCTCGGACACGGATTTTCTTTCTTGAATTCGCGATAGCTAACAAATAGAATATCCTCGCCCTGAAACCATACAGTTTTGCGACTTCCATCTTGGGTCACTCTTGACCGATAAAAGATGCCACTCAAAAGTGTTCAGTAAAACACGTGCCTCGTTATACAATAGTGATACTTGTTTTGACACGGTTAGAATATTTAACAAAGTTATCCAAATTGAATGGATATAATTTAATTTAAGAGGAAACAGAAAGGCATTTAATTCTCTCAGGCATTTCGTGACGTCATACAATGATGTCAAAAGTAACAGGAAGAGAAGTGCTCGGTAATATACACGTAATTTATAATTTACCCTTCACTTTCTCTCTCTCTCTCTCTCTCTCTCTCTCTCTCTATATATATATATATATATATATATATATATATATATATATATTGTTCTTTCTTTTTTCCGTATTTATAACCCTCTCTCTCTTTCGCCCTCTCTTTTTTCTCTCGTTATCTTTATATTTCTCTATAGCTTTTATTCTCTATCTATCTTTCTCTTTCTCCCGTTCGACCAACGAAATTTCTTTTCTTAATTCTAAATACAAATGAACTAGAATTGAATGGCAAGCTGTCGACGACAAAAGAGTGGCGTAGGTTTATAGCTTCAATTCAAAATTGATTTCTTTGTAAAGCTGGAGGGGTTGGATTAAGATGTGATTGAAGTGCGGTCTCTCTCTCTCCCTCTCTCTCTCCCTCTCTCTCTCTCTCGAACCCCGTCCACACGGATACTAAATTTATTTCTGATTAAGGCCACGACAGCTTTAACAAGTTCGCATCAAGCAACGTTGCACGCAAGGACAACTATTACTGTCATGGTTCATACTATTTCAGTCTAGTTGGTGGTACGGACGCCAGGAAGGTTAATATTTCGGTCAATGCGAATGTGATCACAAGTCGAGCAGTTTCACCGCGAATGATCTTGTAAGCTTTTTAGGGCAGTGGTCAAAATTTGCGCTCACATATAATAGTTTAAATAAAGTAAGGAGTTCGATTCGCACAAAAATTTCATAAGATTTCCAGCTACGGTATAACTGGAAAAGTTTTCTCAATCATTAAATCATTTCTCTCCGATAGGCTCATAACAGTAGTGGTAGATGGACAAAAATCGGAGGCCTGTAATATAAATGCTGGAGTCCCTCAGGGGTCAATCCTGGGTCCAACTCTCTTCCTGATCTACATCAATGACCTCCCTAAACACATACTTAAATCATTCGTTGACATCTATGCTGATGACACGACCATCTACGGCAACACATCAAAGGCTGTAAATGACAAAGTTCTCTCTGATTCTCTCTCCTCTGATCTCGAGCGCGTGGTTCAGTGGGGGAAGATGTGGCTGGTTACCTTTAATGCATCCAAAACCAAACTCCTATCCTTACATCATCAACGCTATGATCCCCATCTGGCATCAACTGTGATGGATGGCTCTCGTCTGGGTGAGGCCCCGTGTTTTGACAAGCTTCTGGGTTTGACCTTTACTACTGATCTGAAATGGAACACGTACATCGTCTGTTGCCAAGGTCGCTGGAAAGATGGTGGGATCCTTCTACCGCTCCAGAAGATATCTCACTACTGATGCAATTCTCTATCTATATAAAAGCCAAGTACGTCCAAGGATGGAATACTGTTGCCATATATGGACAGAAGCTGCTAAAAACAGCCTATCCTGCCTTGACAGGGTACAAAATAGACTTCGTGGCTTAGTGGGCGATGCCCTTTTCTCTACCCTGCAACCTCTCTCCCACAGAAGAGACGTTGCGAGCCTATACTTGTTTTATCGTTATTTCCATGGCAGGTGCTCGTCTGAACTCCAATCTCTTGTCCCCCCTTGCCAATCTTTCACGAAAAAACACCCGTCTAGCTGAATCCACTGTGAAAAATTTCCCCCACTCTATATCTGTGCCTAAATCAAAACGTGGATTCCATGAACAAAGCTTCTTTCTTAGAACTGCACGCCTGTGGAACTCTGTTCCGTCTGCCTGCTTCCCTCCGGACTACAACTTGGATGTCTTCAAGTCCAATGTTAACAAATTCCTAATGAACCGCCCCGTTAATTAAACACTTTATCAAATCTCCACACTAACGTAATGTACTTGCAATAACCCATATCCCTGAGTGGCTTCCGGGCCTTGATAAGTGGTGATCACTGTGTAAAAAAAAAACAAAAAAAAAAAAACAGTGTCATTTCTAGGTGACTATTTCGTATGTGGCAGAAATATAAAAAGAAAGAACAGTTTGAAATAAGTCATACGCTATCTAGTATGACTATTCAATTACTACGGCTACTTATCTAGAAAGCAAAGCTATTAAAACTGACATTGTGATATGGAACAAGAAGGAGAAAGAAGTAACTGTCGTAGAAGTTAGTGACCCCGATGATGCTGGGTTAAACAGAACCGAGAAGGAAAAGATAGCAAAATATCAAGGTTTTATGAACGGCATGAAAAGAAACTGGAATCTTTGGAAGATCTTCATAATTCCAATATATCAGCTGAACCAAATGTGAGAATCTTATTATAAATTTTCCTAATGCCTGTCTGTCTGTGTGTGTGTGTGACGCGGTTTATCTCAGCCTACAGGCAATCCACCCAGACAAGTAAGGTACCTAAATGAAGATTATGACTCAGCGGATGTTTTAGTGATATTTATATCCATGTTCGGTGTATGGAGATGCAAAAAAAAAAGAAAAAATGCAAAAAATGCCAAAAAATAACGATTTACTAAACAACGTTTTATTTATTGGATATTTTCCGGTATTCACCGGAAGTTATTATCTCCCTTAGTAAGTTCGATTTACTACGTGTGTGTATGTGTGGTTTTGTGTGTGTGACGCGGTTTATCTCAGCCTACAGGTAATCCACCCAGGCAATTTAAGGTACCGAAATGAAGCTTATGACTCAGCGGATGTTTTAGTGATTTTTATATTCATGTTTGGTGTATGGAAATGCAAAAAATAATGATTTACTAAACAACGTTTTATTTACTGGATATTTTTCCGGTACAAGAACTCAAGTTTGCCCAGCTGGGTTCTTGTGATACAAATAATTGCACTTAAAGGGACGGCTAGGGTCTTTTAAAAAATATCTCTCGGTTTGAATGCATGAGATGGCAGGTGAATATCTAGCATGCGGTAGGGTGCCTCATTCCCACCTTGAACAAAATAACCAGAATGTCGTTTTTAAATTACAAGTATGAATAGTACCTATTTACAATGCCTCCCCACGGGACAGAGTTAGACACCAGGGTCGCTTTTTAACGTGGACAAAGGGTGCAAAAATTAAAAATTGCCTCAGTCGTGGAGGATTGCTCCTCCACTGAAAGAGAATAAGAAATTGAAGTGCAGCATCTGAAGAACAGGTACTACACTTTCATCTCAGCCAAAAGGACAAGAAAGAAAATTAGTAGTGATAAATTATGCATTGCCGTAATGACATAATTTCCTGTTCTATATTATGGTCGATTAATTACCCTGTGTATTTATTACGCAATTAGAGTTGGTTTAACGTAATGTTAACTGTACAGATTCGTGGTCATAAAACAGACGGCAACCGTTGACTTTGAAAAGTTTCATATTTCAACGTTGTCTTCATAAAGTTGGAAAATCGGCGTAACGTTGTACGCCTGTTTCTAACGGTGTCGCTACATATTAACGGACCCAACACGTTGTAGACTCCATCGCAAGGGAAAAGAAGGAGTGGAAAATACTCGACGCACTCTTTTCTTTTTTTTTTTCTTTAACAAATGGTATTTCAAACAAGGCATTTTTCTTTATCTAAATATTTAAACCGTACATTTTTCTTTCTTCGACCGCGTGTGACTTTTCGTTCCTGCTGTTACGTCATCCACGTGTCTCGAACACGTGTTTTTCTTAACACCTGTCTCCAACACTTCTCTTTCTTTGAGCAGATCTCGAATACCTCTGCTTCTCCGAACACGTCTCGAACATGTGCTTCTCTGAACACGTCTCGAACATGTGCTTCTCTGAACACGTCTCGAACATGTGCTTCTCTGAACACGTCTCGAACATGTGCTTCTCTGAACACGTCTCGAACATGTGCTTCTCTGAACACCGATTCTTTGTCCAAGTATCTTTTTATCTATGCTTTGACGTCACCTCACGCAGCCGGCTTGGTCATTTGTATATATTTATGCGGCTTCTGCCATCGTCAGCGGCTCTGTTACACGGGTTTAGTTGGTGATGACTCAGAGCATGCATTAGAATCCTTAGAGCATTTTAAAAACTATATTATTTTTTACCTCTGTAAATTTTTGTGCTGTAGTAATATAATACTGTTATGCCAAATAATTTTGGCATAACAGTGAGAGCATTCGCTAATTGACTTGGATACTGTTGTGGTTGCGTAAGGTTCCGGAAGAAAAAACATAACTCGGTAATTAGTGGAAAAAATATATCGAACAGAAAAACAAATGCAACAAATAAAGAGTGTAGGTATACGTCAGTCCGACTGCCAAGTGCCCATGACTTGCAGATCATCTGTGTGATAACACTGAGGAACGTAATTTCTAGGTATTTATAGTAAGTGGAAAAGTTGATTATTATCCGTAGAATGGACACACCACAACAAATACAAATGTTAAATCATCGGTTGAGACATTCCAATTACTTTTACTATTATATAGTGGGGATACAAAAGTAAGTGGGATAACCCCGAGAAAGGAGCAGTGTTTTTTATTACACCTCAATGTAGTAGCTAATTTAAATGGAGCTTATGGTCAAACACTTTATTTTTTAGTAAGTAAAAAAGGTAAGTTCCATTTCGAAGTTAAATAAATTTGATATATTCGGTGGATTTTATTATAACGCCTAAACAAAAGGTGCATGTTCTTAAACATAAGCGGCTAGTGTAATGGATACGATGGCAGACTATGGAATTAGCTATGTTGAGCTAAAGTCACATTGGGTTTATTTATTACCATTTTATACAGAGTTGGCCTCGCTGACGAGGCATTTATGCGTTTTTATTTAATCGTTTTCATCCCAAACTAGGAGTATTGGGACTTCGAAAATAAGAGGTTACTACGTGGGATCGTTTCTAACAAGGGACTGTGGGGAATTGGGCACCTAACATTTAAATTTCAGAAGTTTGAAGAAAAAAACTATTAGAGTAGAAGGCTTTCCAGCAGCTAGAGGCCTCAACAATGAAGTACTAATTATCGGGCTAATCGGGGGTATGTACGCCGAGGGGCACAAGTGCTATGAGTTCATCATAGCACATTCCATTAAAGTACTTGTAAAATAGGTACAGGGATGTGACTTTGCGGTGATGTGACAGGTGTTGAAGCTTAGTTGATAGTGTGAGACCTGCTAGATTTGAGACTCTTTTCTGGACCCTGTCAAAGAGTGAAAAAATTTTGGCAGACATAATAGGTTACTATTTGGGGCTATGTCGACACTACCATTTATGGTAGCACATCTAAGACAGTAAACGACCAAGTTCTCTCCAATTCTCTCTCCTCTGATCTTGAGCACGTAGTACAATGGGGAAAGGAGTGGCTGGTTACTTTTAATGCATCTAAAACCAAGCTTCTCTCTTTATATCATCAACATTCTAATCCACATCTGGCATCAATTGAAATGAATGGCTCTCGTCTTCAGGAGGCCTCAAGTTTTGACAAGCTTCTGGGCTTGACCATTACTCCTGATCTTAAATGGAACACGTACATCAAATCTGTTGCCAAGGCCGCTGGAAAAATGGTGGGATCTTTCTATCGATCCGGTAAATATCTCACTGCTGATGCTATTCTCTATCTATATAAGAGCCAGGTTCGTCCAAGGATGGAATACTGTTGCCACATCTGGGCAGGAGCTGCTAGAAAGGATTTGTCCTGCCTTGATAGAGTTCAAAATAGACTTCGTAGCCTCGTAGGAGATGTCCTTTTCTCTTCGCTGCAACCTCTATCTCACAGAAGAGATGTTGCGAGTTTGTCTCTGATGTATCGTTATTTTCATGGAAAGTGTTCGACTGAGCTTCAATCTATGGTCCCCCCTCGCCAAACTTTCACAAGAAACACTCGTCTAGCTGTAAACACTATCAATAATTCCCCACACTCTTTATCAGTGCCTAAACCTAAACGTAGATTCCATGAACAGAGCTTCTTTCTTAGAACTGCACGCCTGTGGAATTGTCTTCCGTTTTCTTGCTTTCCGGTTGACTACAATATGGTTGTCTTCAAATCTAACGTAAATAAGTTCTTGATGAGCCGTTCCATATAAGTTATCAAATTTACCAAATTTTCATTACTAATGATTACTATATTGTCCAATTTCTACTGTACACTCTTTAACCCTTATCCTTGAGTGGCCTCTTGGCCTTGATAATGTGGTGATACCTATGTAAAAAAAATGTTTAGTGGGAATGAGTCAGATGTCGGTTTATATTGCATTTAAATTTCTGCATGTGAGTACAGTCAAGGAAGCAGGTAACAGGAAGAGATTCCACAGTCTGGCAGTCCGCCGGAAGAAACCTTTAGAGTAGAAGGCTTTTTGGCATTTAGGGATCTCTTCAGTAAAGAAGTATGATGCAACATTGCAGCGATGATATACGAGGGGCGCGCAATAAGTAATACCCCTGACCCACTTCCCATAGCAGTAGAGCAACGAAACTTGGCACAGTTATAAGTCTTTCTCTACATAGGAACCACCCAGAGTTATGCATTTCTAACATCGTTTGATGCAGCTCTGGAGACCGTTTTTGTAGAACACCCGAGGTTGGTCCTCCAACCACAACGTGACTTCAGAAATCAAGGCTGCATCATCTGGGAAACGCTTTCCTTTCTAAAAACAACTTCATGTGAGAAGAGGTGAAAGTCAGAGGGTGCAATGTCAGGAGAGTAGGGAGGATGGGAGAGGATTTCATAACCACCCGCCCGTGATTCTGATCTAGTGACATGCGAGTTGTGGACCGGGGCGTTGTCCTGCAGGAGGAGGATACCTTTGTTGATCTTGCCTCGCCTCTTGATTTTGATAGCTTCCCTTAATTTCCTCAAAAGTGAAGCATAATAGGCTCCTGTAATTGTGGTACCCTTTGCCAGGAAATCTGTTATCACTACTCCGTCCTGGTCCCAGAAGACTGTGAGCATGACCTTGCCAGTGGAGGGCTGCACCCGTGCCTTCTTTGGAGGTGGTGAGTCCAAGTGCTTCCACTGCATTGATTGAGCTTTGGTCTCTGGATCATAGTGATGGACCCAGGTTTCATCCTGTGTAATCAGTCTTTTGAAAAAATTTGACACATCTTCTTGTCACATCTCCAAATTCATCCTCGAGCACTCGACGCGTTCTCGCTTCTGGAATGGTGTGAGCAACCTGGAAATCCATCTGGCAGCCACCTTAAGCATATGCAAATGGTCATGAATGATAGTTTCCACAGATTCTGTACTAATCTTGACATCTTGGGCTATTTGACGAATAGTAATGCGCCGATTTCCAAAATGACAGCCTCAACTTGATGGACAGATACCTCATCAATAGCAGAAGGGGGGCGACCAGGTCTGGGATCTGTTTCCACAGACCTCCGGTCATTTTTGAATTCACGATGCCAGCGTTTTACAAGCTCATATGATGGTGCATTATCATCATAAGTTTATTTCATTTCATCAAAAGTCTCCTGTCTGTGGTGTGTGTCCTTTCAAATACAAAAACCGGATCACTGCTCGACATTCAACAGGCTCCATTTCACACCTGACTCAGGTTTTTTTTTTTGTAAAAAAGATACCACAATTAATTCAGGGCTGTAATTTGCCACATAACCCGTAGAGATATAAATCATTGCACATGCAAAATTTCAGCTAGATCAGACAACTGGAAGTGGGTCATGGACATTACTTATTGCACGCCCCTCGTAGGTGTTGGAGATTAGATGACAGTGTGGGACCCATTAAATTGGATACTCTTCTTTGGACGCTGTGCGAGGGGGAGAGACTAGCGATATATGCACCATCCCAGATATGGCAACACTTCTTAATGCATGGGCAAACGGTGACATTATAAAGATATATGTTATATGTTTTTTATTATTATTACGAGGTAGAATGATAAATTTTTCGCCCTAAAGAAAACAACAATACAGCTCACTTGATTATGTAATAGAGATTACATCTATTCAATGTAGTCGACTTCAGCCTCAAGCACCGCCTCGATACGGGTTCGGAACTGAGAGCATGCCTTTTCTACTAGCGCCGACATAAGCTCGGCAAATACTCAGCGAATTGCAGCGATCAGACTGGCTTTGGTGTCATGATGAAGATGTTCTCGACCAATTCTTGAGCAAACGAAGTGGTCCCGCGAGTTCAGGTAGGGGAAGGAGGGAGCAGTGAGAGAAGGGTACAAAGTCATCGTACCCCTTCTGAGTCTCTTTGCACTTGGTGGTCGGCGCCAAATTCTGCTTTTACACGCTGGGTCGGCCAGCGGCCACCTGATTGCACCAAAGGATCACCACACTCTTCTGCACATCCAGGTATATTTTGGTGTTGACTTTCAAGCCGACTTCGAAGATGTAAGGGTGGCATGATGTGGTCCTCAATTGAAACCACACCAAAGACCATAACCATGGTCAAATCTTCGTTGAACTGTGCCATCAAGCGTTGAACCGTCCGAATTTGCAATGGTCCTGTTGTTATAACTTGAATCGGTAGAGAGCATGAGTTGCACAGTGGCACATCTGCGATCTAGCTCGTTGAACATTGTGTCACTTTCACAAGTGGTCAACTAGTAGATGATCTGCAACAAAAAAGAAATCCGGTTTCATCAAACGGAAATGGAATCATGTCGTCTTTTTTTAGGGTGACAATTTTATCGTTCCACTCTTTATCATTTAAAGTATTACTGTGAGAAAGTGAACCAGGTATGCGAGAGAGGAAGACTAAAGAGTGAGAGAAAAGAGACACAACAGAGAGAAAGATGAAAAGAATGTGAGAAAGGGAGAGAGACAACGAAGAAGAAATAGACAGATATAGAGAGTGGGAGAGATAGGAACAGAGTAAAAATCCCAAAAGAGACCGATAAAGTAAGAGAAAGGGGAGGAAAAAAGAAAAAGAGAAAGAGAAAAAATGCAGAATGCTTGAGAAATGGAGGATGGGGGGGGAGAAAGAGATAAAGCTGCAAAGAGTGAGAGAGTGAGAAAGAAAGTGAGAGAGATAGTGAAAAGGAAGGAACGGAAGTGTGTGTCCCGTGTGAGTGACCACTTATTACAAAAATCGAATTTGTCTAATAAATAACTAAAAGAATTGTTAGCAATAGACAACAGAAAACAAAAAGATGATACAAATAAAAAATGTCAGTTAATCAAACGGTTATATATTTATATTTGATTCGTCATAAAAACAAATTGAATCATTTGTTACCTATGCGGACCGATTGTATAGAGGAGGGGAAGAAATCAAGAAGAAAGAGGAGGAGGAAGAAAAAAATAAATAGAAGAAAACAAAGAAGTAAAAGTAGCAGAAGAAGAGGAAGAAGAAAGAGAATAAGAATAAGAATAAGAAGAAGAAGAAGAAGAAGAAGAAGAAGAGGAAGGAGGACGAAAAAGAAGAAAAAATAAAGATAAAGGTGAAGAATACGGAAGAAGAGGAGAATAAGTATAAAAATGAGGGGGATAAAAAAGAGGAGAAGAAGAAAAAGAAGGAGAAAAAGAGTGAAAAAAGAGAGGGAGGATAAAAAAGAAAGAGTAGGATAAAAAGGAAAATAGGAGATGGATAAAAGAAGAAGACGACGACGACGACGACGAAGAAGAAGAAAAAACACGAAGAAGAAGAAATAGGATTAAAAGTAAAAGAAGGAAGAAAGGGAGGATAAAAATAAAATCAGAAGGTGAAATAGGATAAGAAGAAGAAGAGGAGGAGAAGAAGAAGGAGGAGGAGGAAAAGAAAGTGGACAAGGAGGGGGGAAAAGAAGAAATACATGAGATAAGAATTAGAAGAAAAGTAGTAGTAGTAGTAGTAGTAGTAGTAGTAGTAGTAGAAAAAGAGGAAGAAAGAGATGGACAAGTAGAAATAGAAGAATCATCATCATCATCATCATCATCATCATCATGCAGTCCGTCAGCCTTGACGATGACTAGTTGGGGCTTCAGTGCTTTATCCTTTGGTACTGGACATTCCATTTTGGTTCCTAACGTGCTTGCGTTGTTTAGGTTAAGTATCTGTTGCGCATCAGATAAACACACTCTGAACCTCCAATGCTCATTTCCAGTGGAGCGAACCCGCGACGACTACCAGCAGCAGAGGAGGCCGCAGCTTCTGGCCGAAAGTAATCGCAGTGATATAGACAAGTCGGCCCATCGTATCCGCTACTACGCCTTTTCTTCCTGAATGAGGTTCCATAGTCTTTTAAGGAAAACTGCAAGGCAGCAGTAGGATTTGAAGTCAGAGTTCCCATCTCTTAGCTTTTTGCTGTAATAAAGCCCACAAAGCAGTGGTGTTTGATTTTAAGGTTGGTTCCTCTAGTCTTTGCCCAACCAAGGGCACCCACAAGACAGTGTGGTAAGGGTTGGCAGTATGCCAGGGCGTGTCCACACCTCGGTGGGCCATAGCGCACTACCTCTGGGGTCCCCTACTACCCCGAAATCTCCTACAGGTTTAGCCTGGGGCTGCAAGGCACCCAGTTGCCGTGTGTGACCAACGCAGAGGCACTGTATGAGTCTTGATGATGGGGAGGCTATGTACTGGCATGGAAGACATATGCGTATCTGTTCCCTTTACGCCGCGAGGTTAGCCAGCGGTGTGAGCTGAAAGCGAGAAAGCATGCAAGCATGAGCTTAACACTATCTTATACCTAACACACTAGACGCATCACATCCCTCTTTCGGATTAAGAATCCAAACACACACAGAAGAAGAAGAAAAAAAGAAAAATTAGTGCGAAGAAAGTAAAGAAATATAATAAAGATGGTGGGCAATGAAGAGAAGAAAGAGTGGGACAAGTGTTGAACAAAAGAAGGGGTAATATTAAGGGGAGAGTAAATTAATTGGAGTGGAAGGAAGAGTGTGGTAAGTGTGAATTGAAATAGAATGATAACGAAGGGGGAAATCGTAAAAGAAGAAGAAGAAGAATATTAGAGAGGAAGGAGGGGATGAGGGAATGGGGCAATAAAAAATAGAAGTTGAGGTAAATTAAGATTAAAAAGAAGAGAAAGATCAGCTTAAAGGAAAAATGGAGAATAAGAAAAGAAGAGAAATGAATAATAATAATAATAATAATAATAAGAAGAAGAAGAAGAAGAAGAAGAAGAAGATGAAGAAGAAGACCAACAACAACAAAGAAGGCGAACGTGGAAGAGAATTAGGAAGACCCTGCAGAAATCGAGGATGAGAAGGAAGAACAATACGAAGAGAGTGACGAACAGGGAGTAGGAGTTAGCTAAGAAGTAGCATGAGGAAGGGGGGAAATAAGTAAAACAGCAACAATGACTGTGTCTAAATGGTTAACGACACGTAGGTGTGACAGGTTCGAATTTAGTTCGTTCTACAGAAACTCTTTTATTTAGGGATGTAGCCAACTTTCACGTGGTCCCACCCCTAAGTACCCGATCTCTTTCTAGAAAGAATTCTATCTGGAAAGTTATCGGGGAAACGAATGATAACAATAATCATCTGAACTATACGAAATGGATGAATGATGCCCGGCTGAAAAAAAATATATAAAGAAAGAATAACAAAAGATAAGTAACACGAGAAAGACGGAGAGATATTGACTGAGAGAGGAGGGGGGGCGAGAAAGAGCTAAGAAAGAAAGAAAGAGAAAAAGATAGATAGATAGAGAGAGAGAGAGAGATGAACAGAAACAGAAAGTAAAGGAGAAACAGAGATCGAGACAAAAACAGAGGCGAAGAAGAGAGAGATAGTGACATAGAAAGAGGATGTGAGACAAGCAGCGATACAGAAATAGAGAGAAAGAGACCTGGACAATAGAAAAAGAGCGAGAGAGATGATTTATAAAGAGAAACAGAGTCTAATGCAGACTGAGAGAGACGGAGAGAGAGAGAGAGAGGGGGGGAGAGAGGGAGAGAGAGATGTATAGAAAAAGACCTGCACAATTAAAGAGTGATCTACAGGAAGGGGGATTAAAGAGAGAGATATAGACGAATTTGGTCGTGTGATTGTTTTCTTTTACGACATATCGACCCTTTCTAGTTCATTTATAGCTGAATCCAGTAATTTTGGTAAAAAATATCCCGCTTAAAGTTGTTTTGCATTACGGCATATAAACCCTTTTTTTAGTTTTTTGATGCCAAATACAATAATTTTGAAAATAAGCGGTTTCATACTTCAAGTTCTTTATCTTCAAATATTTATTAATAGTGTTTTGTTTGGTTGTTTTTTAGAGGATAATTGTTATGCTTGTTTTTGACTTTGCAGAATATGATTGAGTTTAGCAAAAGGAAAGGAAAAACTGCAATAACATTGGTACATTTTGGGTCATGAAGCTCATTTAATCAGACAGTCGTATGCTGAATTAGATACTGATAG
This sequence comes from Euprymna scolopes, assembly GCF_053919585.1. Taxonomy (NCBI): domain Eukaryota; kingdom Metazoa; phylum Mollusca; class Cephalopoda; order Sepiida; family Sepiolidae; genus Euprymna; species Euprymna scolopes. The sequence continues at coordinate 64,195,880 of NC_136500.1, forward strand.
AGACGAAGAGTGCAACGAGCAGAGCAGGGGAAAAGAGGGAGAGAGAGAAAACGGTGTGCACTGAGATAAATAAATGGATACATGGATAGATTGAAAGACAGAGACAGAGACAGAGAGAAAAGAGAGAGAGAGAGAGAGAGAGAGAGAACAAGACGCATAGTGTAATGAAAACAGAGATAAGTATAGAAACGTCTTAAATAAGTTTCCAGACTTTTTTGTACAGGCATGAAAATTCAGTATGTTATTGCTAAATATCTTATGAGATGACTTACCAATTTTATGATTTCAGGTACAAATGAACAGCTACAGCCGGAATTGGAATACACCCTACTAAAGTCTGATTGTCACAGCTGATGAATTTCAAAGGTGCAATTTGAACGTGCGGATACTTTAGAAGAATGACATGCAATAAAATTCTGTTTTAAACTTAGTAAAAATGCTGAGAAACGCATGAATTGCTTCAGACCACTTTTAGACCATCTTGCATGAATCGAACACCAGTTTGTGAGTGGCATAAAAAGGAAGGACGTAAGATAGTCGGTGAGGGATAACGAGAGCTGTGGGAGGAAAAAGGCAGTCAGAACACTAGGGTTGATTGGCCAAATAAAGAATATCATGGATAAGGAACGTTGTGTGTCTATAGAGAAAACAAGTGCATACTTTGATGCTAAATATCTTATGAGATGACTGACCAATTTTATGATTTCAGGTACAAATGAACAGTTACAGCCGGAATTTGAATGCACCCTACTAAAGTCTGATTATCACAGCAATACACACAAGTATTTACGAGGCACTAAAGATGCGGAAGATTTGCGGAAATACACCAGTTCACAACTCCATCCTTATCACAGACTATTTGACCAAGATGAGCATCAAGACAGTTCCTCACCCTCCTGTAGTATCAATAAAAGTTCCCATACGAAAAAAGTCCAGAAACTTATTGAAGGCACTTCGTAGTCTGAGGGGGGTGCAAAGGTTGTCGCAGACAGAGAAAATGGGAGAGACGGAGAGTGTAACGGTCAGAGAGACGGCGAGAAACATTGATGGAGAATAATATAGATTAAAGACAAAAGAGAGACCATTCGCAAAATATGGTAAATTTGCTTTCCCCCCATCCCCCCTCTATCATTGTTTCATACGTGCCAATCTTTCGTTTTAGTTTTGAAGCCGAAATTAATGAATTAATCTCAGAACATTCCGCCTTTTTCCGTCGGTTGCTAATTTAGCCGCAGTTTTACCATTTACTTTTTTTCTCACGATTTTTAGCGAGTGTAAAAATAAAAACTCAATAAAATAAAATAAGAATTATTTCCCTTAAATTTCAAGTCCTGTCAATCAAATATTCGTATTACGCACAGTTAATTAATTAAACCACGTTGATTCGAATCCCATCCGATATAGTGAAATCAAAAGAATTAAAGTAAAAATGAAATTTTGCATCCCGGATAATGATAATCGGATATAAAAAAAATGCTTCATTGGATTTAAGATGACATATAAAAAATGTCAATTTTATTAGAAAATAATCGATAATCTATTTGTAACAATATTCTGTCACCGGTCAATTTTTATTTTCATGTAAATACAAAGGAAAAATAGAATTTCGTTTTATCTATGATGAGTGCGCGTTTTTTCTTCTCTAATGCATCAACATGAAGAAGTATACAGGAAATTATATATACATATATATATATATATATATATATATATATATATATATATATATATATATATATATACAGGGTGTGCGTAAAGTTACTATACAGTCTTATTGTTTTATTGTATTATATTTGTATTAATAGTTAATATTTATTTTTTTACAGGTTTATTTAATCAAGCATGTCACGCAAGCTAACTTTGGAAGAGCGCAAATTTATTTTGAAGCGATATTGGAAAACAGAAAACGCACAAATATATTACAGGGTGTCTGTATAGTAACTTGTAAGACTGTATATATATATATATATAATGGAAATTTTATGTTTGTCTTTAATTTCCTTTTTTATTTTCATCCCAAATAAGCATATCGCCCCTTGGATGTTTAGGGGAAATGTACGTGATGCCGATTTACATTGCATTTTAAATTCTGCATGTCAGTGCAATCAGGGAAGCGGCTAATAGGAACTGTAACGGACAGAACCAACACATGTTCCGACCTATTTCAGTCGCAAATACTTGCCTTTCTATTCAATCCTCCCCCACTTAAAGAAAAGTAAAAACTAATTTGTAATTTCTACTTTTTAGATTATAGGGATGAACTAATTATAGAACTTTTCCAATCGATATTATAACTAACGCTTTTATTCGTTTTCTTATATATGGATCATAATGTGGTGCTACCTTTTTGCTTTTTAATGCTGAATGTCAATACATGGTTATTATATCTACTCTTGAATTTTTTAGCCGTTGCTCGTATTTATACTAAGTTTTCGTTATCAATATTGTTATTTATCATTGTTACATATATAATATGAGCTTTTAGAACAGTTATTTATTAATGGACTTTTTTTGTAATTCTACAGTTGCATGAATTGATTTTATATAGATTATTACTTGGATTACTTCTTCAGCTGCCAACCATGATCGGGTAGAAGTTTTATGTACATCGTAATTGTATTGTTATTATCGCTCTTACTAAGTATTTAACTTTCAACCTTCATAACAGTGTCTCTTACAACTAACAGTTGAATATGTTATGCCACAAGTTCTGGCGCACAATTCAAGTAGGAATTTAAAGAGAGTTAAATTCACTTTTGTTTTAGACTTAGTACTTAGTATTATATTACTAAATACTATACATTACTGCATAGACTAGCAGGCTGCCCGATATTGCCCTGTTGTAATATACGCTTAAAAATAATATTTTGATTAATGCAGATTTCGTATTTATTATTATATGATATTGGACCCAGTAGTAATAGTAATGATTTCAAAAGTTTAAAAAAAAATACTCGTGCGCCACAACCAAGAATCGAAACCAAAACGTTTAGTTTACGATTTACTTTTTCCTTTGACGTTAATACCTGAGATATGAAGACATGTTTGTTGCAAGGCTCAAAATTAAAACAAGAACTAATAGCTATTACGTTACGCATGCATAGGTATAATGCCTTTGTTCAACCATCATCTGGCAAATTCCATTTAAAAAAAAAATTCACACTTTTACTCCGATTTTCTCGGCTAAGACTCAAATATAAAGTTTCGCATGGGTTCAAATACCCTAAATATTAAGTTTCATGTCTGTAGACTAAAAATTGACAGAGGAGTTTGGTAGGCAACATTTTTTAAACAAATATATACCCGCATACATAAATATATATATAGAAAGAGGCTTGTGTTTACTATAATCTTTTTTAGAATATCTGCATGAATATAATTACACGTAATAGTTAACTAAAGATGCTCAACCCATAAGAAAATCTAGAAAAAAAAACTAATAGGGAATTAATTAAAATGAATGTCTAAAAGAAAATTACAATTAGCTAGATCTTTGGCAAATGAATGCACTTCGACGATTCATATATAACAGAATTGTATTTTCTTTTTAAATAAATAGAAAAAAAAGGATTTAATATGAATATCAATCCACAAAAACCCAAATTTATAAGAGTACTAGACTACCCGTGACCCGTTGGGTTAGTATGTTATATCAGCTATGGAATTTATGTATGAGCGTGACACTTGTGCCGCAAAGAAAATAGTTCTTTTTTTGACATAACAGAAACATTTCTACGAAAGTATATTAAAATGAAAAATCACGGACGGATCACTGAAACATGAAAAAAAAGTCCTCCCTATTCGTGTAAAGTTACCTATTTTTCCGAATAATCGCTACAAAATCGGAAATTAAACATGATTTTCCTACGAATCGAACGCCGACGAAAGTCAATTAACAGCAAAAACGCACATGAGCCTACCGATGAGAAATATAAGAATGAAAATACTTCAACCAAGTTATAGAAATTTAAAATCTAAAAAAAAAAAAAAATAATAATTAATAAAATCTGTTGCAAAAAAATAAAACTTAAACAAATAAATAAAACTAATATTGAAACAGATTAGTAAATGTGTCAACAAATTCACCGTTCTCACACAACTATTTTGTATCTAGAAATGTAAGCAAAAAATAAAAAAAGAAAGGAGGGAAGGAAAAGGGACGGATAGAGAGTATTATTATTATTATTATTATTATTATTATTATTTTTATTATTATTATTATTATTATTATTAGTAGTAGTAGTAGTAGTAGTAGTAGTAGTAGTAGTAGTAGTCTTGGCTTTACTACAATTGTTCTTATGTTTGTCAACGGGTTAAAGTTGTTTAGTTGTAAGAAAATAGCGACAGTATAGTTGTAATAAAGAATAGTTGCAAAACAGCCCCGCTCTTCCCATGTTAAATAATAATTTCGAAATAATAACGTTAATATTTCAGTGCGCAGGTCAAAATCTGCAAAAGAAGCGATTTGTGTTTATTTGTTTACGTTGTTATGGGTTAATGTTTATGCGCGCATGCGCAACCCGATGTCGTAAATCGGAAATTGGGTTACATCACTCGTTACAAGGTCATTTGAGTTTTATAATTATATAGAGATATATATAAAGTAATAATTATTGTTTTACCTACAGACACTAATGTTTAATGCAGGATTTCCCAACTTTTATCGATAAACACGCCCCCCCCCTTAGAACGCGCGAATACCTACTACCACCCCGTCCTTACATGCATCCTTATATAATAATGTTAGTAGTATTGGTTGTACATAATTAAAGTAAAAAAATAAATAAATGAATATTCAGACATTGTATTCAACAACATTCTACACAGTGGATCAAATGGGAACAGTATCAACTATAAATCAAGTGGGTCACTTAATCTATATAATTATAAAACTCAAATGACCTTGTAATGGGTGTTATAACCCAACATCCGGTTTAGTACTCCCGGTTGCGCATGCGTGATAAACATAAACCCATAACAGCGTAAACAAATAAAGACAAATCGCTGGACCAGTTTCGGTCGAACAAACGGACGTCCTTAGAAAAGCGAATATCTTAAATTTATTGAATAAAAAACTTCAAGATATGGGAAGCAAACGCAAAACGTGATTACAAATAATACTTATAATCAGCGACTTGTTTCAAATATACGATATATATTATACTAAATAATCAACCCGACAATAAAACCTATTGTTTTACTGTGTATGTTTTCAGCATCTCAATTTTTTTTTGCGTTTAAATTATCCAAATAAACAATTGTTAATAGTTTTTGCTTTTTTTACATTGTTCATTTCCGTATTGCGTTTAAGTTATTTTAACACAATTTTCTTACAAATAAATCCACTTTAACCTGTTGAAAAACCATAAAAGCATTTTGCAACGACGATCGCCTTCTTTTTTTTAATGTATTCTCAATTTTTAATACACCTTTCTTAAAAACATTCATACATTTTCTTTTACACTACCAACATAAACAAACAACCCCAAATATATGTCTTTTTTTAATTGCGTTACAAATAAATAATCAACGCGACAACAAAACGTATTGTTTTACTGTGTACGTTTTCAACGTCCCAATTGTTTTTGTTTTTTTAAAGATATATCAAAATTTGAATTTATCTTTAAGCATTATGGTATCTGTTCCGTGCACATTAACCTATAAGTATGGCGAACCACTTATAATTCAATGGCTGTAAGTTTTTTTTTTCAAAAATAAACAATTATAAACAGAACGACTCATAGAAATCTATCTATCTATATATATATATATATATTATTTTTTCATTTTAATATACTTTCATAGAAATATTTCTGTTCTGTCACAAAAACTATTTTCTTTACGTCACAAGTGTCACATCATACATTAATTCCATAGCTAATATAACATACTGACCCAACGGGTCACAGGTAATCTAGTATATAATATAATTGCTAATACAATAATCAATAAAATAAACATCAAAACAATAATCACAGGAATCACTGATCAATGTGCAGATTGTTGATGATCAGCAATAAGTTTCGGAATGTTTAGTTCCATAGTTGATAGAAAAATCTCTCGACTCATCACATTTCACTACATATAGAAAAATCTCTTGACTCATCACATTTCACTACATATAGAAAAATCTCTCGACTCATCACATTTCACTGCATATATTCGTTTCTATTCCCAGCACGCATTTGATAGATGAGAAAATATTGTTGAAAACGTGAATCAGAAATACATAAGATCCAGGAAACACTTAAGAAGCTTTTTTTAACATTACAAGTTTTTTTTTACGTAGGAATCACCACTTATCAAGGCCAAGAGGCCACTCGAGGATAAGGGTTAAAGAGTGTACAGTAGAAATTGGACAATATAGTAATCGTTAGTAAATGAAAATTCGGTAAATTTGTTAACAAGTAGAATGGCTAGTCAAGAATTTTTTTTACGTTAGACTTGAAGGCAACCATATTGTAGTCAGCTGGAAAGCAGGAAAACGGAAGTCAATTCCACAGGCGTGCAGTTCTAAGAAAGAAGCTTTGTTCATGGAATCTACGTTTAGGTTTAAGCACAGATAAAAAGTGTGGGGGATTATTAATAGTGTTTTAAGCTAAACGAGTGTTTCTTGTGAAATTTTGGCGAGGTGGGGGGACCATAGACTGAAGCTCAGTCGAACACTTTCCATGAAAATAACGATACAGCAGAGACAAACTCGCAACATCTCTTCTGTGAGATAGAGGTTGCAAGGAAGAGAAAAGGACATCTCCTACGAGGCTACGAAGTCTATTTTGAACTCTACCTATATGGTTCTTGAATTAATTTTTGCAATTAAAAATAAGTGTGATGCAATCAATTTCCACTTGAATTGTAAATCCTAAAGAAAATATTTTCTTTTTTGCATTTTTTTACAAAGGAATCACCACTTATCAAAGCCCGGAGGCCACTCGAGGATAAGGGTTTATAGATATACATTAGTCGATGTGATTATAGCGTAGTAAACATAACTAGTGGGCCTTTTGTAAATTGGATAACTTCGGAGGACGGTTCATAAAGAACTTGTTTACATTGGACTTGAAGACAATCAGATTGTTGTTAGTTGGAAAGCAGGCAATCAGAAGAGAGTTCCACGGGCGTGCAGTTCTAAGAAAGAAGTTCATGGAGTTTGCATTTATGTTTAAGCACAGATAAAGAGTGTAGGAAATTATTGATAGTGATTTTGGCTAGACGAGTGTGTTTCGTGAAAGATTGGCGAGGGGGACAACTTAGTAATGTTACTAGAAGCTCCCAGTCTTTCACCGCCCTCTAAAGAATCTCAAAGCCCCCCTATACGAAAAGTTTGGCCATCGCCCACCGTAATTCTCATAACATCCCCTTGTGGGCGGTAGGACCCCGTTGGGAAATCCTGGTTTAATGTTTCGCAGTCATAAGTGACAATTACTTCTGATATAGAAATATGAACGCAGCTACAAAGTCACCTTTAACTGCATTTGCTAGGACGTTATCTCCTGGCCAGCATTAATTGCTATGAGAATTGAGGGAAATTAAACACTTATAAATGCAAAATGCGGACACAATAGTAAAGCAGTTAAGAATGCCCTAACGAGCGGAAGGCGTGAATATCGAATAACGCTAGTCGATTGCTTTTTTTTTTTTAATTTCCCAAACGGGGCTTAAATTTAATACTCTTAAAGGGACTTATAGATATCACTAATAATTTTTTATAGCTACAGACTCCAGTGTTTCATGGTTTCACCATCATCAGTGCAGGAAGTGACAATTATTCGGAACCAGTTACAAAGTCAACTTTGACTTCATTTGCTAGGATGGGGTAGCATCAATTGCCACGAGAATTAAGAGACAACAGGGCTAAACAATATAGAGAAAGCCAGGAGCTATTCTAGGCGGCTAATATATGATAAATCGTATTATGCGGATTTTTCGGACTATTATTCTCATCTTGATTGTTATTCTCACAACGTTTCGGCCGATTTAACTTTCTACCTTCTTTAGATTAATTTTGTCGTCCTTGGAAATATTTCTAGCGAACTCGGGAATCTACACGCAATTTCGAACGGAAACCTTTATTTAATCGACAAAGATAGCATGATCTCGTTTCCACGATCCATGACAAGGTAGAAAACTTAAGTCGTAATTCGCGATTATATTCTTTGTATCTCCTTGCGAACCTGTAGCGTAACGTATAAAGTACTAAGTAAAATTCTGTTCTAAGTGACAATCTTCTGGGGATTCAAGGTTCAATACTCAGTGTGGGTGATACTAAGAGTAAAATTGCGAATTGTTTAAGACTTTGACGAGATACACTTGAAGAAAATCGGAGGTTAGATTGGCTGAAAAGTTGTAAGAATAACACTCAAAATGAGAACAGTAGTTCGAATAATCCAAATATCAATCCTCAGCTAAAAAAGTTCAAACCCATAATATGATAAATCATATTCAGCAGGATGCTACGAAAATGATGAAGGACAATAAATCTTTGAGAATCGTGTTTTTCAATTTTACGCTATTTATTGTCAATGGCAGGACCAAAGAATCGAAAACAATTACAAATACTATGATTAACTTTTTCTCCATAACTAATACGATGGAAATGACATGAGAGAGAGAGAGGGGGGAAGGGGGAGAAGGGGGGGATACAGACAGACAACGAAGAGTGGGGAAATAGTGTCACTCTTTACAACATATATATTTTTATTAAAATACAGGTCATGTCCAGAATATTTTCGCTGACCGCCTCCCTTTCATCTGATACGCTGTCGCACTTTTCCCATAATGCATTATTTATTTCCGGTTCGAGCATCATTCTTAACAAGCGTTGGAGAACGGCCAATAGACGGCTAGACCGCAGACACGGCGCCGCAAATCAAAAACACTGGAGATAAATCTTACACAATAAAATGATGCGAGTTGCTTTGATGTTCATTCTCTTTCAGTTTCTTCATATATTTCGTTCTTTCCCCGAAGAAGCTTTTTTTTTTGTCCGTTTTGCCATCTACGTTCGTCGATAAAAACAAGCGAATGCGTTTTTCTTTTAAGTTAGTTAGACCTAATCGGTGTTGCTCGGGATGCAGTGAAGTTATTTAAGTTTTTAAAGTTTATTTGTTTGCATATTTCTTTTTAAAAAAAAACTTATAGAGAAAAACAAATAACATTCTAGTTCTTTGGTGTTGTCTATCCTTATTTTTCATCCATTTGAGGGATCCTCTTTTGCATTCAATTTTAGAAGGAGAAGTTCACTCCCGAAGTTATCAAATATGTTACACTGTCCCGGATATTTTACTAATATTTAACAGTATGTTCAAGTCTTTGTTTTTATTCGTGCATTCTTTCACTATTTCATCTTTTTTTTTACATCACTATCGGCTTTTATTGATAGCCGCAAAAATTTAATTGTAAAAGAGACAGCTCTCTTATATTCTTCAATTAAACATACGAGTTATCCCCCTTGCTGATTTTTAAAAATGTTCAGTCAGAATTGCAAAACAGTTCCATATTACATAGTTGTTCGGCTGGGACTGCATGGTTTTTAAATAAACTATAGTAAAATAAATTATTAGAGTCTCAAAGTATGTTTTTACTTCTATGATAATATATTTCACTTCAGTTTATTTTAAAACCTGATGTATAACAATAACGAATAAAAATTGAATAGTCAAAGTTTTTTTTATATAAGCTTAACTGACATTTATAAGACCCCCCCCCCCAAAAAAAAATCCACCCTTGATCGCCCTTCGGGGCCCGTGGCGCAGTTGATAGAGACGTTGAATCTCTACGGTTCCAAGTGAGAATTGTCTGAAGTTAGCGGTTTCAATCCTACGAAAATCCGGCTAGAGGCTTACTTGACCAAAACGTGATGAAACAACAACTACGGAAGGCAGTAATTGCAGTAATTGCAGTCAGGAGATTCAGTTCCTATCTCGTCGCGGTTACCACCTGACGAAGGTCAGAGGAATAGTTGGCCGAAACGTCGTGAAACAACTAAGAAAAAGATGAGTTCCAATAAATAAAATTAATAAATCCTGATCGTGTTTATTCTTTCGGAAGGAGGGAAATCTCCCAAAGGTGCCCAATCCCCACATTAATATTGCTCCTGGTTACTTGTAAACTGATATTTTATATCTTGAAGGACACCACCCATTCCCATATTGCACTTCGATTCTTTTTATTTTTGACGCCCAACTTACCTACCTGTTTTCAGAAACACCCAGAAAACAGTGAGCGATGTAACATCTAGCAGAGGATTGGGAGTGCCCGTCTAATCTAAATGTTTATTTTTTTAATATCTGCAAATGCCATTGTTTAATTTCTTTTGTAAATAAAATCATGTAAAACAAATTAAGTAACACAGAATGTATTATTTTTGCGTTGGGTAAACACAATATTTTTTGACAAAATTGGATGACTATTATCCCTCCTCAAATAAAAAAAAGTAGGATTTCAATATCAATGAGAGCGAGAAAAAACTCAACTTTCCAAGTATATATATATATATATATATATATATATATATATATATATATATATATATATTTTGTTATTGTTGTTATTTTTCAAGCGATAACTACGGTTAATATTGGCGCCGCCTCGGAGCTCATTTTTTTTTATTATTTACTTAGAAAGTCGCCCTTTTTAATTTGGACGTATTTAACATTTTTTATTTATTTTATTATTTTTTAAAACAGTAATCTACGTACAAAATCTAAATTTATAAGCGATAAAAATAAACAGTATAATCAATCTAGGGATTATGGCCTAATGGTTAAGGCACCAGGTAAACATGGTAAACATGGTCTGAGGTTCGATCCCTGGAGGCAGTTAAGCTACGCTGATGAGAGGTAAAAAACCTTGAAACACGCGTGTACGTAGATTACTATATATATATATATATATATATATATATATATATATATATATATTTGTAGTCATCAACATAGTCTTGTTTCGTGGTATCACAACTCATTAGTGTCGCTAGACAAGCACCTCTCCCAAGCCGAGGATATATATATATATATATATATATATACATACGTAAATTGAATAAAATCACAACCTACATGAATAGAACTTCACTTATTTTGGCGTTAAGCTCTTACAGCTGTTTCGTGAAAGGATGGACAATTACCTCTCGTCCATAGAACTGTAAATCTTCCATCCAGTCACTCCTCAGAGACGCTTACAACTATTCTCAACAAGTTTTTGAATCCGTTTCTATATATATATATAAGTGAAAGTATCTGTGTGTGTGTCTGTCTCTGTACATTTCCTTACGCAATAACTCTGTCAATTTTTAGTCTACAGACTCGAAATTTGATATAAAGCGTACTGAGATTTGAGAAAATCTATGTGATCGGGTTTCGGCCAGAAATTTGACTGTTAAAGAGTCAAAGTTCAACGATTTGCCCTTTGAGAACTCTACCAAACTCCTCTGACAATTGTGGGTCTAAACACTTGAAATTTTAGATATAGGTTCCTTGGACATGGATCTACCTTAATAACTTGATTTGAGCCCAACATGATAAACGTTAAAGGGCTATAATAGGGGTCAAAGTTTAAAAAATGTGACCTCTGCGGTTTCTACCAAATTACTCAGACAATTTCTGGTCTAAACTTTTGAAATTTTAAATGAAGGGTATTCAGAGATAGGGCAAGCTTTTTCATCGGTTTGGGTCAATAATTTTTAGTTACCAATATATAAATGTATGTATGTATGTTTGCATGTCTGTCCAACACTTTCGATAGAGGAGACAGATTTTCTCAAGATCAGTATCGTTTTGAAGTTCGACCTTTCAGGCGACAAATATCGAAAAATTGGCTAAAAACATTAATATCTTCACCTTAAACTGGGCACTTTTCTACAGGGGGGGACTTTTTCCGCCGATATTTTTGAAAGTCATCTTCTCTTTTCGATTGTCTAGCCTTAATTTTAAAAAATGTCACTTCCGGTTTCGCAGTGGTCGTAATAGCATAGATATCAGGTTTCCCCATTCTCTTCCTCCTTTGTGGTATGGATTCGAGCCTGCCTTCCTACTACCACTTTTTTTTTTTGCTCAACATACACATCATAATTCCCGAGCAACGCCGGGCGCAAATGCTAGTATATATATATACGGGTGTGTGCGTGTACATTTCCCTACGCAATAACTCTGTCAATTTTAAGGCTAAAGATTCTAAATTTGATATACAGAGTACCGAAGTTTGTTAAAATTTTTGTGATCGGTTTTTGGCCAGAAATCTGGCTTTTAAGGGGTCAAAGTTCAACGATTTGACCTTTGGGAACTCTACCAAACCTCTCCGACAATTTTGGGTGTAAACACTTAAAATTTTATATATAGTTTCCTCGGACATGGATCTAACTTAATAACTTGATTTTAGCCCAAAACATTAAATAGGGGTCAAAGTTTTTTTTTTTTTGCTCAGCATACATCTCCAAACACCCGGGCAACGCCGGGCTGAAATGCTAGTATATATATATATATATATATATACACTTGTGCCCGATATTATTCATACCCCTCGGATCTTTGAGATTTATAAGAATATTGCTCAAACCAGAAGATAGACAATATTAAAGGGATTTCAAACAATAAATCAAGCATAAGCATTTAATTTAAACTCAACAAATAGATAAATTATGCAAGTTTGAAGCATTATACTAAGAAAAACAATAATGGCACTAGTTCAAAATTATTCATACCTCTCTTACTAATAGTCAATAGCATGCCCTTTATTCTTAATAACTGCCTGTAACCGTTTTGGATGTTTATCAACAAGGTTTTTACAATCATCAACACTGATTTTTGACCATTCTTCAATGCAGTAGTTCTCTTAATCCCTCAAATTTCTAGGTTTCCGCTTTTTAACCTCAGTTTTCAATATGTGCCAGAGGTTTTCGATAGGGTTCAGGTCAGGACTCTGGCTGGGCCATTCCAAAACATTAATGTGATTATCCTCAAACCATTTCTTGACTATTTTGGCAGTATGTTTTGGATCATTATCCTGTTGAAGGACCCAGTTTTGTCCTAAATGGAGCTTCTCCGCATCCTGTCTAATGTTTTTCTGGAGTATCTCCAAATATTGCCCCTTCTTCATGGTTCCATCTATCTTGACCAAACTACCTGGACCACTAGCCGAAAAGGAGCCCCAAAACATTAGGCTACCACCACCATGTTTCACCGTGGGTATGGTGTTCTTTGGGTTGTAAGCTTCTCCTTTCTTCCTCCAAACGTAAGAAGCATCCATATGGCCAAACAATTCAATTTTTGTTTCGTCAGTCCACAAAATACTTGAGAAATCGGACTCTGGAGAATTCACATGGGTCCTAGCAAACTTTAGACGTGCTGCAAGGCGTTTTCCGGTGTGCAATGGAGTCCTTCTTGGTCTTCTTCCTTTCAGACCATTTTCATGCAGAGTCCTTTGCAATGTTTGCCTTGATATTTTTATGCCAGAAGACTCCAGATTTTCTAAAATGTCCTTAGTAGTGGTGGTTGGATTTGCATTAACACTTCTTACAATATTCCTGGTGGCTCTAGCAGACAGTTTCCTTTTCCTTCCTCTACCAATCAAGTTGTTTGTTGTGTGGTGGCTCTGGAATTTTTTGATGATGCTCTGTACTGTTGCTGTAGGGACCTCAAATTTCTTGGAAATTGACTTGTAACCTAAACCATCCTTATGTGAATTCACAATTTTAGTCCTAAGATCATTACTAAGCTCTTTTTTCTTCCCCATTCTAATAATTTTTATTCTTTTTTTGGTTTTCAGTTGATATCATTTTAATTTCTGAAAAATGCAAAAAACGAAATGAAATTAATCAAAGGTTGTATAAAAGCATTCAAAATAAGAATCAAACAGGAAACAAACAGTCAGAAACTCGATTAATACTGAAAAAATAAGGGGGTATGATTATTTTTGAACATTGCAGATTTTATAAATAGCTGTATATTTCTTTTATTACAAGTATCCCGAGATTTTAAAATGACGAAAATGATCAGAAGAGGTTTATTAAGAATATGTATCAATATGGACGTAAACAATAAATTCTTACAAAGTTACACCTAATAAACTCAATTTTCAAGAGGGGGTATGAATAATATCGGGCACAAGTGTATATATATATATATATATATATATATATATATATATATATATCACTTTTTAACGACATGCGTATCTTCTCTTATATTTATCATATTTCTTTTGCTAGAAGCATGTTGTTTTTGCTTCACTCATATGAAAGAATCCCACTGGTTTTGCATCGAAACAAAAAGTGACTCTCTGCGTTTTTCCATAGGGAAAATTGACATACCACAAAAAATAGATATTTCTTAACATATACGAACACCGTTTAGATACTTTACTTTTCTTCTTTTCTGTCAACTGCGGTTTTTGATTGGCCGCAATGAGCATTCAAGATATATTATTTAAATACGTTTCTCACGTTCCTTTCTTATCTAATCGATTTTCATTTACACTCAAGCTTTTAATGCTAGCCGAATTCATAATAACATTAGAGCCTTTATTAATATGAGATACGCGTGTCTCTCCGTCCGGTAATATCTTTTAAGTGATTACGCCTAATATTGTAAATTCTCGTGATGGGACGATTCCAATATTCTTCCCGATTCCGATACAATTAACGATTCCGCACTAAATTCTCGATTCCAATACAAGTACCGATTCTGATGTCGATTCTTTATAAATCTCTAAACATTTAATTATTGTTATTTTTCTCGTAAAAAACACACATGTTAAATGTGCAGATATTTTCTCAAAAATAAAAACACACTTGTGGAAGAAGTGACTTATAGATTTTAGTTTTACTGGTAGTTTAAGATCAATAACTATCTGTTATTTTTTTTTATTTTACTACAAGCATACAAAAATATATTAGAATAGCACTTTGTTGTTGTTTTTGTTTTCGTGTAATAAAAATAAATCAACTTTTTACTTTGTAGAGTTGGGAAACATGAGCCCCCAAAAAAAAACTAATTAGAAAAGAAAGTTTCTCAAAGCCTGGCCGTCTAAACAAGAAGACATGTAACGGAATACGCTAATAATCTAAAAAAAAAAATAAAATAAAATAAAAATAAACAAATTTATTATCAGAAAGACAAATTCAAACAACAGACGTAATCATTTTTACTCTCCAGTTGTGAATTAAATCATAAATCAACTAACTCAGCTGAATACTCGAATTTGTTTTTAACCATTTTATATTTCCGATAACATTTTTTTAACATGTCCAACTTCCTCACCGACAACGCTTTTAATTTCGAGACGATTTATGTCATTTCAGCGCCATTTTGAAAAAAAAAATTATTTTCATGATATCGTTTATTTTCAAGTCACAACAAATAGAGGTAATTTAACACTTTATTCAATACTAACGAGTGGTTTAAGGAATTAAATAATGTTTATTAGAAGTCAAGCAGGGTTAATTGGTGTTCTCGGATGCAGGGATTAAAAATAGAATAGTTGAAAAACGAGTGTTTAGCATATTCATTTAAAACTTTATTAGTAACGTTACTATTTGAACAGACGTATATATATATATATATATATATATATATATATATATATATATATATATTATATATATATATATATATATATATATATATATATATATATATATATATATATATATATACGTTTTATTTTTATTACCGTATTTTTCTGTTTAGTTGCATTGGCGGCCAAAAAACGGTCGTGTAGCCGAAACAATAATGGAACTTAACAGAAAAATACGGTAATAAAAAATAAAACGCATATTTGCTCTACAACAGCATTGAGCACTTTCTTCAGGTTTTTATTAATTACCATTTCTACTATATATATATATATATATATATATATATATATATATATCTGTATATATATATATATATACGAGCAAACAGTTAATAAAACATGTTAAAAACACTTTGAAATGAGTTAAAAGCATATTTAATCTGAAAAGGGAACACTAGATAAGTGGATAGTCCTTAATCCGCGGAGTTTCGAAGAAATACTTTCCTTCTCATCAGAGGGTAGGAATTAGAAAAATGCGGGATCGGATTTTGCATGCAAAAGTATTTGATGAAACAGCAAGTAAGTCAAAGATCTTACTTGATAATAAAAAAAAGTAAAGCAGAGGGAATATGGTGAAGAAAAAGGTGATTACACATGAATGGATAGTCTGGTGGAAGATAAATAATCCAGTTATGGTACAATCCAAATATATAACTTCAAGAAAATTAACTGAATTTCCATTTGCACAAGTAAAATCCAAAGATATCCCGTAATTGGAAGAAGATGGTCCATAATAATCAAAAAGCAGAAATACATGGAATGATTCACAGAAATGTGTACAAGGAAAAAGGAAAAAATTCCAATAATATTAATAAAACAAAAATAAGATATGCTTTTCGCTCTGCTGCCGAGACATAAATATAAATAAGAAAGATAAAGGAAGAAAAAGAGGAGAAAAAAGAGGAGAAAAAATGGTGATAGAGTTAAATATAAAATAGAGAAAAAATGTCAAAATGACTCAGACAGGAAATGTTAAAGGCGCGAAAAATATATAGGTCAAAATAATATAGGTCAACTGAAATGTGCAGGTCATCACTTACAAAAATGTCAGCAAGAGTTGTTAGAAGACATTTAATGGAAAATAAATTAATTAATTAATTAATAAATAGAAAATAAATAATAAATAAAAAATAAATAAATAAAAAATAAAAATAAAATATAAAATAAAAAATAATTTTTTCTTGTACACATTTTTGTGAAAATGCGGAACATTCGTTGATCCTCATCCAATCTCTGGCAACGTCGGTTCGCCCTGCTGGTACGTCATAAAATGAAGCATTGTTGTTGCATTTGGAAAACGCCACTTTTAATATTTTTTGTTGATTAGACAAAGGTCAAAATCGATTCCAATATCTAGTGAATAATGATCTCTTTTTCTCGCAACCCGTTTCTCACAACCGATTTAGATCACAAAAGTTATCAATGATACGCGCATCTCCTTCATGGATGTAAATCAACGGCTTAACGACTGGAGTTAAGGGGAATCTTCCCCAGCCATGTCGAACCCCTAACAATATCTAAGGAAGAGATCAGACTGCAGCTGTGAACCAGACAGCTAGAAAATTACCTCCTTCTACTGACATGGGAATCTTCCCTTCTAGGGCCCTCACTCCCGGTCCAGAACCTACTTGACCCCAATGGAAAACACTCAACGGACTGAGAACCAAAATTCTTATGACCAGATAAGGTTACAAAACTGACTGCACAATCTGTGAATGTGGAAAGAGGATCATATAATGCAACTCTGCATTGTTTGCTTTCTATTGCAGTTTGAAATTTCTTGCAAAATTCAACAGCAAAAAAAATAGAAAATATGTTGGTAATCTCTCTTTGCGTTATCATTTCCAGAGAAGGTGCTCGATTGAACACTAAACTCTCGTCTCTCCTCATAAGATATTTACAGAAATAACTCATCTAACTGCGACAACGGAAAAATACTGTCCCTGCTTCGTTCATGTACCTAGCACCAGAAGGGCTCTCCATGTACAGAGTTTCTGTTTAATCGTATCCCATCTGTGGAACACATTACCGCACTATTGCTTCTCTGTAGATTAATACATAGTTGTTCTCGGCGTAACATTCACAGGTACCAGGATAGAAAAATATTCAGACCTTCAGTGTTCTATTTTACTACAAAACCATCATTCGCTCATGTCACGGATGGGTCGATGCATCAATCACTGGTCTCTTTTTATTGGACAGTGTCCAAAAAAAGAGTTTCCGGTTTGATAGGCCCATACTATCAACCACGTTCTAACCCCTATCCTATCAAAGTTGAATCCCGGTGATTATTCTACAAGTACTTTAATGGAATACGTTCTTAGAAACTCGTAGCACTGGTGCCCTTGTAGTCTTAAATACTACTTCCTAACTTCAGAAGCAGCAAAGATTCCTTGGTGCGGGAGAGCTTTCTACTCAGAATGTTTCTTTCCTCGAACTGCTAAACTATGGAATTCCTTCCGTGTATCCTGCTTAACGGTTGTATTAGCATGCAGAAATTAAATATAATGTAAACAGTCACATTATACTGCATGCCAATGCAGTCAAAGCAGGAAATTCTAAAGTCTAGCAGTTCGATGAAAGAAACTACTCAAGTATAAGTTTTTTTATATGGTAGTCACCACTTATCAAGGACCGGAAGCCACTCGGGTTATTGCGTGTACAGTAATCAATGGGATAGTATCCTAGTAATCGTTAGTATTGGGTATTTGATAAAGTGTCTTACTTAAGGGGGCGGTTCATGAGGAATTTGTTTTGAAGACATCCAAGGTGTGGTCAGGTGGGAAACAGGTAAACATAAAGGAGTTCCACAGGCGTGCACGTCTAAGAAAGAAGCTTTGTTCATGAAATCTGCGTTTTCCGGCATATAAGGATCTCTATAGTGTAGGAGTGAAATTTTGCTGCCTGTCAGGTAAGTCGAGTTATATTTATATCGAGGGAGTACAAGGTTTGTAGTTCGTCGTAGCCTTTTCCATTAAAATATTTGTAAAACAGGCACAGTGATGCAACATTTCGTCGATTTGACAGAGGTTGGAGTTCAGTGTGAGACCTAGTAGGTTGGCGAATTCTGCCTAGGAATGAGAATCTAGGAGCAGATGCACCAGTCGAAGCATATCAACAATACTCCATGAATGGGCGAATGGTGATTTTGTAACGGTACAAAATACTTTTAGGCGTGACTTTCTAGAAGGAGTTTGAATGAAGAGCTTTCAAGTAGTGACCATTGCTATCAGTGGATGAGAAGGTTTCTTGGAATTTTTAAAAGGAAGAAGCTTAGTCTTGATAGCATTAAATATTACTTTCCATGTCTGCCCCCATTCCACTACAGACTAGACATCTCCCTCTAAGGTTTCAGCCATTTCCATAGTGTCCGCTATAAAGCGTAGTGTCAACAACACATGTACCCATCCCGGAGAAAATTTTATTAGGGAGGTCATTTGTGAATAAGAGGAATAATAAAGTTCCACATATTGACCCCCGAGGCAGTAAATGTGTTATGAAGGACGGGGGGCGGATCGACAAAAATTTAGACAATAGATAAATCAATATCAGCAAAAAAATAGATAAAATAAAATACAAATATAATGATAGTTAAATTTAATTACAAGTTTTCGTAAAGACAGCCGCGAAAGCCCCATTATGGTGGATTGTTAACTACGCTTCGCTTCCAAGTAACAAGTTCCGAGTTGAATTCAACACACTGTTGTCAAAATTGACTACTCAGAATTTAACACACTGTTATCAAAATTGACTACTCAAAATTTAACACACTGTTGTCAAAATCTACTCAAAATTCAATACACTGCTGTCAAAATCGACTACTCAAAATTCAACTCAACGCCCAAAACTCGTAATTTCAAAACTCGTAATTCCAAAACTCGTAATTCCAAAACTCGTAATTCCAAAACTCATAATTCCAAAACTCATAATTCCAAAACTCATAATTCCAAAACTCGTAATTCCAAAACTCCGTAATTCCAAAACTCATAATTCCAAAACTCATAATTCACAAAACTCACAATTCCAAAATTAATAATTCCAAAACTCATAATTCCAAAACTCGTAATTCCAAAACTCGTAATTCCAAAACTCATAATTCCAAAACTCGTAATTCCAAAACTCGTAATTCCAAAACTCATAATTCCAAAACTCACAATTCCAAAACTCATAATTCCAAAACTCATAATTCCAAAACTCATAATTCCAAAACTCATAATTCCAAAACTCGTAATTCCAAAACTCCGTAATTCCAAAACTCATAATTCCAAAACTCATAATTCCAAAACTCGTAATTCCAAAACTCATAATTCCAAAACTCGCAATTCCAAAACTCATAATTCCAAAACTCGCAATTCCAAAACTCATAATTCCAAAACTCATAATTCCAAAACTCATAATTCCAAAACTCATAATTCCCAAACTCATAATTCCAAAACTCATAATTCCAAAACTCATAATTCCAAAACTCATAATTCCAAAACTCATAATTCCAAAACTCGTAATTCCAAAACTCATAATTCCAAAACTCATAATTCCAAAACTCGCAATTCCAAAACTCATAATTCCAAAACTCATAATTCCAAAACTCATAATTCCAAAACTCATAATTCCAAAACTCATAATTCCAAAACTCATAATTCCAAAACTCGTAATTCCAAAACTCATAATTCCAAAACTCATAATTCCAAAACTCATAATTCCAAAACTCATAATTCCAAAACTCGTAATTCCAAAACTCATAATTCCAAAACTCATAATTCCAAAACTCATAATTCCAAAACTCATAATTCCAAAACTCGTAATTCCAAAACTCATAATTCCAAAACTCATAATTCCAAAACTCATAATTCCAAAACTCATAATTCCAAAACACATAATTCCAAAACTCATAATTCCAAAACTCGTAATTCCAAAACTCATAATTCCAAAACTCATAATTCCAAAACTCATAATTCCAAAACTCGTAATTCCAAAACTCGTAATTCCAAAACTCATAATTCCAAAACTCACAATTCCAAAACTCATAATTCCAAAACTCATAATTCCAAAACTCGTAATTCCAAAACTCGTAATTCCAAAACTCATAATTCCAAAACTCATAATTCAAAAACTCATAATTCCAAAACTCATAATTCCAAAACTCGCAATTCCAAAACTCATAATTCCAAAACTCATAATTCCAAAACTCATAATTCCAAAATTCATAATTCCAAAACTCATAATTCCAAAGCTCATAATTCCAAAACTCGTAATTCCAAAACTCGTAATTCCAAAACTCATAATTCCAAAACTCATAATTCCAAAACTCGTAATTCCAAAACTTATAATTCCAAAACTCATAATTCCAAAACTCATAATTCCAAAACTCGCAATTCCAAAACTCATAATTCCAAAACTCATAATTCCAAAACTCATAATTCCAAAACTCATAATTTCAAAACTCATAATTCCAAAACTCATAATTCCAAAACTCATAATTCCAAAACTCGTAATTCCAAAACTCGTAATTCCAAAACTCATAATTCCAAAACTCATAATTCCAAAACTCATAATTCCAAAACTCATAATTCCAAAACTCGTAATTCCAAAACTCATAATTCCAAAACTCATAATTCCAAAACTCATAATTCCAAAACTCATAATTCCAAGACTCGTAATTCCAAAACTCATAATTCCAAAACTCATAATTCCAAAACTCATAATTCGAAAACTCATAATTCCAAAACTCGTAATTCCAAAACTCGTAATTCCAAAACTCATAATTCCAAAACTCATAATTCAAAAACTCATAATTCCAAAACTCATAATTCCAAAACTCATAATTCCAAAACTCATAATTCCAAAACTCGTAATTCCGAAACTCGTAATTCCAAAACTCATAATTCCAAAACTCATAATTCCAAAACTCGTAATTCCAAAACTTATAATTCCAAAACTCATAATTCCAAAACTCATAATTCCAAAACTCGCAATTCCAAAACTCATAATTCCAAAACTCATAATTCCAAAACTCATAATTCCAAAACTCATAATTTCAAAACTCATAATTCCAAAACTCATAATTCCAAAACTCATAATTCCAAAACTCGTAATTCCAAAACTCATAATTCCAAAACTCATAATTCCAAAACTCATAATTCCAAAACTCATAATTCCAAAACTCATAATTCCACAACTCGTAATTCCAAAACTCATAATTCCAAAACTCATAATACAAAAAATCATAATTCCAAAACTCATAATTCCAAAACTCATAATTCCAAAACTCGTAATTCCAAAACTCATAATTCCAAAACTCATAATTCCAAAACTCATAATTCCAAAACTCATAATTCCAAAACTCGTAATTCCAAAACTCGTAATTCCAAAACTCATAATTCCAAAACTCATAATTCCAAAACTCGTAATTCCAAAACTCATAATTCCAAAACTCATAATTCCAAAACTCGTAATTCCAAAACTTATAATTCCAAAACTCATAATTCCAAAACTCATAATTCCAAAACTCATAATTCCAAAACTCGTAATTCCAAAACTCGCAATTCCAAAACTCATAATTCCAAAACACATAATTCCAAAACTCGCAATTCCAAAACTCATAATTCCAAAACTCGTAATTCCAAAACTCATAATTCCAAACTCATAACTCCAAAACTCGTAATTCCCAAACTCGAGGCTCTGTTTTTACTCGTACCTTTGTTTTTGCTTTTATTACAACCATATAGAAAGATTTGGTCAGTGATATGATACAATTATTGGCTCATTTTGTTAAAAACAAAACAATCTATTACGTGATTTTACACTTTAATCCTGGTTGTACTTTTCAAAATAAAAGTAGGATGAAAGGTTCTTTATTACACGATCAGCAGTCCAAAAAACTGGGTATTAATTTAATAAAATAAAGGCTTTTTTATATTCGTCAACGGAAAAGAAAGAGAAAAAGAAATATTTATTTATTTATTGCATCGCTCCTTCCTTCCGTTGCATTTGGCCGACTTACATATTCTATAATATAAATCTCACCTGTCTGTTTAAATGTATGTATGTATGTATGTATGTATGTATGTATTATGTATGTACGTATGCATGTATGTATGTATGTATCTCTAAACCTTTCGACAGAGGCGACGGATTTTCCCGAAATCGGTATCATTTTGAAGTTCGAACGTTCGGACGACAAATATCGAAAAATTGGCCCAAAACATTAATTTGTTCACTCTCAACTGGGTAGTTTCCTACAGAGAGAGGTCGCTTCTTTCGCCGATATTTTCGAAAGTTATCCCTTTTTGTTCGACTGACTAGCCTTCATTTAAACCTTCGCCACTTCTGGTTTGGCGATGGGCGCAACGGCAAAGACGTCGCGTTTTTCGCGTTCTTTTCCTCCTTCGTGCCTGCCTACTACCGCTTTTTTGTGCTCAAAAAACAAATACTTGTGCAGTTTACGGACTGTGTTGAGATCACTTTATTATTTAGAAAGCTATTCTTAACATGGGGAGTGGAACTTTTGAACTATTATGTGTTTTCACCTAACGATTTAATAGGCAAAATATACCGTAAAAAATTAGTCCAATTATATCGCACGTCCGATACAAACTTCTACCTTTATAAGAACCAAGTACATTCTCGGATAGAATACTGTTGCCACATCTGGGCAAGACCTGCGCGGAGCATTCTGTCCTGCGTTGACAGTGTTCAAAACTGGTTTTGAAACCTTAAAAGTTACGTCCTTCTCTCTTCCTTGAAACCTCTTTCCCTACAGAAGAGACGTTGCGAGCCTGTCTGTGCTGTATCGTTATCTTCATGGCAAGTGCTGGCCAGGGCTCTAATCTATGCCCCCCCTTGTTAAACATTTATAAACAACACTCGATTAACTACAACCACTATAAACAATTTACGTCATCCTCTCTCCTACCTAAATTTAAACCAAGATTCCATGAACAACGCTCCTTTCATAGATCTGCCCGCCTGTGGAACTCTGTTCTGCTGGCCTACCATCTAGCTGATTACAACATGGTTATCTTCAAGTCCAATGCAAACACGTTCTTGTTTAGCCGTTTACTTAAATAATCAAATCATACCCGATTTTCAGCACTAACGATGACTACACTGTTGTATCGGTGACCACTGTCCACTTTTTACCTGTTTGATAAGTCATGACTTTTTTGTAAAAAAAAAAAAAAAAAAAAAATTTTAATTCTCTCTAAAAGTAGCAAAGTTAATAAACTGCACAAATACTGAAAGATATTCAAGGGGATTTGTTAGCATAAAAAAGGTAATAAGTGAAGAATAAACAAAACAGAACAGGCAAAATCAACACAAAATTATGCTTCTGTTGAGCTATTTCGTTTCAATTACGAAACTTTGTCAAGTTATAAGTATTTATTATTCCTCTCCTGCCAGCAGTTTAGAGCGTTTGTGAGCGATCTTTTTTTCTTTTTCTCTCCAACGGGGACGACTGATTTACATATCTGCCTAAGTGTTGAAATCCACGTTAATGGCGTTTACGTGACGCTTATACACGTCTTTGTAGCGGATGCAGTCGTCCACGAACGCATTTGACTGAAGCTAGTTCACCATACAGTACGTCGCTCAGTATTTTTGTTCACCAACTATCCGGTACACATAACCCAACTAGCGCATTTAGCGTTACCAAAGTAACGTGAACACCATTGTTAGCTGGCAGGGAGGAAACTATTAAAGAAGTATTTTCAGGCATCGAGGGAGCTCTACAGTGGTGGGGTAATTTTGCTGCTTGCTGAGTTAGTCGGGGGTATTTATGTTGTATACTAGGGAAAGGTGTATAACGAGCGTATATATGTGCGTCTTTATATATACAGGTTTAAATATGTGTGTTGTCTATAATAAATCTCTTTTAACTGATGAGCGTTAAACGTTCTGATATGTGCTTCGTCTATTCTCTATTGTGTGTTGATGCGTTTTATATATATACTAGACTGGTTGCTCGGCATTGCTCGGGTATGTGGAGGTGTGTTACATATTCTATAATATAAATCTCACCTGTCTGTTTAAATGTATGTATGTATGTATGTATGTGTTTATTTGAGCAAAAAAATAAAATAAAATAATAAAATAAAATTAAAAAAAAAAACAACATTTAGTAAGCAGGCAGGCAGGCTCGAACCCGTACCGCGAACGAGGAAAAGAACGTGAACAAAAAAAACGTGATGACTTGCTGTTGTGACCATCGCAAAACCGGAAGTGGCGAGTGTTTTAATTAAGGCTAGTCAATTGAAAAAAAAGGAATAACTTTCGAAAATATCGGCGAAAAAAGCGACCGCTCCCTGTAAAAAAGTGCCCAGTTTGGAATGAAGGAATTAATGTGTTTTAGCCAATTTTTTTATATTTTCGTCCGAAGGATTGAGTTTCAAAACGATACCGACCTGTCGAAAGTTTTAGGAATACATACATACATACATTTAAACAGACAGGTGAGATTTATATTATAGATTAACAGTTACAAGACATCGTTGTTGGTTGGAACACTAGCAAAAACATACCTCAAATTTTATTGCCATGCTTCCTTTCCATGCGTCCTGAAATTATAGGTTCTTCTCTTCGAAAGTGAAAATGCTCAGGCGTAAATTATTTTTTAATATCATAATTCCTTGTTGAATTCCTTTTCAGAGTTGGCACGCTTTGTATAAGACTACGTTTTGTTGTCACCCGCTTCTGATTCCATGGGCGTCCTGTCCACAAAACCCGTCCGTCTAATAACTCGCTGCATATCGAACTGATTTCCCTCGTAACTAAAACTCTACGTCTCAAAATCTATCTTTTCCATTACGTCATCACTTCACTTAACCTAAAGATCTTGCTGGGTTTTTGTCACGTATCTTTCTTTATATTATGATTCGATTTAATTCCATCTATCAAATTAACATCAAATTAACATTTTTGTTTGTGCTAATTATGAAAACTAACATTCCTTGTAACATAAATTGTTTTATCTGTAAATAACGATCATAATAATAATCGTCGACCAGCACATATTTCGACATTCCTCGGTCAATATCTAATATTTATATTTAGCAGTGCTACAAAATCGTCATAGTATATTCCATTAAAGTACTTGTACAACAGGACGCAACATAGTGGCGACGGGGCAAGGGGCTGTAGTTTGATTGTGCAGGTGCTTCATTTTAGTAAGAACGACGACAACAGTTATATTAAAATAGTTGTGTGTATCTACACTTAGTCCTGCCGCTACAGCAACGAAAAGACACAGCAAAGCTTTGACTGCGTGCATATGTATGTGGCAGGCGACAACTGTGAAGAAATGTGTCACTACGTCCGTCCGTTCTTTTTTCGTTTATGCCATCTTCAGTATATATTGTTTATGTCCACGAGTTCAAGAACGAAAGGCTTTTAATAAGTTTCCAGATATTTTTCGTATGGGCACTTTTATTGGTAGTACATACATAGTATATATAGTCCCCTCCGAAGTAATCTGCTTTTGGCTGCAATGTACTTGTAGTACCGTTCCAACTACTTCTCGAAGGTCCAATGGAAGTCCTATTGTGTGAGCGTGTCAGTGATCCTCGTCACAGCCTCTTTTATCTCCTCAATTGTCTCATAACAACAACCTCTAAGATTCTCCTTGAATAACCGAATGTCACGGGGAGCAAGGTCTGGACTATAGAGAGGGTGAGGAAGTCTTGATGCCCATCTTGGTCAAATAGTCTGTGACACGTATGGAATTGTGGACCGGTGCATTCGTGCAGATATTCTGCATCTTCAGTTCCTCACGAATAATTGTGTACAGTTCCCACACTGACACCAAACTAGGCAATTGTTGTCTCTATAGATACACGACTGTCCTTATTAATGAAATTCTTTATTTGGCTAATCAACTCTGATTTTCTGACTTTTTTACTCCACCACATTTTCATAATCCTCACAGACTCCCTGCCTTTCTTTAGTCTCTTATACCAATCAAATTCTGATGCTCGATTCATGCAAAATACTCCAAAAGTAGTCTGAACTTCCATACGTTTATGTAGTATTTTTTCCGAGTTTAAAACAGAATATTATTGCATATCGTTCTTTCTAGAGTGTCCTCACGATCAGATTGCGTTTTTTTTTAATTCACCAGCTGTGACAATCAGGCTTTAGTAGAGTGTATTCCAATTCCTGCTGTAGCTGTTCATTTGAACCTGAAATCCTAAAAATTGGGCAGTCATTTCATAAGATGTATAGCATTAACATGCTGTATTTTTAAGAGTCTACAACATTTTTAAATACTACAAAAATGTCTGGAAACTTATTGAACGCACCGCATACCTTGACTCAATTATAGATCGGCTCAAAATCAAACACGATTTTAACTAACATTTACAGGCAACATGAACTCTAGCAAATAAATTGAAGACATTGCCAAACCTAATGCAAAGAACGTGGGGTCCACCTAACGTGCTAGAAAATTTCTCACACCGCCAGTATACTATATATCTACAGAGCCACCATTCTCCAATGCATGGAGTGTTGTGTCTACATCTAGATTGGTGCATCTACTACTAGTCTCCCCCTTTTTTTTACTGCTAGAAAAATGTCACCAATTCCAGTCTACTGAATTGTAACCTTCACATTTAAATGAAACGACTTGGGGTTGCAGAATAGGCAGGGAGATCGTCCAATTTTTCTAAGAGCTTCAAACAACCCGTTTCTGTGTAAAGATTAATAGCGTAAAGACGTTTGTTTTTCTCTCTTCTTTTCCCTGCACTGCCTTGGAAGAAAAACACCATATTTACCATAGATGATCTGAAGATGGAACAATCTTCAGATTCTACACGCAAGGTTTCGAACTTCGTCGAGTATCATGCCTTTCTGGGGACGACGAGTGGTGATTTACTTCTGTAGCGGTTGTAATATTTTTTGTGTAATTTGGTAATTTTATTGTCTTTCATGCCTCTAATAAAAAACACCTCATACCTCTTTGCAACAATGACACATGATATGATGGAGTTGTTATAGGACAACTTCCTCCGAGCACCGGATAACTTCAGCCAGTATCCCATCAAGTATATATATATATATATATATATATATATATATATGCGCACGTGTTATATATAATATACTTGTGAATATATATCTGCGTATATATATATATGTGTGTGCATGTATTATATTATATATGTGGTATGTGTGTGTGTTACGCGTGTAAATATAATGAAGATCTATTGTAAAGTTTCGTGTTTCTTGTTAAATATTTGTTTTCTGTACATTGTTAGATTTCATGTGTGTGTGTATGTGTGTGTGTGTGTGTATGTGAGCGAGAGAGAGAAGGGGGAGAAAGCTAGAAAGAGAGAAAGTAAGAGAGAACAATAAGTAGAGAGAAAAAGTAAGAGAAATATAAATTGAAGGAAGTTAGAAAGAAGGAGGCATGTTTTGATGTTTGAGCGAGAGATTATGCTCACAAACGCCTGTTTAGTGGATATTTATTATCCACCATTCACTAATAAACAACCGGAAGTAATCGATTGTCTCTTCCGGTGTCTTTTTCTTCTTCTCGTCATTTACGCACGCCTTATTCCAAACAAACCATCGTTTCCCTTTTCGTCGCCTAAATCCAACTCTGAAGGCGTCATTGTGCTGTGAAGTGCGAAACAGAAGCACAATCTCTTTTCTGACCGTACCACAGTCTTCCAGCAAACAACCGGAAGTGCATGTAGTCAGCTATGACGTAAGCGCCCTGAATGCTCGCTGACATTTGAAACTCGTTCAGACGAATCGGTTTATATGCAAAAAGTTTTACTTGGGTATAGGATTTTGTTTTTGCATTTATTTTGCTGATCTATATAAATATACTGGCAAAGAGACCCGACGTTGTCCGGGATTGAATGATGATCAACGAATATTTCACACTCCCATATTTTTATCATCATCGAAATTAGTGAAACTCATATTTTTCATTGGTTGCCTGTTCTAGTTAAGGGGTCTATTGCGTTGTACAGAGACGAAGTTTCATATAGCTTTCGCAGTGGCTTAGTGCACAATACACCCCCCAAAAAATGAAGCATACCTTGCTACTGAATAAACAACTGCAATACCGATTAAATTATTATTCGTTTTACTACATTCCATCGGTCATTTATTTCTTTGCTTTTATACTTTTATATTTTCTTAACCACCCCATTTTGCTATTTTAATGTCTGTATCGAACGCCCTGCATAATTCTTTCCTTATTTTTAAAAAATAGCACGTGCCAAAAACATCTCGTTGTGTTGTGTCATTCATTTTAACAACTAAAAATTTCATCTTCTGTTTTACTTATAGTTGCAGTGTCCACGTCTAACGGCTTCTACCTGCTCTAAGTTTGGATTTTGTTACTTTGGCTTATTTGAGCTAATTCATAAAACTAGAACGATACAAAGTTTTACTTTGATATTCTTGCTTTCTTCAGTAGAAATTAGGTGTATAATTCAATTATTAATGACGTTTTCCATCTCAATATTGTTAAATTTAAAATTGAATCTTGGATCTAGAAAATTAGACACATGTTTTATCATTTAGATAGGATGAAAATCTTGTTTCCATTGATTCACTGAAGTTAGAAATATCAGAATTAGATTAGACAGCTTTCTACAGAAATAACCACAGGGCTAAAATTGTAGGCGTTATTATTGATATGGTTGAAATTCCGTTATTTGCTTTTTGGGTGATTTCTTCAAATGGACTCGATAACTAGACAATTTTTTAACACGTCCGAAGAATCTTATTATAAACAGCATACGTTACAAAAGGTTGTTGTTGTTGTTGTTGTTGTTGTTACAGATTCTTTTTAAGACATATATGTTGAATTCCACCGTATGGTCACATCTTGAATGACATTACATTTTTTACACTATTTAGCTGATCCTGTATTTTAGTTTATTTGCTAATTGATAATTAATGTAGAGACTATATTTTTCTTTATTATATTGATTGTCTTCACAGACTATTGGAAAAAATAATGAGTTACAATGTATATATGAAGCATGATAGTGACTAAACTTCATTCCCTGACACCAGACACCATATTTACCACTGAATCTCACAAGATTAAGGAAAATGTTTTGGTTATTTTATACTCATCCGAAACAGTGTGTAATATTCCACTTATTCTTGCACGTGCTGTGTACCAGGGAATGGAACAACTCTAACCACAAATCTTCACTAAGTTGAAAACCAATAACATGTCAAACTCAGAAAGGAACATTATTTGTAGCAGTTGTTCAAATATGTGTAATCAAAGAAATGCCGCGTATTTTATCAAGCGCCGATGGAATTTTCCTTTCATTTTTGTAAATATATCTGAACTTATATTTTAAGTATTTTTTTATATAATACTGTAATTTGGACAAATTTTTGCAATAAGCCTATTGAATCCAATATCAGATGTTACAGAATATGGTTGAATGTTAACAATCATTTTTCTTATCAGATAATGAATTTCTTGTGATGTGTGGTCATTAATATAAAAAATTTTCACCTTTGCCAATATTGATTCTATGGAAGTTAGGTCATTCACTGAAAGTTCATAGTTACTGACACTTGTTCCTGGAATGCCTGTCCTTGAACATTTATTGTGTTTCCTATTCTTATCTGAAACTTTTGCGTTTTCTACATGAATTATTCTAAGATGGTTTAACATATTAGTAGTTGCAAAACTTTTTGCTGATTTGCCACTCCTTGGTTTAATAACTTGACGGAACTTGGTTGGTTGGTTGTTTTTGTTTTACGGCATATCAACCCTTTTCAGGTTATTTAATGCCGAATCCAAAGATTTTGAAGAAAAATTTTTTTAATAGAGTATATTTGTTGTTTTCACGTCGATTTCTATTTAACCCATAGTTGGGACCCTAACAGGTACTACCACTCCGGGTCAGAGTGGACCTGGGAGCAATGGCAATTAAGGGGTGGCTCCACACTCCCCAAAGCCCGCAAGCTGGGGCCTCACCATCGGATATAGTTTAAGGTCATATCCAGGACCCCCATTGAGGGACTTTTACCCTCTGCAGGGGGGCAGTAGGCGTATTCTAATGCCCCACCGACAGGGCCACGGAACTTGTAGACAGAGGTATTTTTACTCTTGAAATTGACATTGACATACTTTCAGCAGAAACTGGTTGCTATAAAATTTTTAATGGTTGTTGTCAATATATAATTATTTTTTCGTATTGAAATTACACATCTCTGATATCTAATTAGGAATTTATCTTAAGAAAATATGTATTATCTAAATACGAAACTCTGTAATGGTAGCACAGGTTCAAAAATCAGGAATAAGTGTATGATAGGTGAAGAATGTTTTATTTTCGGTCACAATTTTGTCACAATTTACCAAAAAATTCTTCAATGTGAAAGAAAACCGAACAATAAAGTAATAATTTTCTTTGACGGTGATTTAATTTGGTTATCCGTGCATCCCTATTATATGTACCCACGAAATAGCTAAAATATTCAACCTTTTAAGATTTTATGCTGCATTTGATCTATAAAAATTTAGAATTCTCTATTCAATTTTGGACAGGAAAGTTTGTATTGAAGTGTCCAAAATTGGATTCTCCATAAAATTTGACTCCCAAACATGTATAATGATGAGTATATCAAGAATTTTCGAAATGATAAAATTTGTCACAAAGTATGACCGAAGGACCGCGTTATATGGGATTGTCTAAAAAATATAGGTTATCAAATAATCCCACAGCTATCCTAAACTGAATAGAGTCCTATGTTTTTGTGCTTTCGGACGGGGGAAAATCTCGTTCTTCATCTATCCGAAAAAGGTTCATCTAGGATAAAACAAAAATAAAAATCACCATTGTCAAAAGTACGTTCCTTCTCTTAACCAAGCACAGACAAGATGCTACACTTTAATCCCGGTTCGAATACTAGAAAATAAGCTCAAATCCAGGCAGTACTTAGAAAAGAGTGGGACAAAATTAGTGACAATTTGGCTTGTTGTATACAGGTATTCTTATCATTGAACACCAATTAAAAAGACTGTTGGACCTTTATAACTGAAATTTGGTGGACAATACATGCATATGCTAAATTTTATTTTAATCAAATATAGTAGGATTGCACAATCACGTACAAATACCAGTTTCTGTTAAACCAGTATGGTTAAGCAACGTTGAGTCTGATCAGTACTAGATGGGTGACCATTTAGGAGCATAAGACGCCGTGCGTAGGAGGATGTTGATACCTTTCTGCAAGATGCAAACACAAACGTCGTCATCAACTCTAACGGGGATATGTAAGCAACTGAAGACGGCTTGTGAATTTGATATTCCCATGAAATTTCCTCCTTTAGAGAAAATCATTTACACACACCTAGAAAGAGTACGGTTTCAGTAAGGTAACAGTAGTTGGATTGCAGAAAGTGCTGTGAATGTTATGAACTATTTTATAGATAACGTATTTTTGTGGGAAGCTGGTGGTGGCTACCCTGTATTTTGATAGCTGTTATGGCGAAGGAAATTATAATTATAATAATTGTAATATCTCGAGCAAAGGCATTTCTCGAATCACGAAAAAGGGATGGTAACTTCATATTTTAGTTGTTTGTGAATTATAAAGAAATGATAAATTGGTTTCTAACTGAATGCACCAAGCGCGCCTGGTCACTCGAAATAGATGAAATGAGACAAAAATTGACGACAATCTAAATTGTTTGAAGAAATATTTAAAAAGGTTATTTGATTCAATCAACCAGAAAAGATGCGTGTAAAAAAAAGGCACGCAAAGTACTTTGTCACGCGACACCAACACGGAAATAAATTGACCGGATATGACGCGTTCGCAAAGCGCGCATGTTTCTTTTTTAACATCCGGTTGTTCTTTTAGTCCATTTTTTTAAAACTTATTTTTATTATATTTTTTTTTAATTTTTATTATATATATTTTTTTAATTATTATTATTATTATTATTATTATTATTATTATTATTATTATTATTATTATTATTATTATTATTCATTAGGAGTTTTCACAAAAGCCATCATTAAGGATTTATCTTTGAGTACAACCGTAAGGTTCCCTGGAATCCATGCGGCAACAAGTTTCTCCAAATCTCTAGCGCTTTCTTCCTCTTTCGATAACATTTGCAAATGACTTTGTATTATCGTAATGGCTTCTTAAAAAAATTACCAAGTATGCAATTTAATTTTCATAATTTATATAAAACAAATAAACTTACATGTTCCCTAACGCACACGTATATATGCCTCTCTCCCTCACACACAAAATATCGACATTACAAAAATATATACACTGGTACATATAAATTTATTTATCAATTCAATAAGAAAGATACATGAATCTTTTAGTATACCCACTCTTTATATGAATTATATGCAACAATCTATATCTCCGTTCAGTCAATATTTGTCCTCGTATACCTAAGCTCCACCTTATATGTTGAGCTTTTTATTATTTCGATAAGTCTAAAAGTTAAATGCTTTTTCTAACATATTGAGCCCTTCCCCCTGTTTTTTTTTACCAAATACACCTTCTAACACACACACACACACACACACACATATATATATATATATATATATATATATATATATATATATAATGTTGGGACGACTAATCGGAATCAGGAATCGGAAAAATCGGAACTTTTAGATGTATCGGAATCGGAAAAATTTGTACTCATTTTCCGATGCCAAAACCAATTATTTTAATTGTCTTTTTCATTTAAGGGCAATATCCTCCACTACTGGTAGCATTAATAATAAATATTTATTGATTTTAAACTACCAGTAAAACTAAAATCGATACATCATCCCTCATCAGGGATTTTTACGTTTGAGAAAATATCTGCACAACTAACGCGTGTTTTTACGTTAATTGAGAGAAATTAACAACTCTATAGTTTAATATTTAGAGATTTATAAAAATCGGAATCGGTAACTGTATCGACATCAGAAATTAACTAAGGAATCTGTAATTGTATCAGATTCGGGAAAAATACTGGAATCGTCCCATAACTAATATATATATATATATATATATATATATATATATATATATATATATATATATATATATATATATATATACCGGTGGCAAAAAGAAAGTCCGCCTTTGTAATTTCTGGAAAAACTGCAAATTTAAGCTACATTTAATGTGACTGTTTAAACAAATTATACCTCATTTGATTGACCTTTAATTCTTCTATAATTTTTCCTGTTCATATTTGACTTTTAATTGAAATATTATAGTGTTCACGTCAATTTAAAAAAAATAACTTCAAATTGAGGAGGCAAAAAGAAAGTCCGCACAATGGAAAATTGTTATTTAAATGTAAATTTAGGACATTATTGAAACACAAATACAGCAGAAACACAATGAACTAGTTAATATTTAGTAGCATAGCCCTTCTGCAATTTGACAGCCTGCAATCTTTTGGAAATTCCTTGAATTAGACTGCAGCAATACTCCGGGGAAAGGGCATCCCACTTTTCTTTAATTTTTGTCCAAAGCTCTTCCAAATTTGAAATTTTATCATTGCGCAGCTGTTGCTTGATGTGATGCCATAAGTTTTCGATAGGATTGAAGTCTGGAGATTGTGCAGGCCAATCCAAACACGGAATGCCATGCTCTTCCAGGAACCTCGTGACAATGCCAGCTGTATGAATGGGAGCATTATCCCGCATGAAGATAGGATTATCATCCAAATTCCGACCAAAGTAGGGTAGAAAATGCTCAGTCAACATATTAATGTACTTGGTCGAATTAATTCGACCTTGCAAGCGAACTATAGGCCCTGGACTATTCGTACTAATAATATTCAACACCAAAACTGAACTTCCACCACATTGCAGCGTTGAAACTGAGAACCTAATATTAAATTCTTCGTCTTTTCTCCGATGGACGTACTGCATACCATCACTTCCTAGTCTATTGAATTAGCTTTCGTCGCTAAAAAGCACTTTTGACCAATATGAAGAGTCGTGATCTTCATTGCATCTGACGAGGTCCAGAGGGCGCTTTTTGTTCTTTACAGAAATCATTGGCTTGCGTCTTGCAGCATACCCTCGCAAAATAAATTCCTTTAATCTGTTCTTGAGAGGAAAAAGAGAGCACTTTTTAACAAGATTGCACTGTTGTTGAATTTGGGGAGCCGTTTCAAATGTTTTTTAGGCTGCGGATCTTGATAGCATTGTCTTCCCTGTTAGAAGTAACCCAAGAACGGCGAAATTTAGGTGCTTTTGCACAGTCTTTCATACCGTTTTCTCATCACATTTCAATTTGCGGGCGATTTCTCGATTGGATAAACCAGAAAGGTGGAGATTAATGAGCTCCTGACGATCACTAAGAGAAAGTCATGGCATATAGACTAAATGTTACGTTGTATAACCTGGAACAGCAACAATTACGATTAGAGATGATTTGTTCTCTGTTAGTGGATATTTTAAACTGATTTAGAGGCGATAATTTAAGCTGGTTTTAAGCGAATTTGTTGCTGCAGACTTTCTTTTTGCCTCCACAATTTGAAGTTATTTTTTTAAATTGACGTGAACACTAGAATATTTCAATTAAAAATCAAATATGAACAGGTAAAATTATAGAGGAATAAAATGCGAATCAAATGAGGTATAATTTGTTTAAATAGTTACATTAAAGTTAGCTTAAATCTGCAGTTTTTTAAAAAATGATAAGTGCGGATTTTCTTTTTACAGGCACTGTATATATATATATATATATATATATATATATATATATATATATATATATATATATATATATATATTATAGCGCTTCAGATGAATATGGCGGAACAACAACTTTTGAGCATAATATACAATATGTCAGCCGAAATAAAAAAAAAATTATCGCTCGACGAATTGAAAAGATATCAAATAAAATAGGAAAAAAGGACTCTGTTGTGTTCAATAGACGTGATAAATACAGGGTGACCCCCCCCCCAAAAAAACGGGCTCCAACTCTAATTAGGTCGCGTTTCTTAGTGTTTTGTCCGAATGAAATGAAACTTTTGTCATAACTAGTCATAACAAAACATCACATCAAAACACAAGGGTCTTTTTTCTCCGTTCTACAACATATGTTCCAGATAACCTCCATTTAGCTTTTGTTTTTTTGTTTTTTGGGGGGTTACCCTGTTTATATATATATATATATATATATATATATATATATATATATATTTTTTTTTTTTTTTTTTTTTTTTTGGCTGTACCGTTAAGCCCCTACCGTTTTCGGGGCACGTAGGGTATCCCACGTAAGCGACTATTTGTACGTTAGTCTCTCTGGAAGTCAGATGGAAAAAAAGGTAAACATTTTTTTTCAACTCTCAGTCATGACGTCACCAACATTCTCTTCTTTCGTCTCACTAACCTCTCAATATACAACATTAGGTTTTGCGATACACACGGTTCATCTTCGTTAATCAGAATGTAACAATATTTACATTATGGCATTTATACAATTGTGAATAGTGTAAATGGCGCTTTCTTCGTTGAAATGAACAGAAACTGCAAACTAAAATCGAGGTCTATTCGTAATAAATTATATTGGTAAATGCAAATGACCGGAAGTTAATTGAACGACGTTTTTTTTTCTCCTCTAGAAGCAGAATGGAATCATTTACTCAACTTTATCCGGAAACAATTTTAAAATCGAAAAATTCAGGAGTGTTGTTTATTTATTTGATGAAAAGCTTTTTTTTTTACTATCAAACAAAAATATTCAAAAACAAGATCTTCATTTTTATCAAATTTTGTTATTGGTTTTTATTGAGGTCGTTTTGAATTCGTTCTTTATTTGTTATACCCTCTCTTTCCACAATAATTAGGATATTTTGAGGATACGAACCGGGCCATCAGCCTAATTGAAATATATATATATATATATATATATATATATATATATATATATATATATATATATATATATATATATATATATATATTTCTTTCAACTAGGCCGATGGCCCGGTTCGTATCCTCAGCATTTGCTTCGGAGCCGACATCCAGCTTGAAAAGAATTGCTTGGTGATAAGGTCAAAGGTCGAAGCTACAGTCGACTCGTGCATTCGAAGGAAACTTTGCTTACATGTTACATCGACTGGCCATACTTTCTCTACCTGCGAATTTAAAAATTCTCCAGGATATTCTGTGCTCGCTTTTTTTGTAACAAGGGAGGTACTAAGGTTCACGGACAGGTCTGTGTTCAACGTCTGTTTGAGAAAGGCTTCGGACTGCTCAACGCGATGTCATCGAAACACCGAGCGGCTGGCTTTTCAGAGTCTGCATGGAACCCTCCGATCGAGGGCGCCTTTCTTGACATCATCCTCGGTCGAGGTTCATCGTAGACGAACATACAATTTACCAGAGAGTGCAGAGCCGCGCTGAAAAAGCTTCCTTGGTCCAGTGACCTTTCACTGCTTTCTAGAAAGGAACTACACAGAGAACTAGCAAGGGAGCTGCTCATGACCCACACTGTGGGCCCTTGGAGTGGTCGAAGAAGTAGATCCGCTCTGAATAGAGTTGGCCGCCATGTGCAAGTCATCTCAACAACTCTGACTTCTCACTCACCTGGCGACTTGCTCGGAACTTATTGCCCCTTGATGCCATGCCACACAGTGCCGGAATAGTGGAGACACTAGATTGTCTTCGCGGTGGTTCGTTTGAAGACGAAAAGACTGAGCATGCTTTGTTTGAACGCCCCGAACTTCAACGGTACTGGAGGTATGTCAGCGAGGTGACGACTCGTATTAATCCCGAGCAATCTCTCCCGCTGAACGTTTCTTACATTATTGGCTACATCGGCCCACCATGAAACACGAAGAGATTGATGGCGTTTCTCTCAATCTTACCTGTAGTGCGGATGGTGGTGTGGACGTTACGCCTGAGAGTGGACCAAAGGATTGAATCTTTCACTGATCAGGATCTGATCACTTTCTTCAAGCATCAGCTGAAGGTCAAGATCAGATGTGATAAAAAAATTACATTCCTCCGAATTTGAAAGACGATGGATAAGAGTGACAAGCTTGGTGCGAAAAGAGACGTACGGCATGGCCTACGCGATTTCAGATCCTGTCAGAACCCCATACCTTTGGGTAAGTTCTTAAACTTCTAGACTTTTAGCTAGTACAGTGAATGAGTTCCCCACTCCCTGGTAATAGAAAGCTTCCAAGATTCCCACTCCTCACTTTTATTTCTTTTTGTCCTCGACCTTTATAATGTGCACTTATCTTGGAAGGACTCTACATCACATCCTAACCCCTACTTCTCCTTTTATTATCTCCAACGCTTAGACCCACTTCAACTTTGAGATTGGCCTGCTTGTTTTCAGCAAACCAACAAACAGTGGACGATCTATTATAGTTGAGAGGGCTTTACTGACTAATATTTGTTGGGTTTTTTTTGTTTGTTTTCTACCCATTCCCTCGCCAATAAAATGCTATTTTTAAAAATAAAAACTTTTTAAAATTTGGGTAGAGCTTAAGTAAGGCAGCCCTGGAGTCAATGAGGTATTTTGGTGACTGAACTATTTCTAGTTAAAAGCAGGATAGATAGTTTCAAGTATTCGAGGCCAAGGATAACCAAAGTCACCCATCTTCCCTACACTTTTGAACGGCATTGTACATAATTTGTTCATTGTGTATTTTTATATTTTGTGCAAATAAATATTTCATAGTGTAGTACATGCTCTGATATTACGCTTATATTAATTTTTCCTTAGTCGATGGAGAGGAACCTTTCTATACCAAGACAATTTTTATTTTGCCTACTTCAAAACTATCCTTTGTGGGGGGGGAGCTGGCCCCCACACGTTAAAAACGAGCTTGTATTATATTTTGCTTTCGCGTCGAAGCAAATAAATACGAAAAGAAAATGTAGGCTTTTAATATTAATGCCAGAGCGAGCAGAAAAAAACCTCAACTTTACATAGATATAGAAAGATAAATTCTATTGCTGTTGCTATATTATATATCTCTTAGTCTGTCGGTCTATATTATATATCTCTTAGTCTGTCGGTCTATATTATATATCTCTTAGTCTGTCGGTCTATATTATATATCTCTTAGTCTGTCGGTCTATATTATATATCTCTTAGTCTGTCGGTCTATATTATATATCTCTTAGTCTGTCGGTCTATATTATATATCTCTTAGTCTGTCGGTCTATATTATATATCTCTTAGTCTGTCGGTCTATATTATATATCTCTTAGTCTGTCGGTCTATATTACATATCTCTTAGTCTGTCGGTCTATATTATATATCTCTTAGTCTGTCGGTCTATATTATATATCTCTTAGTCTGTCGGTCTATATTATATATCTCTTAGTTTGTCGGTCTATATTATATATCTCTTAGTCTGTCGGTCTATATTATATATCTCTTAGTCTGTCGGTCTATATTATATATCTCTTAGTCTGTCGGTCTGTCTGTCTATAAAGAAACTCCTTGCTGATTAGGCTGACATTTTGTATGGACCTTTGTTATGAGAAGGTGTGGCAAGCTAAGTAGTATGGTATCTGTTAGGAAGTAACAGTGATAAGTCACCACATTTATTCTCACTTTTTCTCGGAAAATACTGAGTTGATTTGACTGAAATTCTGTACTAAGTACTATATTATCCGTTCGATGCAAATTTAGGAATTAATTTTAATTATTAGTATTTAATGTAACAATTAACGGATTAGTATTTAATGTAATAATTAACACAAATTTAATTGCATTCAACCATCAATTTGGCATAAAGCACTCATTCTAAGCCAACGGGCTATAACTTTTGCCCGTTTTAAGCAGCTTAAAAAGTATCACTATTATATTATGGCTTGATCTTTTACCATACTCGGTCGGAATCAAATTCTAGATGGCATAGGAAGTTGAGTACCGGAAGCGTTAAACAAATCACGAATGAAATGGTTGTGAAAGTGCCTCATGGGTAAAGGATTTCTGAATGTGAAATAATTCACAATTGCTTAAGCAGAATATTTTTACATAAAAGAATTAGCTATCTAGAGAAAAGCGATGATCTGTGCGCGTAAACGGTGTAACAAGTGGTAGTCGTAGTGAAGTAGAGAATAGTTAGGGTTAGGGTGATAAGGTGGTGCTCACCATTAGTTATCTCACTACTTTTTTCTTTTCAGTGCAGTGAAGGCAAAATATCTTCTATATAATAACAATGAGGGTACGTGTGTCCGGCTCGCTTTAATAATCACGTATGCAAATTTAATTTTATGTACAGCAAAGTTCTTAATAATAATTATTACTTAATAATAATTATTACTTAATATAATTCTCTTAATAATAACTGATAGTAATAAATGGTAAAGGAAAACATAATCAAGTATGCAAATTTAATTTCTATTAGCAAAGAAAGACTTGATTTTAATAACTGATAATTTATATATATTAGAAATAAACATGCATGTGTCCTCTCTCTCTCTCGCTCTCTTTCTCTCTTACACACACACACACACACACACACACACACACACACACACACACACACACACATATATATATATATATGAAAGTGAAAATGTCTGTCTGTGTGATTTTGTGTGTCTTTGTACATTTCCCTGCACAATAACTCTGTCAATTTTCAGTCGACGGACGCGAAATTTGGCATAAGGATTATTGAGCTTTGGAAAAGTCTTCTTAATCGGTTTTCGGCCAGAAATTTAGCTGTCAAGTGATCAAACTTCAACGATTTGACCTTTGAAAACTCTACCACACTTCCCCGCCAATTTTGGATCTAAAGACTTGAAATTTTAAATGTAGGTTACTTGGACATGGATCAAACTTTTAATTTAATTTGAACCCAAAACAATAAATTTTAAGGGGTCAAAATTAGGGTCAAAATGAAAAAAAATTGACCACTTCGATCTCTACCAAATTACTCAGACAATTTCTGGTCTAAACATTTGAAATTTTACATAAAGGGTATTCAGAGATAGGGAAACCTTTTTAATTGGTTTTGGCTGAAAATTTTAGCTGCTAATGTGTCACAGTTAAAAAGATTTGACCTTTGCGGTGTCTAGCAAACTACTCAGCCAAGTTTGGGTCGAATATTCAGACATGCGGCAAGCATTTTAATCAGTTTGGGGGCGAAAATTTGGCTGCCAAAAGTTCAAAGTTGAAAGAGTTGACCTTTGCAGATTCTACCAAATTCCTCTGACAATTTTGGGTCTAAAGCCTTGAAATTTTAGATGTAGGTAACTTGGACATGGGTAACACTTAGTATTTTGGTTTGAGACCAAAATAAAAAATTTAAAGGGTTAAAATTGGGGTCAACTTTTAAAAAAATGACCTCTGCTATCTCTACGAAATTACTCAGACAATTTTTGGTCTAAACATTTGAAATCTTATGTAAAGTGTATTCACACGTAGGCCAAGTTATGAACAGTATATAGGGCCCGAGCAAAGCTGGGATGAACTACTAGTATATATATATATATATATATATATATATATATATATATATATATATATATATATATATATATAAATGAGAAACTGAATTCCCTCAAAAACAACAAAGGAACTGATGAATTCGA
This sequence comes from Euprymna scolopes, assembly GCF_053919585.1. Taxonomy (NCBI): domain Eukaryota; kingdom Metazoa; phylum Mollusca; class Cephalopoda; order Sepiida; family Sepiolidae; genus Euprymna; species Euprymna scolopes. The sequence continues at coordinate 64,237,003 of NC_136500.1, forward strand.
AATCAGATAAATTACATGCTATTCTCTATCTATATAAGAGCCAGGTACGTCCAAGGATGGAATACTGTTGCCACATCTGGGCAGGAGCTGCGAGAAAGGACTTGTCCTGCCTTGATAGAGTTCAAAATAGACTTCGTAGCCTCGTAGGAGATGTCCTTTTCTCCTCCTTACAACCTCTATCTCACAGAAGAGATGTTGCGAGTTTGTCTCTGATGTATCGTTATTTTCATGGAAAGTGTTCAACTGAGCTTCAATCTATGGTCCCCCCTCGCCAAACTTTCACAAGAAACACTCGTCTAGCTGTAAACACTATCAATAATTTCCCCCACTCTTTATCTGTGCCTAAACCTAAACATAGATTCCATGAACAAAGCTTCTTTCTTAGAACTGCACGCCTGTGGAATTGTCTTCCGTTTTCCTGCTTTCCGGCTGACTACAATATGGTTGTGTTCAAGTCTAAGGTAAATAAGTTCTTGATGAGCCGTTCCATATAAGTTATTAAATTTACCAAATTTTCATTACTAATGATTACTATATTGACCAACTTCTACTGTACACTCTTTAACCCTTATCCTTGAGTGGCCTCTGGGCCTTGATAATGTGGTGTTGCCTTTGTAAAAAAAAAAAAAAAAAAAAAAAATTACATTTGTCTGATATAAGCGCGCCTATTGGCTTTGATAAATAGATGTGTGAACAACGAAGAATCTGATTAGCTGACTAGCAAAGCAAGTATCACAGAACCATATAGAAACTCGGAGCAATATCTATTCCACGTAAAATCCTGACGAATCCTCACGAGGATGAAACGCATAAAATTCTGTCTAGCTTAATAGCCATATATATTTTTAATGTTCCTATCGATATATACTAATGAAATGTAGTTTCCTTGAAGCATTGAGTTCTGTATAAATGTAAGTGTTAAAAGGCTATCACAATGCAATGAATGTTTTCGCTGTTGAGGAAGAAAGACAAAAACAAGTAATATTACATAACTCTCTCTATATAAATTCGTATTCCTGTCTGTTTGTTCACAATTTGATTACTATATACAAAAGGTCCATTACTTTAATGTTTCATTTATTTCTGTATAAAGTACGGTTCTTTCAAAATATACGATTAAGAGGGTACGTCATTTGCATATTATCTTGAGGAAAATCGCTTTTATTAAATAGCCGTATGTTAGTTTAAATTTCTAGCGGGAGAGTTGTTTTAAGTGGTCTATTTAACAGCGTTATTTCATGAACTTTAAATAACAGTTATATTGATGATATATTTAATTTAATGTATTTGGAATAATTATTTCTGACATTGATTTTTTTAAAAACGGTAGAGTTAATTCCCTTGATAAGTTTTTTTATGTTCCGAAGTTCGATAATGAAAAAAGAAACTTTTCCCCAGATAAATTAATTTGGTAATCGCAATAAGTTTCTAGCGTGAAAAAATAATTTCGTTTAGACAGAAAGGCGTTTTGCTTTATTTTGAAATATTAAAAATAAATAAATAAAACACGAATAAACGAAAAGATCTTATTTGATTGTTTTTATTATTCTTGAAACGACTATATAGAATCTTTGAGCACTCCCACCCACAATAAAGAAACTTTTTTTTATTTACGAAAACAAAAAGCCAGTGAAAACAAACAAGCAAACAAACAAACAAACACATAAAAAAACAAGCCCAAAAAAAAAGGAATTCCATTTTGTTCTTAAACTTTTCAAACGCGTTAATGTTTATAAACGTTATTATTTTTACAGTGGACAAATTAGCTTTCCCCTTTATCCGCGTTTCAGATTGGGGCTGCCTACATTCCGACACTTGCTGCTATTTTTTATTGAAACAAAAGTTGTTTTGATTTATTTATTTATTTTTTTATTTTTTGGCGAGGATGGGATCCAGCGCATGCGCAACAAAAAATGCTCAATATTTGGAGAATAGCTTCTTCTCTTTGTATGTATTCTGCCGAAATATCTGGTTAAGAGGGTATTATGTACTTCTTTTTTGGGGAGACGGCATGTTTTTATCCGTTCTTTTATTTTTGAAATTGTTGTGGGGTATCAACGTTGCCCATGATGAAAATGATTAATATCCTTAGTATAGCAGGTTTGTTTAAAACAGCACTTCATGTCGACCCGGGCACCGCCGGGCATACATGCTAGTATATATATTATTTTTTGGCAATAATAGGGCTTATTTAATAAGTAAAACTACTACACAGCGATTTACTGTATGTGATAGTGTTCCATAATATATTTCGAAGAACATCCTCTTTCTCAAATGGCAATCGTTTCAAATCTTGAGATTGCAATATGGACAGGGACACAGAAAATATCTCCGCATTAAATTGAAAAAAAGGTTTTTTTATTATTTTTGTTTATATAGACAGCGTTACCTATTTATTATTCGCTTTTGTTTTCATTTTAGGTTCTTATTTTAATTTTTATACTAATTAGCCAGTCTCGCAGGAAATGAAATCTGCAAAATGTATCCACAGATATGTCTATATACGCACACACATATACAGACATACATATATGCACATTTTTATATATACACCCACATATATCCACACGAGTTCATATACATATATTATATTTAAAATATCATTATTAGTATATATATATTTTTTCATTAATTAAACGTTTCTTATCGTTAAATAAACAGTCGACAGATTCGAACCCGGCAACACGAGCCATCTCTGGCTCGATTAGCAAAGACAGCATCCAATCGGCTACCATAAACCGTAAAAATAACGTTGAATTTAACTTTTTTTGGACTGACCATAGCATTTGCTTTACGATTTAGTTCATTTTTAAAATATGAGTTCACCATAGCTTAATGAATTTATACATAAAATTTGAACTTTATACGATATCAATTTTTTATTTTATTGTGTGTTCCATTTAAGGAACATTTGGAGGTTACAGGTGAACGACATTGAAATTCTGACAATTTATTCCTTTGTAAAATAAGTGATCTCTTATAAAGCTATAAAATAAAATTCCATGTATAATATACTAGATCTAAAATATAAGAAAAGAAATGTTTATTTTATATGTTTTCATTGTTTCTTATGATATTTTTCAAAACACAAGTTTCCCCTCTCCGCATGTAACCGAATATTACACTTTCTGCACATATTTTTAGTATTT
>NC_136500.1:64245151-64250151 GCF_053919585.1 Euprymna scolopes
AATCTGGAGTCTTCTGGCATAAAAATATCAAGGCAAACATTGCAAAGGACTCTGCATGAAAATGGTCTGAAAGGAAGAAGACCAAGAAGGACCTCATTGCACACCGGAAAACACCTTGCAGCACGTCTAAAGTTTGCTAGGACCCATGTGAATTCTCCAGAGTCCGTTTTCTCAAGTATTTTGTGGACTGATGAAACAAAAATTGAATTGTTTGGCCATATGGATGCTTCTTACGTTTGAAGAAAGAAAGGAGAAGCTTACAACCCAAAGAACACCATACCCACGATGAAACATGGTGGTGGTAGCCTAATGTTTTGGGGCTCCTTTTCGGCTAGTGGTCCAGGTAGTTTGGTCAAGATAGATGGAACCATGAAGAAGGAGCAATATTTGGAGATACTCCAGAAAAACATTAGACAGGATGCGGAGAATCTCCATTTAGGACCAAACTGGGTCCTTCAACAGGATAATGATCCAAAACATACTGCCAAAATAGTCAAAATGGTTTGAGTATAATCAAATTAATGTTTTGGAATGGCCTTGCCAGAGTCCCGACCTGAACCCTATCGAAAACCTCTGGCACATATTGAAAACTGAGGTTAAAAAGCGGAAACCTAGAAATTTGAGGGTTTTGGAGAACTACTGCATTGAAGAATGGTCAAAAATCAGTGTTGATGCTTGTAAAAACCTTGTTGATAAATATCCAAAACGGTTACAGGCAGTTATTAAGAATAAAGGGCATGCTATTGACTATTAGTAAGAGAGGTATGAATAATTTTGAACTAGTGCCATTATTGTTTTTCTTTGTATAATGTTTCAAGCTTGCATAATTTATTTATTTGTTGAGTTTAAATTAAATGCCTATGCTTGATTTATTGTCTGAAATCCCTTTAATATTGTCTACCTTCTGGTTTGAGCAATATTCTTATAGAAATCTCAAAGATCCGAGGGGTATGAATAATATCGGGCACAAGTGTATATATATATATTTAAGATTAGATTTAAATATATATATATATACTTATATATATATACATATATATATATATATACTTATATATATATACTTATATCTATCTATCTATCTATCTATCTATCTATCTATCTCTCTCTCTCTCTCTCTCTCTCTCTCTATATATATATATATATATATATATATATATATATAGTTTACCCGGATATACCAGATTTTCCGGGTTTACGGCTCTTTTATATCCGGGTTTCACATATCCATGGTTTTTATATCCGGTTTTCACTGTACATTAATCCACGCTCTAATTTGGAACCATAGAAAATCTCTTATATCCGTTTTCTTAAATTCGGAGTCTCTTATATCCGAGTTACATTCTATCTATAGTATTAATACAATTCTAAATGTTTATTTATTTATGTTTGTGTACACATATACAAATAAAATTTTCGAACAGATGCACCTAATTGGAAAATTGTTTTTTTCCCCTCTGAAAGATGTGAGTCCCTAGATTGTCCTTATCTATATATGGTTCGTAATGAACAACGACGAGTCACACAAAAAGCCCGAAATATGGGTTTTTGGGGCGTTTCGTGCAATTTCGAAAAAGTTACTTGCCCATGTCAACGGAATTTAGCACTGGCTGTATAAAGTCGCGGTAATATCTTTTTGGCATATGTACAGGACTTGTGGCGCAATGGATAACGCGTCTGACTACGGAGCAAAAGATTTCAGGTTAGAATCCTGGCATTTCATCAAACGTTTGTGCATTATCCTTACCCTTAGGGTATTTTTGTTTTTTTCAGTGATTTTGTTTTTTGCATATAGGTTTTTCCCATACTCCGATGATGTTGAGTGTACTTGATGTTGAGTGTACTCGATTTTGTTTTGATTCGGCGTAGTGTGTGCTGACGCGGCGCAGCCGCTAGTATGTAATATATATATATATATATATATATATATATATATATATATATATATATATATATATATATATATATATATATATATAAGCGGACACACTTTCACTATCAACCATTATACTATTTTTATTCTATTCGCTGTAATTTCTATATTTTTCATTTATTTCACTTGGGGGCTACTGCTTGTCAATTGGGTAATGTTTGAATATATCAGAGGACGGCACAACAAGAACTTCTTTACATTAGATTTAAAAATGACTATATTATAGTCAACTAAGAAGCAGCTACACTGGTCGTACATCTAAACAATATGATATAAATGCGGGAGTACCTCAGAGGTCTATCCTTAGACCTTTATTATTCCTAATATTTATAAATGGCCTCTCTGATAAAAATGTCTCTGAGATATGGATATTTGCTGATGACACCACGCTCTATAACAGGCACGGGGGGTGGGAAACAAATGAGCACATATCTAAGGCAGAAACACTAGAGGAAGACTTCCAATCTCTAGTGGAATATGGACATAAATGGATGGTCAGTTTCAATGCTGCCAAGACTAAGCGTGTTTCCTTCAATAAGTACAAGAAACCTTCTCTACCACCAATAGCAATGGCCAAAGACACATTACCTGAAATTACTTCTTTTAAACTCCTTAGCCTAACGTTCATAGAGAATATGAGTTGGAACAGATATACTGAGAGCATTGCCAAGGCCGCCGCGTGGAAGGTGAGCTCTCTCTATCGGCTTGAAAATTACTTACACTTGAAAGTATCTTATACCTCTATAAAGCTACAATTCGCCCATGTATGGAGCATTGTTGGGTTGGTACATCTGCTACTAGTTTCTACCTCCTGAACAGGGTTCAAAAGAGAGTCGCCAACTTGAACTGTCATCTACAAAATGTTGCTTACCTCTGCCTGTTCTACAAATATTTTAATGTTGTATGATCCGACGAACTACAAGCACTTGAACCCTTCGACGTAAATACTCCCGACAAACCCGACATGCAGCTAATTCCCACCCCTACACTGTAGAGATCCCTAGATGTAAAAAAGGCTTCTACTCTAATAGTTTCTTCCTGAGAACTGCTAAACTTTGGAATTCCCTTCAGGACTCTGCTTTCCCAACTGTACTGACATGCAGAAGTTCAAGTGGAATGCATACAGATATCTCGCTGCACATTTCCCTACATAATATCGGTCCTGGATATGACCTGAAACTATATCCGATGGTGAGGCTCCACCTTGCGGGCCTTGGGGAGTGTGGAGCCACCTTTTAATTTCCATTGCTCCCAGGTCCACTCTAACCCGGAGTGGTAGTACCTGCTAGGGTCCCAACTATGGGTTAAATAGAATCTGATTAATATATATATATATACTCCATTAAAAATCGTTCCTCAAAATAACTAGATTCGGCATTAAATAACCTGAAAAAGGTTGATATACCGTAAAACAAAAACAACCAACCAACCCTGCATAATATCTCTGTAATTTATGTTCCCAATAGTAGCCTCCTGCATAAAAGTGGCATTGTGCTTTGTTTGGAGTGAAAATGGAATTTAAAAAATTAAAAAAAACGATGTTTTTCTGCTTAAGATATCTTGCGCGAACTTTAATTTTGAAGTTCAGCCTAAAAAATGAAAAATATAAAAATATTAACAATTCCCAGAGTCAACAGCCTAAAGAAATCTGGGAATGCAAAACGATTGCACGTGTATTACCATTCAAAACTCTGTTATACGCGTTGGGAAAAAGGATAAAACAATTTATTTATTGCTTAACATTTTTTCTTCGAGCTTGTGATGAGGTATCCTTCCGGATGCCAAAAATTCACCCGCTGTATCAGACATTCGAACCGAAAGATTTTTTTTTTAATTCATTTACTTTCGATTGTTTTATCACTCTTTCACTTGGTTTACTTGGTATATCTGCCAGGTAGTTTTTTAAGCTACTTTTTTTTATTTTCATGAATTCAATTGCTCCTATAATTATTGGAATGATGGAGATCTTCTTAAGATTCCAGTTTCTTTTCATGTCATACATAAAACCTTGCTATTTCGTTGTCTTTCTCCTCTTAGCTTTGTTTAATCCAGCATCATGGGGAACTTGTACTAGGGTTGTTTCTTTCTCATTCTTGCCCAATATAACTATGCGTTTTGTAGGAATTGCATAGGTATAATGGACGGTATATAACTTATTCGCGTTATTTCTGGTATATATTCTGGAAATATTTTGGTATACATTCTGAAAATATTATTTTTGGTATATATTCTGAAAATATTATTTTTGGTATATATTCTGAAAATATCTTTGGTATATATTCTGAAAATATTTCTGGTATATATTCTGAAAATATTTCTGGTATATATTCTGAAAATATTTTTGGTATATATTCTGAAAATTTCTTAAAAGGCTACAGGTTCTTCTTCCCTTTTTCATGACGTCACAATATCATACCTATTTTTCTTCATACTACTAGCACGCCGCCCGGCATGTATGTATTTGCTGCCGCATTCAATGTTCAACTCTTACAGATGGTCCAGTGCTTCTAAATGTCCAATTAAATGCTTTACAGAAATTAATAAACAAAAGAGTGTGTGTTTAGAGTATTTAATAGTTTTTGTTTTATCTTTTCAAAGTAGGATATCTAACGTATTTGGTTATACGCGAAGCATGTACGGCTACTCACACAAAAATGCAATATCAGCATTAGCTGGAGATAAAATACCTCTACGCCAATAATAATAATAATAATAATAAGTCGCGCGTGCGTGGTTCCCCTCTGATGCTGCATGTTAGATGACGCCACAAAAAATAGTGAAGAAATGATGAATGTGAGAAGTTGAAGGGTTAATATTGCCTTCACATTTTCGCCAAGTTTCAAAAAAATCTAATAAATGGGACAGAAGTTATGGGGTAAAAAGTATCATTTTTTGCAATTTTGGGGCATTTTGGGACCCCTTTTGAGCTCTGAAGAACGCCGAATCCTAGTGATAATGGAGAAACGGTAGATTTTCACGCCTTAGGACATGTATATTTGAATTCAGCACATTGAAAACCACTATACAGACGTACATATACAGTTTGTAAGTAATATGAAAAGGAACC
>NC_136500.1:64255151-64295151 GCF_053919585.1 Euprymna scolopes
GTCTTTCATTGCAGTATCTGTCGGAACAGATACTACATTTTCAGATTCATGCCCGCTCATGCCAGGGATAGGGCGAAACTCGATCAGCTGACTCTATCCTCTTATTAATTAAAAAAAATTTTCGCCCACCGTTAAATGTTTTCCGTCCGTTAATCTTTTTACCATTGGTATAAAACATCTCAGTCTTCTTTTTTAACAGCTAATATATATATATATATATATATATATATATATATATATATATATATATATATATATATATATATATTAAGTAATGTGATTGATAATTTAAAATTTAAAAATCAAATTATAATTAAATTAAAAATCCGTTTCATAAGAAGGAACAATAACAAAATCAATTATCTGTACGATCGTTTCAGAAAACAATGCTTTTTATTGTGGTATACATCAAGTTATGTACAATAATTACATATAGTTTTTTAATAAGCAAGGTCGCTTCGTCAGCAAATTTTGAAGGGTTTTTATTGAATTTAAAAGACATCATAAATAAATCTAGCATTAAAAGTAAGGCAGATGAATCGATGGGGTTCAGATTGATGACTGTATTGGCCAGGCATTAGTACAATGCTGCTATTATGGCACGCCACCGATCGGGTGTGCAGAAACGAATCTCCGAAATCAATGCAAAAGCTCTATTTGTGCCATGCACTAACCATTCATTAAATCTGGCTTATGCTGCTTCTGTGGCGATTCACTCTGTTACATTTTTTGGCATACTGGGCTGATTATTCTCGTTCTTTTCTGCATTTACATATCGCTGGGACGTCTTGATTCAGTTGATCAGTCTAAGTATCAAGCGGGCTATGGAAACTAGATGGAGTAGTCGAGTAAATGCTGTAAATGATGTGGTAAAAAAATTATTGGAAGTCGTAATTTCCCTAGAACAGCTCACAAAAGAAAGAGAAAATGCAACCACAAGATCATATGCATCTTTAATTATCAGCTCGGTATTGTCGTTTCTGTTTCTTTTATTTCTGAGCTTTTAGAAAATTATTCTCCCAGAAATCAATGATGCCCAGAAGTATCTTCAAGAGGCTGACGGCGTTGAGAGATTGATTTCTTCAGAATAGAGAAAAGATGGTGGACACCGCAATAGACGAGTCAAAAAAACTCTGCTCTCAAATGCGGATAAGCATGGAGCATCGTATCCGCAAAAAGAAAGGAATGGCTGGTGAACGATTGACTGATGGGGTTTCATACTGAGTTGAGACGGGAAATGCTGTATGTCATAAAAAGGTTGACTGAAGACATATCTTTCTACTTTCAACAAGTTCACAATCTTGCAAGTAAATACGCTTTTATTACACCGTCAAATCTGCTTGATGATAGTTATGATTGTCAGCTTGGTTAAGTTGACGAAGATATAGAAAAAGATAAATTCTTTGCCGAAAGGAAGAGATTACAGTATTTTGTGAAAGCTCCAGGGTAATGTTGTGACCGTTTAGGATGTGATCATATAGCGTAGTATGTGTGTTAACCGTGGAAAGCAGGACCAAGGATCAAAACATTATTATTATTATTGTTTTTGTTGTTGTTGTTGTTGTTGTTGTTGTTAATAATAATAATAATTGATTCGAGCGACGGCGGGTCGCTGGATCAATTATTATGATTAGAAAAATAAACAATTAAATTGGGGAAAATGATTGACATATAATATGATAATATCGCAAAAGGAATGTGAAAATAAAAAATAGATGTAAACATGATTTGTGGTTTGCATAAACAAATAACTAGATTGGTGTTACATCAGCTGTTGGTCTGATACACGTAATGAGACACGTGATGAAATGTAGATTTGTGGAGATTTTAAGCAGCCGTTAGCTGGACGTCAGAGAGAACGGATGACTCAAAAAAGGAGTTGGTTTCCTGACGCAGGGAGCGGCGTAATTTTAGGCAGCCAAGATGTGAAAACGTGTAATCTCTGAAGATGCCTGTCGGATCATCAAAATTAAAGTTTGCAAATAATCCAGGTATGTGTTGTGTTATTTACATCTGTTAAAAAGAACTGTTTGTCTACAACTGTTTCGAAACGTCCACGTCAATCGTTTCCTGCTAGAACTGCTGCATAAATGTTAAAACATACACACTAGACGATCAACTAAATGATACGACGTATATACATACACGCATTTACACGTTTATGAATATACAGATAAAATATAAACCCCAACTATTCAGCATGTGCGTAATTATGAGATATGTTCACATACACATTACATAACAGAGCTCATTTTAGAGCCACATAATATAACATAAGCCTCTTTTACTGCCGTGACGTAATTAATATCAGGAAAAGACAAAATCAATGGACCTCTTGAACTTTTGAACTTTATACAGAGATACCACCTTGGGGATTCCGTCCCTAATATTGCGATCTTGCTGCGCATTTTCCTTACCCGAACTATTAGCGTTGCCAGCTGTGAGCTTTCTTTCTCGAAACTGAAACTAATAAAAAACTACTTTCCTTCAAAAATTAACCAGATGACTTGACAATCCTCTCCATAGAGAGGGAACTTGTCGATAGAGTGAATTTTGATAGAGTTACTGATAACTCTTCTGCCAAATAAACGTGAAAAGTATGTTTGTAAATTTTCAACCGACTTGATGCTTTGCGATAGTTCTCTCACAAAAATAAATTTATAGTCTTATTTTCAATTCATAAATACATTCATTTAAAAAAAATTTAAACTATTTTTATAAAAGATTCAAACATTATTAACAACAACAAATTTCTTTAATTTCGCGCTTAAACTGATTGGTTACACACATGGATATAAAAAAGCACGGACACAAGACGTATTTTTCTCCTCGAGAGGCTCGACCTCTTCATAATAACATTATGAAGAAAAAGAAAACTACATCGGACTATTCTCTCTTTGATACAGCCATGTTTTTTTGTAAAAATTCGGAAATGAGAACAATAAAAAAGTAAATAAATACAAATTTCAAATATTCTCATTTAAATTTATAAAAAAATGTTTTCTAAAATGTGTGACTTCCCATTTCTTAAATTTTGCGCTTAAATCCAGCAATTACATACAAGGATTTCAAAAAACGCCGATACAAGACGTTTTTTTTTCTCTTCGAGTGGCTCGACCTCTTAATAATAATATTATGAAGAAAAAGAAAAGAAAACTACATCGGACTCTCTTTGATACCGTCATGTTTTTTACGAAAATTCGGATTTTAACAACAACAAAAAAGTAAATAAAATAATTTTATCATTTCGTAACATTTTCAGATATCAAAATGTTCTCATTTAATTTTATTATTATATTTGTTTTTGTAGCGAATTAATTTAACATTTTTTATAATTTGAATTATACGTTTTGTTTTGGAAAGAATTGGCTTCTTTTGTTTCGTATTAATGTTTGCATAATTCCTTTCAGATTAATGTTTATATACTTATTATTATTCAAATTATTGAAAAGAAATTGTTAAATTAAATTTAAATTTAAAAAAGGTTAATTGTGTAAACAATTATCTGAAGGGAATTGTGTAAATATTAGTTCAATATAAATAAATATTTTGAGGACTTTTTGGAGTTTTGAAGGTTTTAACAGGTTGTCATATGTCAGCAGTAGGTGGAGGGTGGAAAAACATGTAATCATATGCCAGCGGGGGGAGCAAAACAGGTAATCGTTCATATGCCCTCGGGGAGGGGGCAACACATGTAATTATATACCAGTGGGTGGGTGGGGGCAAAACCGGTAATTATATGACAGCGGGAGGGGCGGCAAAAACTTATTCTATGCCACTATATATATATATATATATATATATATATATATATATATATATATATATATATATAATTCTTGGTTCGTTAATTATTAATAGTCTAAATAACCACTGGACGATTGCTTCGACATTTTTGTATAATATGTTTAATGTACCCCTATGTGTTTTTATATATCTCTTTTTAATTATAACATTATACTTAATTTTTCTTTAATAAATAGGTGGGTTTCTTTTTAACGATGTAGCCATTTTTTTATTTGGGGTGATTTTTATATTTATCACCGCCTGCCGTCACGTGACATCACTAAAAGGAACTTTTGGTCTCACCATGGCAGGTCGGCAAGACTGGAGTTTAGGTGGAAAAATAATCTCGAACTCTTTATCGCTAAAAGAAACTAAATTCCTGCAGTCACCGTTACGTTACCATGAAATAATGTAAACATTTTGGAAATAATTTTAAACATTTTTATGATAAACAATATTAATAGAAATAGAAATATTAAATTATAGGAACATATAAAACAAATTTACATATGAATAGAACTTTTTATGATTGCAAACTATCAAAACCTTTTTATTTTAATTAAAAGCAATATAAATAGAACTTTTTATAATTTTAAGTAATGTGATTTTTTCTAATTCAAAATTGAATCACGTGATTATTATTAAATCACATCAGTATTCTATTGTAATTTATTAATTTTCACGCGTATTCTCTTTCAATTAATTTCAATTTTTTGGAAAAAAATTGAAATTTATTACTTTTTCCTTCTTTCAAAATTAAAATGTAAAAAGGTTTATATTGTTTGTTAAAAATCAAAATTGGAAAAGATCAGTGAACAATATTTCTTTCAAAACTATATAAAAAAACTATTTTGTTGTGTAAAAGTAAAAGTTAAAACTATGGCCACCACAAATAAATAAAAAATTATATGGCCCAATATTTATAAAACTACTTATTTGCGGAAAATTTAAATGCAATATTCGTTTTCAGCATATCCGAAAACTTTAAAAGTCGTAAGATTGAAACCAAGTAAAAATTTACCATGTAAAATTATAAAAAAAAGTTCGGTACTTATGTGCTTATGGTACCATGCTAAAATAATAACGTTATTATTTCGAAAGGCGTTCTTAACATAAGGAGGGAGGGTGTTTTGTAACTATTCTTTGCTATTACCTAACAATTTAATGATAAAAAGATATTGTGAAACTTAAATTTAACCGCAAATATAAATAAAATAGCGCGTTACTAAAAATACATTAGCACCAAACTTCTATTTATATTGTTAAAATTTAAACATAAAAAATACAAAAAAAATGTTTATATTGGTGAAGATTAAATAAAAAAAAAAGGTTTATGTTGTTTAAAATTATAAAAAGGTTTATTCATATTGTTTAAATCTTTTTTAAAAGAGGGAGCGCTTCTACACTATCAGAACGAAATTTTGTAGTCAATAAATGGAATCTCCAGAGAAAAAACAATGGTTTCTACTGATTTCTTTGTAAATCCTAATAAATTACAATGTAAGCTTTCAAATTATTCAGTCGAAACTACCTGAATATTACTGAATTATTTAACTAAACAACTGTAATCGTGTAACCAGGTGAAAAATTGCAGCCATTTTTTTATATCGAAATGGAAAATTACCTCCCGTTTGGACTCCACTGTGTCTTACATAAGCAAATACAATCGTTTTCTTAAAATTCTATTTTTATTTTCTTTAATAAATAATTTTCTACCTCATCGATTTTCGTAGTTTTCTGGGCATAATAATCTTAAAAATACGAGGAAAATGTAGATACCATTGTTTTCATATAAAATTCAGTATTACGATTTCAGAAATTTCGTACCAATAGTGTAGGAGCACCCAAAATAGTTCTGTTTTAAATGAATAAAAAAAACTGTTTATTCTTTTAAAATAGTTGAAAAAAATTTTAAGTTCTGTATATATTGTTTAAAAAAATATGTATAAAAAAGTGTTTATTCCTTTTTTAAAAAAGTTGTTTTCATATTGTTTATATTTAAAAAAAAAAGTTCTGCTTATTTCAAACTGTTAACTTCTGAAATACCGATATCATTGCTTTTATATTGTTGGCATAGTAACATAACGGTGATTAGGGAGTTTTGTCCCTTTTATGTAATAAATTGTTAGAGATTATTTTTTCACCTAATCTCCAGTTTTGCCGCAAATGGACAAAACAGGGAAGGGTACAGCGGTAGCCCTTTATATATCTAAGGCTTTTGACAGGGTATGGCACGATGGTCTTCTAATGAAAATTAGATCATATGGAATCACTGGAAGAATTCATAATGTAATTAAATCCTTCTTAAGTAATAGAAAAATCCAAGTTGTCCTCGACGGTCGTACATCTAAACAATATGACATAAATGCGGGAGTACCTCAGGGGTCTATCCTTGGACCTCTATTATTCCTGATATTCATAAATGACCTCCCTGATAAAATTGTTTCGGAGATGGGTATATTTGCCGATGACACCACTCTCTATAACAGATATGAGGGGAAAACAAATGAACACATATCCAAGGAAATGGCAGAAACACTAGAGGATGACCTCCAATCTGTAGTGGAATGGGGACAAAAATGGTTGGTCACATTCAATGCTGCTAAGACTAAGCTTGTTTCCTTCAATAACTACAAGAAACCTTCTCTACCACCAATAGCAATGGCCAAGAACACATTGCATGAAAGTACTTCTTTTAAACTCCTCGGCCTAACGTTTACAGGGAATATGAACTGGAATAGATACATTGAGAGCATTGCCAAGACTGCTGCAAGGAAGGTTGGCTCCCTCTATCGTGCTAGAAAACTACTTACGCCTGACAGTATCCTATACCTCTATAAGGCCACCATTCGCCCATGTATGGAGTACTGTTGTCACATCTGGGCTGGTGCATCTGCTGCTTGTCTCTCGCTCCTGGACAGGGTTCAAAAGAGAGTCGCCAACCTGATAGGTCCTGAACTGTCATCTAGGCTTCAGCCTCTATCCCATCGACGAGATGTTGCATCCCTCTGCCTGTTCTACAAATACTTTAATGGTGAATGCTCTGACGAACTGCAAACTCTTGTACCTCCCCGACGAAACTACCCCCGACAAACCCGACAAGCTACTAAGTCTCATCCCTTTACAGTAGAGATCCCTAGGTGCAAGAAAGCCTTTTACTCCAATAGTTTCTTCCCCAAAACTGCGGGTCTTTGGAACTCCCTTCCGGGATTCTGCTTTCCCAACTGCACTGATATGCAGAAGTTCAAGTGTAATGTGAACAAACATCTTTCTACTCATCTTCCTTCATAATGACTCCGCTAATTAAGTCCCTGATATTAGCCCCCTGCTTCAAAGTGGCACTGTGCCTTGTTTGGGGTGAAAATTGAATTGAAAAAAAATTTTTTAAATCGACCATTTCCCTTTCGTTAATAATTTTTTTTAATATATATTTCGAGTTTTATATATATACGAACAAAAGTACCCGTCGTCGAGTGGGTTCAAAAACAGCCTACAGAAAATGGACTCTGATTTATGAAAGTATGATAGGTTATGAAAATGAAGGGTTGTAAAGAGGTAGCTTCGAATTTGGGGGTATCAAAACCAAAGCAAAATATGATGAAAGTATAAAATATAATAGATAAACTTCATTATTTATTATACCATACCTGTTCACACTGAAACACTTATCACAATATTCTGTGGATCTATATTAAAAAACCTTGTTAAACTTTATGACATATTTCCATTCTATGGCGGTCAGGTACGAACGAACACCCCATAATTTTATTATACCATATTTCTTCAAACTGAAACATGATTATCAAAGTATACTTACGCAGATAGATATGAAAAGTCTTTATTAAAGTTTGTGCCTATTTCCATTCTATGGAAGCCAGGCGCGAACGCAGACCCCACAATTTTATTATACCATCCCTATTTAAGTCAAAACATACTTATCAAAGTATTCTAATGTACATCTATATCAAAAAGACTTGTAAAGGTTTTTTTTTTAATTTTTAATTTTTTTAATTCGATACTTTGTGGACAAGGCGCGAACGCAGACCCCGCAATTTTAATGAACCACCGTTCTGCCAGATCAAACATACTCATTCCTGTGTCTCGATACATCTTCTATCATTACATGTAATCAGTTTTTTTAAAATAGTCAACCATATAGGAGCCTATTCGTGACCAAACACACACACATATTCAGTTTTATATTATATATATATATATATATATATATATATATATATATATATATATATATATATATATATATAAAGTACAATTGTTGAATGTTATTCTTTTGATTACATTCGTTTGGTGGGGGCACAATTTAAAAAAAGATTAAAACAGAGCGGAATTAAGTTTCCATTCCATTTTTACAACAACCGTAAAACTGCGCATACTCCGCAAGTTTTATCGTAAGTTAAGATCTACTTACGTTATATTAGAAACCGAGCAACCCATTAAAATCTCATAGCTAAGTGGCAAATCTGCTTAAAATATTGAAAAAAAATAGAACCTCTCCCGAACATACTGGCAATAATTTTGTGTCGTCCTTCCCTTGAGTGTTTCCAATAAAGCGGCATTGATTTACTAGGATTTGTATTCGAAGCTGAGCACTTATTAAAATTTTTCAATTGTTGAATTTTTTGCATTTTTGTTAAATTTGTTAGTTTGCAATCGCTGATAGCCCACTCAAAAAATAAAACTAAAGACGAAATTAAAAAGAATGGTACTCATGCAGAACTTGACTCGCCCCCGCCCCAGGATTTCAATTATGGTTAGGGTTCGACCAGCAATCACCGGATTCAACCGAGATTTGTTCAAATGTTGAAACACTAAATCAACATTGTATTTATATTTTTGCTTAATTAATTAATGATGGGAATATTTTTCTATTTATTTTCTTAACATCTGTTGACAAAAAATAAGTTGTACATTCTCTTGAAAAAAAAAACATTTCTCTACTTTCACCTAACTATTTACAGTGTTCATATAAAGCATTCATCTTTTCTTTTTATAATGAAAATTCTATTTTCAAAAAGAAACGTTCACTGCCAACTTTCTTTAAAACAAAAGTGAAAGTTTTTCTTGAAAAAAAAGTAAAAAAAAACTTTCACCTAACAATTTATGGTAAAAAATTCATCTTTTCTTGGGGAAAAAACAACTTTTATTGATAAAAAAAAATTGCAAAAATAATAAAAGTAAATAAACAATGCAAAATGCAATTTTTCTTTAGGAATGTGTTCAATTTTAACAAATTGAACCTCGCCCAAGAAGGATTTTCCTTCTTTTAGCCGAGAAGAGAATAGATACTTTCCTTTGATCCTTAGCTCCAAATAACTAACGGTTATTTTCTGTTATTTTTGTTGCAGTAGCATATCTGTAGAAGGTACTTAGTACCGAAAGGTCATGTGACGTTTTATTTTTTTTTTTGGGGGGGGGGGTCAGTATTAGTAATATCGTATAATTTGAAGATGGTAATTCTGATCGGTTATGTTCCTTTCCTATTTATTGGTTTGTAGGTTGGAAAGGATCTCTTTTACTCCTCCGTCTCTGAACTTATTATTTCTCACTTCAAACAGAGAGAGAGAGAGAGAGATAGATAGAGAAAGAGAGAGACAGAGAGAATAATAAGAAGGCGAGAACAAGAGAGAGAGAGAGAAAGAAAGATACAGAGAGAAAGAGAAAGATGAAGAAAGAAAAAAGAGAATAAAACACACGCACACACATATATATATATATATATAGAGAGAGAGAGAGAGAGAGAGAGAGAAAGAGAGAAAGAGAGAGATATATAGAGAGAGACAGACAGACAGAAACAGAGACAGAGAAAGAGAGAGATGTTGTTTTTGACTGATTATCGTCTTTTTTTTATTGTATCTTGCAGGACACCGTTAACTGTGAATGCATTACACTCCGCTCAATAGACAGAAAGATAAAGAGAGAGCGAGTGTGTGTGTGCGCGTGAGAGAGAGAGAGAAAGGGAATAATAGAAAGAGAGAGGGAAAATGAAAATGGGGGAGGATAAAGAGAAATATATATGTATAAAGAGAAAGCGAGAGTGAGGGAGAGAGAGAGAGACAAAGTGAGGAAGAAAATAGAAAGAGAGAGATGAGGGGTAATTGCAGTGAGGTTTACGGACAAAGTTTCCCTTTACGTTAACATGTATTTTTTTCCTTTGGACGCAGATGAGGAGGAAGGTTTCCTTCGGCGATTAACGTATTAATGGATTTCCTCGAAGGCAAGTTAATTACACGTGATTAATGACATCATTTATAATGTTTGTCATTTACTTATTCGGACTGTGACGGACAGCTCGTGAGAGAAGCGGTGGGTGAGAAATTTAAGTCCGGGGTTGGAAGAAAAGGGAAAGTGACTGCAAATGACCACATCCAGCGAATGAAATAATCACACGAAGTCGGTACTTATTAAGCATACAAAAAAAAAAAAAAAAAAAAAATCCTCAAGATACGTTGATTATTCGTTTAATCTACGCGCTAAACGACGACGAAAGTACTCTTCTGCGTGAAATTTAGAACGGATCCTTTATTTAATTAACGGGAGTAACAAGATACACCTGAACAAGACCGGAGATTACATCGGCCGAAAGTCGTGAAAATAACACTGAAGATTAGAACACTAGTTCTATTGATGAAAATAACAAAAAATTGCACCGTGCAACACTAAAAAAGCACAGGATATCTGTGGTCATTTTTATTTGCGCAATTACATTGGAAGTCTAATTGTGGCCTTTTTTTTTGTCGAATTCGGTAGAGTGTTTTTCAACATTGCCATTTTCGAGAATTTTACAGAGAATTTTATTGATGTGAGGGATGGATATGGCGATAGATTCCATCAAGATATTCTAGTGACGGAAAAACGTTTTAAAAGGAAATGGAAACCTGGCATGTTGGCAGTCTATAAAAAGATAGGATGACAATCAACACTAGAGGGTTAAGAAGATAAATTGTTTGAACTGGCAATTCCCTGATTCCATTAATTTCCAATAATAATAAAATATGATTTATAGTATATGAAAACGGTGCCTAATCTAAAGAAATAACGGCAAGATTAAGTATCAGGATATTTTCTTTCTAAGGCCTTTTCCCTCCAGAACTGTCCGCCTACTGAATACTGTTTCGCTGGACTGCTTCCCGGTTGATTACAACATGGTTACCTTCAAATTCCATTAAGCAAGTTCTTTTTGAGTTGCCCGCATAAATAATCAAATTCTACCCGACTTACATTAACGATTACTTCACTATTACTTTACATTCATTAACCCTTATCCTCGACTGATTTTAAGGCCTTGATAAGTGGTGACTCTCAAGTAATAAAAAAAAAGGTGGCGGTGGTCAAGTGATTCACAAAACGAACTGGCAACCTGGGTGTTCCAAGTTCGAATCTAGTTCGTTCAACAAAAAATCACTGTCACTGAAGATGGCAACTTTCACGTGATCCCCACAGTAAGTATCCCATGTCTTTCTAGAAAAACATCTGACTAGAAAAACATCGGGGAAACTAATGCCAACAAAAGAATCTTCGGATTCAAAAGATATAATGAGGATTGAAACATATCGCAACATATATATGCCGTAGCTTGTTGACAATATTGTCAAAGAAGCCTTTTTATTTTACCATGATTTGGGTTTTATAAATATAACTCTAAAACATTTTGATCTTTCTTATTGAATTTTATATTATCACTAGGATTTCAACCCGGCGATACCCGGGTGTTTGTATGTGTGTGTTGAGCAAAAAAAAAAAAAATGATAGTAAAAAGGCAGACTCGAACCCGTACCTCGAAGGAGGAAAAGAACGGGGAAAACGTGACGTCTTTGCTGTTACGACCACCGTTGAAGGGAGAGGATGACTTTCGAAAATATCGGCGAAAAAAGCGACCCCTCTCCCCTGTAGAAAAGTGCCCAGTTGACGGTGAAGATATTAATGGTTTTAGCCAATTTTTTGCTATTCGTCGTCTGAAAGGTCGAACTTCAAAACGATCTTGAGAAAATCTGTCGCCTCTGTCGAAAGTTTTTGGCAGACATTCAAACATACATACATACATACATACATACGTAAATACATTGATATATTGGTAACTAAAATTTTGGTCCCAAACCGATTAAAAAGCTTGCCCTATCTCTGAATACCCTTTATGTAAAATTTCAAATGCTTAGACCAGAAATTGTCTGAGTAATTTTGTAGAGACCGAAGTGGTCATCTTTTTTTATTTGACCCCTATTATGACCCCTTAACATTTAGTGTTTTGGTCTCGAATCAAGTTATTAAGTTAAATCCATGTCCAAGGAAGGAGTACAAATACTTTTCAAAGTTTTCCTTCCTTTATCCATGGATTTTCAATGAATAACACATCTCATCGGAGGAAATGCTATTAGCAAAATAGATGGAGGTAATTATAAATTTTACTTATTAGCGCATAAACGGAAAATTAAAATTGAAATGATTGAGTCAAAAGGGTATTCCATAGTTTGATTAATCCAGATGCGGGAGCAGTTGTAAAATCCACAGCAATGAATACTGGGATATTCTTTGTCTTCGGGAATCTTCAGTGCAGGGTGTCACGATTAACACCAGTCCGACGATTCGAACTCAGCTCTGGCTCGATTAGCAAAAACCGTACCCATTCGGCTACCATTAACCGCGTGAAATAACGTTGAATTTAAACATTTTAATTTTAAATGTTCTTTACGTCAGTCAGACAGTGATCTAATCGTTATACTATGATCTATGCATAAGAGCTAAATTTACCGACTTTAATTAAACTGAAAGTGCTCAACGATAAGAAATGAGTGTCATAATTATTTTTTTTACTATAATAATTAAATACGAGCAGATCTAATCGTTATACGATGATATATATATATATATATATGTATGTATATATATATATATATATATATATAAGATTGTTTGAATTTTTATTTATTTTTTTATTAGCGATTAATCTCTTAATTTCACTCCCTGAGGCATTTCTCTTATTATAAGAGAGGAGTTATTTGCCCTTTGTTTACATTTTTCTTCGCCCAACTCTTAGGACGTTTTTTTTTTACTTTCTTATTATTTAAATATCACTTTTATGCACGTGGTAATTATTAATGAATAATTTATATATATATATATATATATATATGTATATATATATATATATATATATATATATATATATATATATATATATATATATATATGAACTGTGTCAATCGCATTATTGCAGATTAGTAAAATATCTATATTTCATTAAATATATGTCACAAAAAACGAAAATTGTACCATCAAATGGCTGCTTTAAGGTTAGTTATTTCCCAAAATTTCATTAAAATTTATACTATAATCACGAGGTTATGGCATTTTATTTATAACTAGAGGGACTCCCCGGCGTTGCTCGGGATCGTATAAACAATGAGGAAATTTAATTTGACTTTGAATATATTTGTTATTGCTAGGAGAGAGGAATTTATAATGTTTGCGATTCTCTGTTTATTAGTTGTAAGTCCAGAAGAATTAAGAAAGATCCCCTCCCAATAATAATAATAATTGCTTTCGAAATAATAACGTTTGTATTTCGGCACGGTGCGTATTCCGTAATAGTTAGATACTATCCATCCTCCCAATAATAAGAATTAAGATAATGACGTCATTATCTGAGTTGAACACGTCAGACTATCATTAGCCACTACTCGAAAATAAGGAGTAGTTTATGCTTGGGATCTGATTAAAAACTCACCAAATCCATTCACATTTCGTATAATATTCAAATCTGTTAGTCTCTACAAAAACAAACGTTAATTAACTCAAATGATGCCTCCGTCGTTTCCTCCGTAATGTATGTGTTTACGAATATCACGTTAAGAGTTTCATGTAGAAATGCATTGTCTACATATTTAAATGGATTAATTTCGATCTTCGTGAGTAAATATTTGAAATCAGTCATAATTTGAACTGTTCCTAATCGAGTTTCGTGAAAATTAGAGGTAATAGGCCTATAGCACACCTCAGATAATGTGCTGCAGTTTGTGCATATTACATTTGCATGAAATGTCTTGATTTTTAATCCTATTAAGGTCAAAATTAGAAGGGAAAATGAGTTCATTTTATATATATAGAAGAAGATAGAATAGAAAGAGAAAGTATATAGATAGAAGAGAAAAGAAAGAAGAGAAAGAAGAGAAGATAAAGGAAATTGTAGTGTCCATCGCTTTATTGCAGATCTCCTAAAATTCCGAAAAAGTCGGGCGATTAAAGGTTATCGAAAAACAAAGGATAGTTACTGGACTCACAGAAAGATTGCTTATCAAAGATTTGGCCACGGAGCTGGATAGGGATCCAAGAACATTGGCTCCATTCTTGAAGAACCCGAACACCAAATCCAGAAAAATAAGGGCTCAGAAGAAACATTTCAGATCGTGATATTCTGAAAATTCGTAGGGAAGTCAACCGAAACACAAACAACACCAGTGCTTCCGTTTTTGAAAAAGCTGGAATCGCTCCAATATCCAGGCAGGCCGGATACAATGTGTCGAATGAGACTGCAAGGAACATCAAACCTCTTCTAAGGCCTGCATTGAGCAAACAACGTAGGGAAAAAAACGAATGGCTTGGACACAGAATTACATCAAAATGCATTTCCAACAGGTCCTATTTAGAGATTAGGCCCATGCTTGACGGTCCGCATAGATAGACCAAAGTTTGAAACCCGAACGGAACTCCGACCCGTTACAGAGTTCATCGCCAACAAGGGGATGGGGGCATCGTTTTTTTGCCTGGAATCATTGGGGATAAGTTGATTGGACCATGCCGAGTGCCAGAGAGTGTAAAGCTTACCAGCAATGCGTACACGGCCTTTTTGAACAATCGTTAGTCGACAAGACTAGATGACCTACCATTGTTATGTAGCTTTCAGATGATTTTTATACATGACAATGTACCATGCCATTCTGCTTGGGGCGACTGCAGCCTTCCTTGAATATAAAGGATTCGTTGGGGAAACTCCCATGACCTGATCACCGTGTTCTCCAGACCTTAAACTCATTGAATGTCTCTGGTCAGTATTAAAAAGAGGAGTTTATGAGGGAGGAGAGCAATTTACTTCAAAGGATGACTTGTGAAAGAACATAGTTTATATTGCTAGAGCCATAATTCCTTGGGGGGAGGTTGATGTAAGTTATTAAAAATTGGTGGATATGTCGATAAATAATTCATTTATGTGAGGGTATGTTTTGTTTATTATTCTTCGACAGAAAAATATAATAAAAAGTAAAGTTCACAAGCTAAGACATTGTATTTTTGCCCTAACACAACATTTTAAGAGACTTACAATAAAGCAATTGACAGTGAAAATTCCTCGATGAAGAATAAAGTGTCATAACTTCGTAAATATTGCATGAATTTGTATAAGATTTTTGGGAATAACTAACCTTAAAGCTGTCTTTTGATGATATGATTTTCATTTTGTTTTGACATATATTTAGTAAAATATTGATATTTTACTAATCTGCAATAAAGCGATTGACGCAGTTTATATATAAGTTTTAATTTACACACGTATTTGCTAACTTTTTTCCTCGCATCGCATTTAATTTTTTTTTTTGATATTCATCACACATACATGAACAAGTTTTATTTTTCAGCGTTGGAAATGTCTTTTACTGAGTAAAAGTCATTCAAACATAGTTTTTGCCTCTTGCTAAATCTGGAACTATGTCCTTATTTTCACTTCTATCTTTGGATATAATGGATATCTCACTGTTTTCTCCGCGGATATATATTTTCATATCGGTTTTTACATAACAGTGCACTGATGAACCCCGAATGAAAATATAGCTCGATTCCAAACCGTTTATATTTATTCGGAATTTATATCAAAGAGAAAACATTACTAGCAAATTCTTATTATTTCTAAACTTAGCTAAACTGTCTGTAAGACGGAGGAAATATATTTCTTTCGTAAACCTTGAATTTAAAGGGCTTATACACGGCGCTAT
This sequence comes from Euprymna scolopes, assembly GCF_053919585.1. Taxonomy (NCBI): domain Eukaryota; kingdom Metazoa; phylum Mollusca; class Cephalopoda; order Sepiida; family Sepiolidae; genus Euprymna; species Euprymna scolopes. The sequence goes on from NC_136500.1 coordinate 64,270,937, forward strand.
AAAAGAACGTCTCCTTGTTGACTTTGAATTCAATTGAGTTTTTCAAGAAAGGTCTCTGTAATAGGTAAGAGGTTTGTCTTTTTCGTATGATTTTGCGAACTTCATTTTTATTAATATTTTTCTTTCACTTTTTATTCCAAGGAAAAACAAAAAAAAAAAAAATCTCCAACGTTTGAGTAATGTGCCTAGGGTGATGAAAACAAAGTTTCCGGCCACGGTTCACCGTCAGTTCGCCATAACGGTTTCTCATAAGTGTCCTCCATATAAAAAAAATGTCCTTTGTTTTTTCTTCTCCCTCCCTCCTCTCTCTCTCTCTCTCCCTCTCTCTCTCTCTCTCTTCCCCCCTCTCTCTCTCGCTTCTTTTGCTTCAGCAACAATTCAAAAAAAAAAAAAAAGGCTAGATGCATTCTTCGTCAGCCAAAATAAGTTAAATTTAAAGTTTCCTCTTTAAAATACGTAATCTATTTTTAGGATTATGTGACGATAGGAATTAGTAATTATGCCCCAACAATGGCTTAACAACTACTTTGTGTTTAATTTATCATGTACAAATAATAAGTCAGAATTTGTTCATCTATGAACTGTTTTAGTTGGTAAATTTCTTATTGAAAACTAACATTAAAAGTATTGTTTCTTTTTATTGAGCTAGGTTTTGTGATATGTATATATTAGCTTCTAATATGTATATATATATATATATATATATATATATATATAGCCCTTTCTTTCTCTCACTCTCTCTCTCCTATCCTATTATATATATATATATATATATATATATATATATAAATATATATATATATATATATATATAGTAGTGATGGGACGATTCCAACATTTTTCTGTTTCTGATACAATTACCGGTTCCGTACTATATTCCCGATTCCGATACAATTACCGATTCGATTTTGATTCCGATTCTTTATAAAGCTCTAAACATTTAAACTATAGAATAATCATTTTTCCAGATCACCGCAAAAAAGAACACGTATAAAATGTGCAGATATTTTCTTAAACATAAAAAAAAATACACTCATGGGTTGATAAATGTATTTTAGTTTTACTGACAGTTTAAAATCAATAATATTTTTTTAATTGTATTATTACTATCAGCAGTGAGAGATTTAGCTTGGAACAAAATCAAATAAACAAAGGCAATTAAAAGAATCGTTTTTGGCATCGGAAATAGGCAAATATTTTTCCGATTCCGATAACGATTCCGATACCCAAAAAAGTTCACCCTTTTCCGATTCTTGATTTTGAATTATAATCTCAACACTGATACAACCTTTTTTTTTCAGTCTATAATTTATTTGACAAAAAGAGCGCTTACCAAATCCCTTAAGATATATACTAGCAGCCCGCCCCGCGTTGCCTGGTCATAAATAGATTTAATATTATATTTTAATTTATGTAATTTTCGTATTTATTATTATAGATCCAATTCTCTATCGATTATTATATTATACCCAATATATATAGTAATGATTTTAAAAAAAATGGATTTATATACCATCAGCTAGAATCGAAATCAAAACATAGCTCTCCAGCATTATTCGTTAGCGTATGATCTAAATCCATGCATATAAAAAATCTGGCATAGAACTCACGGAGATTGTGCCTCAGGACTGTCTGATCTGCACGAAGTCCCACTTGTTGGTTGCAACTAATTGTTAATCTTAAAGATAGCAGAACAGTATGATTACGCCGCATACACTTTTTTTTTCTTTATAGAGATCGATTAAATACTGAAGCTGAAGATGCCGAAAGATAGGATCGAACCACTTTTATAAGGAAGAGGGTTAGTGAGGAATCTTGAGAGCGTAGATGGTCATCAGTAAATAAATCCCGTGAGAATTGGTCGGTTGATTTTCGATCCTCAACAAATGTAAGGAATAGAATTGCTCTGCCAGCGCATATTTAGCGTTAATATCATGATTAATGCCATCTTAATCTACAAGCCTCGCAGAGGCCGATTTCAACCATCCATTCCCTACCTCCATCTCTCTCTTTCTCTCTCTTTCTATCTCTTTCTCGTTTTCTTTTATCATTATCTCACGACACCAGCAGATAACTTCATCTTCGACCGCTATCAAATCGAGTTTCCTTAAGCGTTTTACCATGGTAAGGCAAGATATTTTGCAGGTGTTCCACAGATCATCTTGCAGACCTTGTTCTATGCTGCATAAATAGCCCCTTTAATTGCCGAAGATATATTGGACCCCGGGGAAGATAAATAGAGTCGAGGAAGTTTGATTATAGAAAATAATACAGAAAAAGAAAGACGAAAGACAAATACGTCATCTAATGTCTTACGGAAACTTGCCAAAGTTATATATATATATATATATATATATATATATATATATATATATATATATATATATATATATATATAACTTTTTTTTATTAAATTCCATTCAGAAAAATATAATTTTTCAAAAAAAAAATTTATTGTTTGAACAAAGATTACAATATTTCCTTAATCCATGGATTTTCGATGTAGGCTCATCTCCTCAGGGGCAAAGTTATGAGCAAAATATTTAATCTGATTTGATAAAATTTTGCTATTCAGGACATAAATAGAAAATATATTAAAGATTATATCTTTTTAAGGGACAGAGAGAAAGAAATTAGAGGTTGAAACAACAACACGATATGAGATTTTGGTATCCGAATGGATTAGTAATTCTTTGAATATAAATGGGATGGTGTTATCAGATTTCAAATTGGTTAAAGAAATCCCTATTGAAAGTAAATTCCAATTTTGTTCGATGTAGCATTCAGAGTAATAGGCAATAATATGGAATGGAGAATTTTAGATTTTTTTTGCTTCATTTTTTGGTGGTGCAATATATATATATATATATATATATATATATATATATATATATATATATAAGTTTTGTGGTTTAATTTTAAATTCTGAAAAAACAACATATAGAGGCATATATTCGATTTAAGAATTTATTGCTTCACAAAGGAATATATAGAAAGGGTTATTTTAATTTCCTTAATTCATGGATTTTCAACAATGTCATATCATCAGAGGAAATGAAATGCAGTTAGCAAAATGTTCAGCTGCGAATGGACGCTATTTTGCTTTTCAGCACAATTATTGAAAATAGTTTTGGAATGGTTGTGGATAATTATATGGAGAAAATTATGCGAAAAGAGAAGTTGATACAACCTGGATAGTCCATTATCGGAAGGTGTCCAATGTCATTCGTGGTTACAAATCCGGGTGAGCAGAAAATAGGTCCATGGGAGAAAATGATATTCCCATATAGCGAAAGCGTACTTCTCAATCCTAATATTTCGAAAAGTATACCTGGCTGTCTTATTCGTTGTTGTGTTGATTGTGTGTTGTTTGCTTTGGTCCAAATGCTTTCTCGGTGTTGACAGAGTATATCCGAAATTGGGTTGATATACCATTCCATTGTAATTATCCTCATGAGTAATAGAATTTGAGCATTGAATTAAGTGTGCGATAGACCTCGGAATCAATAGTATAGTTATCAAAATACCAAAGATGGCAAAATAATGGTATATCCACCCAATTTCGAATATACTTTGTCAACACCGAGAAAGTATTGTTGAAAATCCATGGATTAAGGAAATTAAAATAACCCCTTCAATATATTCCTTTGTCAAGCAATAAATTCTTAAATCGAATATATGTCTCTATATGTTGCTTTTTCAGAATTTAAAAGTAAACCACGAAACTTATATATTGCTCTATTCTTAAATATTGAGCTTTTCCTTTTTGGCTAGGATCTCCTTGAAAGTATTACTTCAAGTAATATATATATATATATATATATATATATATATATATATATATAATATTGGTCTACCAGTCACATAATTCAGAACCCTCAAACCAAAGTAAACAAACCAACCAGATTAAAAGAAGAGATTTAAGATCTAATTATACCTAAGCAAGCAGACACATGTTGGCCAGAACTTAGCATTATGCATGTGTGTGTGTCTTAACTCTGATGATGTATTTATAAATAAATACCATTTAAAGTTGTACAATTAAATCTTATGAACATCTTGATTAAAAATAAACTATTTTGTAATTCTTTTAAGGAAATTACTGTGAATATTGTAATCTTTGTTCAAATAAGATTTTTTTTTATATTATATTTAACTGAATTGAATTTAAATATTAAAACTTAAAATTTTTAATTTGCTCTATCTAGTATATTGAGCCATTTTTATTTGGCTGGGATTGTCTCATATAAAAATACTAGCCTGGGTCACCGGCGCTGCTCGGGTGTTTGTGGGTGTGTATTGGGTAAAAGAAAAAAGTAGTAGGCAGACAGGCTTGAACCCGCGACACAAAGGCGGAAAAAAGTGATGTTGGTTGAGCAAAAAAAAAAAAAAAAAAAGGTGGAAAGAAATTGCAAGCGGAAAAAAAAGTGGTAGTAGTTAGGCAGGCTCGAACCCGTACCGCGAAAGAGGAAAAGAAAGTGAAATAAAAACGTGACGCAATAGCTGCTGCGCCCATCACCAAAACGGAAGTGATGTATGTTTAAATTAAGGCCAGACAATCGAAATAAGGCGATGACTTTCGAAAATATCGGTGTTTGCGTGTGTGTGTGTATATATATATATATATATATATATATATATATATGTGTGTGGATGAAGATGTGTGTGTGTGTGTGTGCGCGCGCACACACGTATATAAATCATTGAAACTATTTTCGGAAGAATGTGTTTTTGTCTCTGATGAGTTGTTTAATAGGTTTCTGCTATTCAGTAAAACACGTGTAAGACGTACATCATAACATATAAATAAAATTTTATAAATGGTGGTTTAATATATCTTCTGGTTTTGGAATGTTTAATAACGATATATATATATATATATAGTAGAAGGCCGTTTGGCGGTTCTACGTCATAGAAAGGCTAAAATATGATAATTTAATTCATATATGTTTCATATTTATTCTTGTGATAGAGTTAATTCTCTCTTGATTATTATAATGTACTCAGTATATAGTAGTAGCTCCTCCAGAGGTGGAACGGTCGTAAAGTGCGCTTAAATTGAGTTTAATTCATGCAGATGTTTATTATAGAGCCACCACTTTATCGATTATTATATTGTACCCAATATATGAAAGTGATTTTAACAGTAAGAAAGGTGTATGACTTGGTTGCCATCAGCTAGAATACAAATCAAAACATTTAGCGCGTTTGAAATATCATCAGATAAAATAAGAAAACGTTGAAATTTAATCGACTGTATCGTATAAATGTATATTTCCACATGTATACAAACGCCTTTAAGTCGACTTACGCCATCCAAAGTTCATTTTTTTATCAATTAGCACCTATTATTGTACTGGCTAATAATCAAATCGTATTTGTTCTATAGGTTCAAATCCCCTATACCTGAAGTTTCTAGTTTGTGAATTGAAAATGAGAGTGCTAGCAACTACTCTCAAGACAGAGAAAGTTTATATATATATATATATATATATATATATATATATATATATATATATATATATATATATATATATTAAGTTTTGACAGACTATGGATACTCACTTTAAGGGGGTTTGCGCATGAAGATTTTTTGGCAACAGTCGCGCAGTCTCCAACCACACCTCTCGTAATACGGTCTTGTTAAATACTAGTGGAACGTGGAGGTTCAGGACGACTGGAAACAATTCCAAGATAGTGGATAGCACATACAGCGCCTAGAATTCCCAAATGGTCATCCATCTGGTACTAGCCAGTCAACATTGCTTAACTGCAATTATCTGACGAGAACTGTTATATATATATATATATATATATATATATATATATATATATATATATATTATATCATATTATATTATATATATATTATATATATATTATATATATATATTATTGCCTCGGCCTAGAAGGATTTCTCCTTCACTGACCACCGACATACATCGCACTTTAAATAAATATTGAATTGTATTAAAAACGTGCACAGAAAAAAAATGGCCCAAACCGCATAGAATGAACCTTTTTTTATAAGTTTTATTCAAACAGTCTTTATTTGAACTTAATGGGCTGTTTTTTTTATTAATTGAAAACAAAACACCTCGTCTTTTTTTTTTTTAATAAAACTAACTTTAATTTTTAAATTTCGATGTTTGAAAAACAGTCCATAATATATATGTCATTATAAAAGTTCTATTTTTGTTTGATAAAATGAATAAAACAGTTATTAAAAAGTTCTGTAAATATATCAAAAACGCACCCAGAAAGACACCAATTTATTTGAATATTTTTTTTTTTTAAATCTTGCTCGCGAATATTCGTCAAAATTTAATATTTAAAAATATTATTTTAAAAATATATTAATTGTCGCTGAAGTTAATGTTTTAAAGAATAATTAAACTCTGGAATTCCATTCCAGGCCACTGCTTCCTCAACTGTACTGACATGCAGAATTTCAAGTGTAACGTGAACCGACATGTTGCTGCCCAAATCCCAACATAGTACCCCAGTAGTTGTTGCCCCTGATAGTAGCCCCCTACACCAAAGTGGCAATGTGCCTTGTTTGGGGTGAAAATGTAATAAAAAAAAATGATAAATTGTCTTAAAAACGCACACAGAACCTCCCACCCCCAACCCCCACCACCACTACCACCAAAAAAAGAAAACACGGTACATAAATATCAATCTTGGTCGAAAAAGTCCGAAACAGAAAGACACCCATTTATTTAAATATCTTTTATTTAAATACGTTCGTTTTGTTACTTACTTAAAAAAAAAAATGTTTTGTAAATATATTTTTTTCTTTTAAATCTTCAAAAGTTTTGTAAATATATTTAAAAAAAAAATTGTTGGCGAATATTCGAGCATGTTTGCTATTTGACGTGTTTACAAACATCCGACCTCCAATGTCAAGGTCGAATCACCGGTGTTAGTTGAAATGTGCGCTTGTCACCGCCAGGCGGCGTCGTCTTTTACAGGGTATCTATTCTTTACTTGATCCAAATAAAGATCACTACTATGTACCTTTCCATTATGCTCATTATACCACATTATTTCCTTTGGTTTCATTGCTCTTTCCCTGTTTCACACTTGAATACCATCAGATGCAGCTGAAATGTTTGTAAACATTTTGAATGAATGTCGTATATAGATTTTTAAAAAAATCTGATAGGTGTATGTAGTAGTAATGTGACTGACAACCTTACGTCAAGAAAACAAAAAGGTGTGCTCCCTCTGCTACAAGCACGAGGAAATCAGAAAAAGACGCGAGAAGTGTGGCGTGTTTTATAGAAAAGGACAAGATAAGCTAAGTTGTAAGACTTACTAAACCTAAAGGGGACCAAACTCGGAGGGAAGGAAAAAATTATTTCGCTCATGCTTCATCAGTACGCTATAATTTTCCAAATCTTACAGAACAACGTATTTGAAGTTTTAAGGGGTTTCTGTCCCCATGGGTTACTTATATATAAGGGTACATAGATGTTTGAACCATAGAAAATAACAGCGATTCGGAACCAATTCCATTGTGTTCCCCGAAGAATTTTTTTAGTCCATCAAAATATTATATATTTGAAGCTTTAAAAGATATTTCGGCCCCGATAGCTAGGTAGAAGAGTACTTAGAGGTTCAAGACCATTTCCATCGCCTTCACTGGTAAATTTTACATAAAAATACACTTACATAGATATTCTAGCCTTTTTTATATAGAGAACACAGATGCGCACAGTTTTATAAAGAGAAATATTGTAATAGATAATGGTGGTTTATATTAAACGTAAATTATGAATCAGTGTAGTAACACGAGAAAGAAAAATAAAGAAGAAAAAAAAGAAAGAAAAAAAGAATAAAAGCAAAAAAGAAAGAAACCGCAGAATGTCTGATATCGGAACACGAAAGTGAAAAACGAAAACTGCAGAAGTAAAAACCAAACACAATAAAAATCTGAAGAAAAAAATAAGGAAAAGCGAGAAAAAAAATAGAAAATTAGGAAAGTCAAAACCAAACAATAAGAACCGGAATATAAAAAACATCGAAAAACGAGAATAAAAAAAAACGAAGGTGCAAAAACTAATCACAATAAACAAAGAGAGACAGTAAAATAAATGAGAAAACGAAAAAAAAAAAAAATAGAAAACGAAAACGTTAGTTTTAACCAAATTGTTGGGGAAAAAAAAGATGGAAACCGATATATAATAATAAAATGTATTTAACGAATACAAATTAGACAAAAGGCCATCAAAAGTGTGTGGGGAGGAGATTGGTGGTCATCTTCTGCTTATGTCACTCTTAACTAGATCCATTCTGATTCATTCATCTAAGCACCCTTTCCAAAATATTTTTACGTCTGCTATTTTAACGTATGTTACGTTGTGGAGAAGAGATATGAATATGTTCTATTAGGACGTACATGTTGAATGGTGGGGTTTTATATTTTATCTGTATATTCATGTACGTGTAAATGCGTGTATGTATATAGTCGATCGTCATGCGTGTATGTTATATAGTCGATCATCTGGTGTGTATATTTTTACATTTATGCAACAGTTCTAACAGGAAACGATTGACGTGGACGTTTCAAAACAGTTGTAGACAAACAGTTCTTTTTAACAGGTGTACATAACAGAACACATACCTGGATTATATACGAACTTTTATTTTCATGATTCTGTCCGGCATCTTCAGAGATTACAACGTCTTCACATCTTGGCTGCCTGAAAAAACGCCGCTCTCTGCGTCATGAAGTGGCCAACTCCCCCTTGAGTCGTCCGTTGTCTCTGACGTTCAGCTAACGACTGACTAGAATCTCCCTAAATCTACATCTGATCACGTGTCTAAAACCCCACCGCTGACGTAAAATAAATCTGATTATTTGTTTATCTAAACCAAAAATTATGTTTTCCGGTATTTCACATTCTTTTTGTAGTTGTTTATTATTTAGTTGTCAGTCATCTTTTCCAATCTAATTGTTTATTTTTCTAATCATAATAATCGATCCAGCGATTCGGCGTCGCTCAAATCAATTATTATTATTATTATTATTATTATTATTATTATTATTATTATTATTATTATTATTATTAATAATAATAATAATAATAATAATAATAATAATAATGTTTGACCCTTGGCCCTGCCTGCCACAGTTAACACAGTACGCTATGATCATAGCCAAAGGTTCAGAACATTACACTAATCCATTAGGTCAAATCATACACCCTTTAATAACATTTATGACATAAACATTGTAAAATATCCACAACAAATGCTCATCCATCTACCACCACTGCTATTAATTTTCCTTTCTCCTCTGTGTACCTAAACCTAGATAGAATTTCCATGAGCAAAGTTTCTTCCCAAGAATTCCCCGTTTGTGGAATACAATATCACGTGTCTGATTCTCAGCTGACTACAAAATATTTGTTTTCGAGTTCAATCTCAACAAATTTTTGTCGAGCCCTCCTCTTAAATAATCAGATTTTACCCAATTTAAAGCACAATTACCGAATCTCACGGTGTGGTCTCACCGTTCACCTAGCTTTTGGGTCTTGATAAGCGATGATTTGTTATATAAAAAAACGAATAAAAAGTGAACTACTAAAGAGTAAATTTGTAATCAGATGGAACAAAGGGTGGATGGTATAGTGTATGCGGCAGAACTTCCACATCATCTAATTACTGGTCTTCCAGGAGGCATGAAGCTTTGAATGAAGCGGCATCGATTTGAGTGTCTTGATGAATTTGAATAAATCCGTCAAGAACTTTTCAATTGGTATTTTAACCACATCCAAGGGTTTGCAGGTCGTCTGGCAGAAGGCTGTAGACAATTATGATCTTGAGACGTGAATGTAGCTAAGTGATTAACGACACAGATTGACGGCCTGAATGTGCCAAGTTCTAATCCAGTTAGTCACACACACACACACACACACACACACACACACACACACACACACAATAACCTTTCGCTTATGGTGGTTGGCAACCTTCCCGAAAGTAGATTTTTTTTCTAGAAGGAAATTCTGACTAGAAGAGTATCGAGGAAACAAATGCCAACAATATAATCATCTGATACATATGAATGAGAAAATGGTCTTTACTTCGAAGAATAATTGTTCACATCTACTTGTCTCCCCACAAGGGGATAGTTAGACACAAAATCACTTTTTAATAAGGGGAAGTTTCAATGTCTCTGTTGGGGATCTGTATCTTCCCCACATTAAAAACCGACATTGACAATAAAGATAAAAGCTGCATCCGTCTTGAAGGAGTTCTGTTTCACTGAGGACAAGAAAAATGAAGTGTATTATGAAAGACTTTGCTCCTACTCAAAATTCTTGCATAATAAATCATTATTTTATTACGAGGGTTGGAACTTTTTTCCTCGACTTAGCAGTAAGTTTATTATTATTATTATTATTATTATTATTATTATTATTATTATTATTATTATTTTAATAGAGTTTTAATATGCAGGGAATTATAGTCGTTTTCCTTCGCTTATATGAAAGTGCCTTTGAAGGAAAACGTAAACAAATTATCGTTTAGTAAAGTGAATGGGTCGCCAAGCGGAAAGTCGTGTTTGCAGCTGATTGGTCGGCTGAAGGGCGGGGGAGTAGGTTCAATGAAAGTATCGTTTTAACTGAACGGTTTAGAAGAACAGCTTCGGTATTTGGAACCGTTTGTTTTCCGCTGATGACTAAATATAGAATTAACCCAATATTTGCGATGGTTTATTTGTTTTGTGAATAAGACAGACAAACGCACATTATATATATATATATATACTAGCAAAAGTACCCGTCGTTGACTGGGTTCAAAAACAGCCTACAGAAAATGGACTCTGATTTATGAAAGTATGATAGGTTATGAAAAGGAACGGTTGTAAAAAGATAGCTTCGAATTTGGGGGTATCAAAACCAAAGCAAAATATGATGAAAGTAAAAATAAAATAGATAAACCTTATAATTTATTATACCATACCTGTTCACACTGAAACAATTATCACAATACCTTGTTAAACTTTGTGACATATTTCCATTCTATGGAGTCAGACGCGAACGAACACCCCATAATTTTATTATACCATATTTCTTCAAACTGAAACATGATTATCAAATTATACTTACGCAGAGAGATATGAAAAGTCTTTATTAAAGTTTGTGCCCATTTCCATTCCATGGAGGCCAGGCGCGAACGCAGACCCAACAATTTTATTATACCATCCCTATTTAAGTTAAAACATACTTATCAAAGTATTCTTATGTACATATGTATCTAAAACACTTGTAAGCGTTATTTTTTAATTTGCATTTTTTTTCATACTTTGTGGACTAGGCGCGAACGCAGACCCCACAATTTTAATGAACCACCGTTCCGCCAGATCAAACATACCCATTCCTGTGTCTCGATACATCTTCTATCATTATATGTAATCAGTTTTTTAATATAGTCAACCATATAGGAACCTATTCGTGACCAGACGCACACACATACACGTACACACACTCAGCTTTATATATATATATATATATATATATATATATATATATATATATATATATATATTTCCCCCAAACCTCTGGTCTTAATGGAGGAGAGACTAAAACTTGCTGCTATGGTTTCAAATGGTATGAAATAACAGCAAGGAGAGACTTGATTCCAAATATTTTGCATATTTTTTATCCCCTTTCTTTTGTAAATAGGGTACGATTATGAATGTCTCCAGTATCCAATTATCCGTATGCGCTGTGAAATGTGCTATATGTATGAAAACCAAAGAGGGGAGATATAACATATGCGAAATATTTGTGAATCAAGTCTCCCCTTGCTGTTATTTCAGATCATTTGAAAACATAGCAGCAAGTTTTAGTTTCCCCTCCATCAAGGCCAGAGGTTTTGGGGAAATATATATATATATATATATATATATATATATATATATATATATATATATATATATATAAAGCTGAGTGTGTGTACGGAAATATCAGACATTTTGTAATTTATAAACAAAACTAGGAAAGCAAATGATGAGCAGAGGATTGAAACATTTTATGGATGTAAAAAAGTGTCAAAAATAGGCTCTTGATGATCGATGATCCCCTTAATGTGAGACCTTAAAGGCAAATGTCACTACACAATTACGACTATTACCTTTCCAAGGAGGCTTCATTTGTTAACGATAGTCGCTGATATTTCGAACTTATAAAATGTGATATATATATATATATATATATATATATATATATATATATATATATATATATATATATATATATATATAATTAGTTTTTTTGGAAAAAGAAATCCAGCAGAGTGCTCAATTAAAAGGAAAATCCGAAAAATAAGAGCGTATTTATATTTTGTATTTCGTATACACAAAGTTGTTAGATGAGATAAGTCATTGGTACCATCGGTTTCAAGACGGATAATTAGGACCGTTTTAGATATCCATATCAAGCTCTCTTCAGTCAATACTCTGTATCGGGTTTGAAACCGACGGTACCAACGTACGGGGCTACTATTTGGGCCTTTGCCTAGGAAAGATTAACAAGATGTTGATTTACATTACATTTAAAATTCTGCATATCAGTACAACCAAAGAAGCCGGTATCAGAGAGGGAATTCCAAAGACCAGCAGTTCGGGAGAAGAAGCTGTTAGAATAGAAAGCCTTTTGGCATTTAAGGTCAACAGTGAAGGGGTGAGATTTTATTACTAAGCAGGTTTATCGGGGATATGTACGCCGAGGGGGCACAAGAGCAACGAGTTCATCAGAGCACATTCCATTTAAATATTTGTAAAAACGGCACAGCGATGCAACATTGTGGCGATGAGACGGGTTGGAGCTTAGTTTTAGATTGAAAAGAAGATATCGGTCCATGGAGCATCTCTGATGTGTTCTCTAATGGCTTCCCAGCCAGCCCTTTTGTAGTACCATGTGGTTTTATAGCAGTGGCTCCTCACGTTTGAGTTGGGATTTAAATGTGATGTACACCGGTACGACTGGATGGTCTGCGTTTCCAAGTGCACTGTGGGCATTAGTCACAGAATCCTCGGGTACTGTGACGAGGAATAGGTCTATAAGTGAAGCCTGCTGGGGTTCACGATCTGGTAGGCGATTGGGAAGGTTACTGTCTGTGTAAGGGAATGGGCTATAGAGAAGCTATAAGTAGAGCGTCCAGCTGCATCTGTGTAACCTGAGAAACAAAGCCAACTTTTATGGTGGACATTAAAGCCATCAAACCCATGTATTGTGGCGTTACTATCTAAGGAGGGTGTTGCCTCTCTACTATCAGAGACGTGATCGATTAGGGTACAATCCTGACGAGGGAGAAAAGTAGAGAAAATATAAGTAATTAAGGCAGTGATAAAAGGCATAATAAAAGTCTGGTCATCTGATTCAAGACATTTCTCTCTAGTTAAGGGACAGTGCTATGAATATAGACTCCAAGCCCGTGCATATATCTATTCAAATCCTTACGGCAGAGAGGGAGGGATCCTCTCATGTTAAAGTATTTAGAGGGGGTTGAGGAGTCTAATTTTTTTTCACTTAATGCTAAGATATCCGGGGAGTTTACTAAAGGGACAGACTCTGCATCATCTAGATTACATCTAAGCCAACGAATATTTGTGAAAACAAGCCCCAAGGGCGAAGGCGAATTGGTTTAGCTTTGGTGGTTTGGTTTGATTTGATCGTGCTATGTGTTTGGGTTTTCATTTCATTACGTTTTTGTTTAATTTCGGGTTAGGAGAAGAGTGTTGAGTAAAGTGGGCCAGTTTTACGCCAAGTATACAGACGAAGTGATCAATTAGCCGAGTCCAGTCTAGAAAGTTGTGGCCTCGCGAAAGCTCACCAAAGATAGCAGCATGATCCCTTCTCATGCGTGACATGACACTACGACTATCCTGATATTATACAACTGATGATAGACCAGCCGATATAAGCACTACCAAAGAGTTAGGGCACCTATACTGTCAATCGGGTATCCTAAACCTCTCAGACAAGACCGGCCAAAACTAGTCGAGTGAACACAAGTGGCATGCAATCAAACCCAATTTGCTCAGTTTTTGAGAGAAAGAGAGAAATTGAGAATAGGGAATAGGAAAACGGTGTTCAATGTTCAGGAAACAATGCCAAGCACAGGGTGGCTCTGATGAGTGTCTGGTATTGTACCACTGCGCCTTGCTAATAGACAAAGAAGGTGTGTGAAAACCCGCGATAGGCAGAGCTACTCCTTAAGCAATTTAAGTTTGCAAACCGGGATTCTGTTTGAGTCACCTTCTCTAGGAGGGTTGTCGACCATGACAGAGGAGGCCTCCCTCACCCAGTTTTAATATCAGCGTTTGCCATTCTCTTAGAGGAATAACCTAGCAAGATCCACGGGCCCATCACACCGAGAGGGGTAACCATGCGGTTGGTTTCTACACCATGTATTTCTGTGCTCCCGCCTGGATGAAAATATTGAGTATATTACTTTAAAGTTTTTCTCTATTCTAAATAAATAATAGGAAACTCGAGAAATCCACGACTAAAATGTGTAAACATACAATAAGTAAAAAATCGACATGGCTGTCAGTTGCCATTTTGTAGACAATGTAACAGCCTTGACATCGCGCATCAAAAACCAAGATTGGATCAAACGGAACGAATCGGCGAGACTTCGGTGAATTTGTTTAGTTCGTATTTTTTATAAATTTATGAGGAGAAAGCGGGTAGGCACAAATAAATTCCGCCAAATCGTTAAAATAAAAGCTTGCAGTATCAATGGACGGTATGATCCGCTTTCAAACGATATATAACTATAATAACTTTAACAAAACACACAGCAGATGTTATTCGGTTTTTGGAGACATAGAAAAATTAACATACATATATTTTGCGTGCAATCACTGGTAAGACTGAAAACGAGGCTCGTTTCGAAGATCACGTGATCAAAAGGGAGATAATCATGGCTTTTCCTTTACTATTTCACTTTCGAGTGAATTTTGTCAAAAAAACTAATTAAATTTTTATAAATTATGGGATTTCTTTTTTGTTGCTTTACATATTTATACAGGAAAAGAAATGAACGCAGCGGATTTAGTTACCATAGAAAAAAAAAAACAACGCTATACCGATCCAGAAATGAGGGATTGTTTTACATTTCTATACTAAACTGATATTCCCTTTACATTCGAAAATGATTTGCTTTCTTTTCGCCAAGTTTCTCATGATGCTATAACGCAATCGTCTAAATAAACAGATACATTTAGAAAATGAAGTAGCGTTTTAGATTTAATTATTTTTACACATACCAACAGCATAATTAACTTACATATTTATACTATAAGAACCAAAGAGCAGCTAATGTAGCTCCATGTCAACATATCTATTATTAACTATAAATTACAAAATTTATTTCGTAACATAAAATTTTTAAAAAATCAGCTTTTATTGTGTGGCTTTGTCTTCCAAGTTCAAATATTCTTTGATTTATAAGAAATAACATCACACTAGAATAAGCTTAGGAGATTAATGTAGTTTCTGTTGAGAGTAGTTTTGTCTAAAATTGACCACAGTTTGTCTAGTTGATACTATCAAAAAGCTTTTGTAAAAGCGATAAATATGATGTATAATGGTTTATCAAAATCGATCGGTTTCTCAATCAATTGGCTAAAGGCAAAAATCTGTTCGACTGTACTCCTTCCAGGTTGATAAGCCGCTTGAGAAAACCACATTAATCTTCTAAAATTACTTTACGACGGATCATACGAGAGGCTTTTATGAAAACTGACCTTGGGTTTAGCTGCTTCGTAAATATAAAAAAGGCGTCAAGCAATCCTGTTTTGTGTTGCACTAGCTGCTGTTATGCTTAAGACAGAAGGAACTTGCCAAAGCAGTTTTTCTATAAGTAAACAAATCTTCTTCAACTTCTCTTACGCTGATGAAATTACTCTTGTTAATGAATGCACACAAATTTCAAGTTTTTATGTGTATTAATGTTGTGTCGTAACACACTAGTAAAAGGAGAAAATCAAGTCGAGGTTGGTTAAACAAACGAAGTGTATTAACAACACAGGTACAAAGGTAGGAATACGGGTATAACTGACTAGCCTGCAGCTAGGCAGTGGAGTACTGTCGCTCCTCACCGCTGTAGACATTACTGGCACTATATATAGAGTGAGAACCGGTGTAATTTCCCTTATGCATAGAAAGACTCGTATAACAATTAACAAAGAACTTTTTTATGTATTAGCAAGGGAGATAAGATTAGAATTTACCCTTGAAAAGGCAGAATGTGTGTCTAAATCATAGTTTAACCTAAACATGACTATCCACGGTAAACTCATCAAACAGGTCACCCAACTCATTTATTAAGGACATAACTTGCCTTTCTCCAGTGATCACGAAATGACATTGAAACACAATATCGGGCTGGGTTGGGATGTATTTATTTGCTTCCCCACTGAGCAAATTAGGCACAAAGCCGTTTTTTAATGTAGTGAGAGAGGAGGAGAGGGAAAGGAAAAGGGGACCAGCTCCCGAGAAGTGGGAAATGGGAGCTGGATAGTGATTTGCCAGCTGGCCCAAGTAGGGTTGCCCTACATGGACCAGAAGATGTCCACAAGGGCAATGGTCTTTGATTGCAGCATCTGCCGGAACAGATGGTATTTATTTGCTCCCCCACTGAGCAAATTAGGCACAAGGCCGTTTTTAATGTGAGGTAAAAACCAGCTCCCCTAAAAGTAGGCAAAAAGGGGGCACTCTGGTTACCAAAAATAATAATTGTCCCAGTATAGAGGGTTTCCCCTCCATTGACTGGTACAAATTATCTTAAGTGCAGCATCTGCCGGAACAGATACTACACTTTGATCTTGGCCCGAAGGCCACAAAGGTCCTCCCGTGTGGGGGAGGTGGGCGGGCTGGGTTGGGCGGCTTGCCAAAAACATAGCACCATTTTAATTTCAAGGTACCAGTTTATTTAATTTATGTCCTCACAGTAGTTTTGTATGGCATTAATTGTATCACGTGGACTAAACAACTAGCCAATCGCATTGAGGTGTTTCAAAATCACGTAATGCGGTTCATTACGGGACATCGCTCGATCGAAAAAAAACAAAACATCCACCCTCCGTCAAACTACTTCCCTACACCCTCTATTTGATAAAATCAAAAGTAAAACCCTTAAACTTTTTGGCCATGTAAGACCACCAATCACTGGCTTGTCAAAGTTATGCTTTGAGGATATGTTAGAAGACAAAAAACGCTAAGGAAAGCCAAACGTGGAGAGAAAACATATTTGATTGGACATCTCTCATGAGATTCAACGTCTCTATCCACTGCGACACGGGCCGCGAAGAGAGATCGAGGTTTTGTCTGATAAATCACAGTTTTTTTGTTATCTGATCTTCCATCGAGGAAATTTGATTAATAAAACCAAAAATTTGGCTGTTAAGGAGTCAAAGTTCAACGATTTGACTTTTGAGAACTCTACCAAACTCCTCTGACAATTTTGGGTCTAAACACTTGAAATTTTAGATATAGGTTCCTTGGACATGCAACTAACCTAATAACTTGATTTGAGTCCAAAACAATAAAGGTTAAGGGGCCATAATAGGGGTCAAATTTAAAAAATTGACCGCTTTTTTTTTCTTGCTCAACATACACCTTCAAATACCCGGGTAACGGTGGGCACTCATGCTAGTATCTATAAAAGTGTAAGTGTCTTTCTGTGTCTGTCTGTCTACATTTCCCTACGCAATAACTGTCAATGTTTAGTCAACAGACTCGAAATTTGATATAGAAGGTATTGAGATTTGCGAAAATCTTTGTAGTTGGTTTTCGGCCAGAAATCTTGCTGTTAAGGGGTCAAAGTTCAACGATTTGACCTTTGAGAACTCTAACAATCTCCTCCGACAATTTTGGGTATAAACACTTGGAATTTTACATATAGGTTCCTTGGATATGGATCTAACTTAATAACTTGAATTCGAGCCCAAAACAATAAATATTAAGGGGTCATAATAGGGGTCAAAGTTTTTTAAAAAATTCGACCTCTGCGATCTCTACGAAATTACTCAGACTATTTCTGGTATAAACATTTGAAATTTTACATAAAGGGCATTCAGAGATAGGGCAAGCTTTATAATCGCTTAGGGTGGAAAATTTGAGCTACCAATATATAAATATGCGTATGTATGTTTGCATGTGTGCCTAAAATTTTCGACAGAGGTGACGGATTTTCACAAGATCAGTATCATTTTGAAACACCACCGTTCAGACGACAAATACCGAAAAATTGGCTAAAAACATTAATATCTTCACCCTCACCTGGGCATTTTTCTACAGGGAGGGATCGCTTTTTTCACCGATATTTTCGAAAGTCATTCCTTCTTTTCGATTGTCTAGCCTTAATTTAAACCTGCATCACTTCCGGTTTGGCGGTGGTCGTAACAGCAAAGATGTCACATGTTTCCCCCGTTCTTTTCCTCCTTCGCGGTACGGGTTCGAGCCTGCCTTTCTACTACTACTTTTATTTTTTGCTCAACACACACCTCCAAACACCCGGACAACGCCAGGCACCCATGATAGTCAAATAATGTATGCATTCATATAATAGATCAGTTTTCCTAAACTTTTTTTATTTATTTTTTATTTTTTGATATTTCAATGAGCGTAGTGAAAAGAGGTTTAAGAGAGAGGGCGTTTTTCGGCTGATTCTTATTTATTTTAAAAATATTTTTTTGGATATTTTTTCTCTTTTTCTACTTTACTGTTAATTCTATTTTACAGAAAATGAGCATCATATATTTTCCCTCGGCAATCCCGAAAAACAGGTCCTGCTAGTTAATAAATAGCTCTTAATTAAACGACCTTGTATACGGTAAAATAATCAACTCGCACCCGCAACCACTTCCACTATAAAGAATGGACAATTTGATTTAAACAAAACACTTGTTTGAATAATTAAAAAGAACATATTTTTTATTTAAAATTCATGCCGAATATCATTATTAAATCATACATAATGAACTTGATAATTTCGATGACTTATTGCGTTTTTTATTGTCATTATTGTTCATTGAGAACAATTGATATTGAATTTTTGATCACGATTAAACACCTTCTCTTGTAGTCGTTCTTAATCGTTTGACATTTTTCAAGACTTCCCGCCGACCGGCGACATACGCATAAATAAAATATCATTGAGTATTACACAATGACATTTTATTTACTTGTAAACTAAGAATGTGAACCGCGTGTGACTTCAGATAAATATTTCGTGTTTCCTTCGCCGAGAACGCCGTTCTATTTGTTTTACCTCTTCGGGTTAGATCAAACAATAGAGTTTTGCTCATTTCCCGTAATTTTTTATTCTTTTCATACAAAGTTTTCTTTTTCTTTTTCTTATCATCCTTTATATCGAGGGGTTTTGTCATGGGGCTTCAGCTTTCTGTTTGGTCTTTTATTTGAGGAAGTACCTTGGTGTTCAGATAAAGAAAATGGAATGTTTAACCTATACACTACTTTTTCCTATAGATGGGGCTGTTGGTCCGTTATATCTTTTGCTTCTTCTATTCATTATATCACATGAAATCGTTGGTATTTGAATATATATATATATATATATATATAAAGAGAGAGAGAGAGAAAGAGAGAGAGAGAGAAAGCTATTTTGCTTGAAGCATTGTTTGTAATATATATATATGGTAGAGGTTTAGGCTTCTTATCATAGGGTCCTGATTTCGAATCTCGCTAGATTCAGCCACTCTGATGAGTCGTAGACGACGAAACACGTGTCAGTGGATAATTATATTTTAAAAATAATATATATATGCCGCTCCCCATTTAGGGAGTACCAAATTGGTCAAAGGGAAAATTATTCCCAACTCACATTTAGGTAAAAATGCACTTTCGTATAAAATAATTGAACTCGTTCAATGAGTATCGCTAACAAAGACAAATAAAAACATCTACATAAAAACGTGATACATTCAGTAGTCGGGCGAGTTGGTCCCGTGGTAGAGGTTTAGGCTTCTTATCATAGGGTCCTGATTTCGAATCTCGCTAGATTCAGCCACTCTGATGAGTCGTAGACGACGAAACACGTGTCAGTGGATAATTATATTTTAAAAATAATATATATATGCCGCTCCCCATTTAGGGGGTACCAAATTGGTAAAAGGGAAAATTATTCCCAACTCGCATTTAGGTAAAAATGCACTTTCGTATAAAATAATTGAATTCGTTCAATGAGTATCGCTAACAAAGACAAATAAAAACATATATGTATATATATATATATATATATATATATATATATATATATATATATATGGCATAATCGCATTGACACACCAGATGGTGACCACTTGGAAATTCTAGGCGCTGTATGTGCTCTTCATTTATCTCGGCATTTGTTTCCAGTCGTCCTGTACATACACATCACTTTCCTCTGGTAGTTAACAATGACTTTAACTTTATATACACGCAAGTTTTAAATTATCTATACGACAAGGGCTTTTATTAAACACTAGAGAGACGCGAGCCCATACGTGCAAGAAATAAGGAACATTATAAGAACTAGACAGTACACGAACCCACACGCATACTAGGCACACATATATACAGAGCCAGGCTTATACAACATCCCTAAAAAATAGTATATAGTATTTAAACGATTGTTTTTATTTAATATTTGCATGTCACTGATGAACTGCCAAATAACCAAAAGACAATAGTTTTCGTTGCTGGTTGCGAAATACGCGTAAGACCTAAAAGGATAAAAACGTTGTAACCTGCTGAAATATAAAATAATAATGACTAAATAAAATTATAAATATGAATTGATAGGCTGTTTTGTCAATTGAATACTAGTAATCACTTGTAGACTTCACAGTTCAGCCCGGCTTTGATTGGGCTCAATGTACTGTTAATATCTGTCCCTACGGTGAATACACATTATGTAAGATTTCAAATGCTGAGACCAAAAATTGTCTGCGTAATTTCGTAGAGACCGCAGAGGTAGTTTTCTTTTTAATTTTGACCCAAATTTTGGCCCCTTAATATTTATTATTTTGGTTTCTAATTAAAATAAAAAGTTTTACAAATGTCCAGGTTACCTACATCTAAAATTTCAAGTGTTTAAACAAAAAAAACCCGGAGAAATTTGGTAAAATCTGCAAAGGTCAAATCTTTCAACTTTGACCTTTTGGCAGCCAAATTTTCACCCGCAACTTATTAAAATGCTTGACGTATGTCTGAATATCGGTTATGCATAAATTCCTAATGTTTAGATCTCAAAATTGGCTGAGTAGTTTGCTAAATCTTTTGAACTTAGACGACTTGGCAGCTCAAATTTTCAACCCAAACCGATGAAAAGGTTTGCCCTTTCTCTGATTAACCATTATATCAAATTTCAAATGTTTGGACTAAAAATTGGCTGAGTAATTTGGTAGGGACCGCAGGGGTCAATTTTTTAACTTTGACCCCAATTTGACCATTTAACATTTATTGCTTTTGTCTTCTATCAAATTAAAAAGTTTGATACATGTCTAAGTAATCTACATCTAAAATTGGTCAAATCGTTGAACTTTGACCACTTGACAGTCAAATTTCTGACGGGAAATCGACGAAAAAGATTTCTCCAAATCTTAGTACCCATTATGTAAGATCCCGAGTCTCTAGACTGAAAATTAAAAGAGCTATTTCGTAGAGAAATGAACACACACAAACACACATTTTCAGTTTATATATATATATATATATATATATATATATATATACTAGAATGGGTGTCTGGCGTTGCCCGGGTGTTTAGAGGTGTTTGTTAAGCAAAAAAAAAGTAGTAATAGAAAGGCAGGCTCGAACCGGTACCGCGAAGGAGGAAAAGGACGGGAAAAATGTGACATCTTTACTGTTACGACCACCGCCAAACCAGAAGTGACGTAGGTTTAAATTAAGGCTAGATAATCGAAAAGAAGGAATGACTTTCGAAAATATCGGCGAAAAAAGCGACCCCTCACTGTAGAAAAGTGCCCAGTTGAGGTGTGGAGAAATTTATGTTTTTGGGTCATTTTTCAGTATTTGTCGTCTGAACGGCCGGGCTTCAAAACGATACTGATCTTGTAAAAATCCGTCGCCTCTGTCGAAAATTTTAGGCAGACCTGCAAACATACATACATATATTTATATATTGGTAGCTCAAATTTTCGACCAAAATCGATTAAAAAGCTTGCCCTATCTCTGTATACCCTTTATGTAAAATTTCACAGAGGTCAATTGTCTGGGTAATTTGGTAGACACCGCAGAGGTCAATTTTTTTAACTTTGGCCCCTATTATGATCCTTTACCATTTAGACCCATGTCCAAGGAACCTATATCTGAAATTTCAAGTGTTTAAACCCAAAATTGGTGGAGGAGTTTTGTTGAGTTCTGAAAGTTCAAATCGCTGAAGTTTGACCTCTTAACAGCAAGATTTCTAGCCGAACACGGATTACAAAGATTTTCCCAAATCTCAGTACCCTGTATATCAAATTTCGAGTCTGTAGACTGGAAATTGACAGAGTTATCTCGTAGGGAAATGTACACAGACATACAGACAGAGACACAGACAGACACACAGACAGACACACACACACAGACACGTTCACTTTTATAGATATAGGAGCATTTACGCCCGGCATTGCCCAGATTTTTGGGGGTGTATGCTGAGCAAAAAAAAACGGTCAATTTTTTTAATTTTGACCCCTATTATGAACCCTTAAAATTTATGGTTTTGGGCTCAAATCAAGTTATTAAGTTAGATCCATGTCCAAGGAACCTATATCTAAAATTTCAAGATTTTAGACCGAAAATTGTCGGAGGAGTTTGGTAGAGTTCTCAAAGGTCAAATCGTTGAACGTTGACTCCTTAACAGCCAAATATTTGGCCGAAAACCGATCCTAAAGATTTTTCCGAATCTCAGTACCCTGTATATCAAATTTCGAGTCTGTAGAGTTATTGCGTAGAAAAAGGTACACAGACACACAGTTAGACAGACACGGTCACTTTCATAGATATATAGATAGATTAAACAAAAATATATACGTATACATAAATATATATGGGAACAATTTTGTATTTACTATAAACTTTTTACGCAAATATTATGCAAGTATAACTCATGTAGATTATCTGCATGAATATAATTACACGTAATAGTTAACTAAAAACGATTATCCCATTAGAAAACCGAAAAAACTAATAGGGAATTAATTAAAATGAATGTTTAAAAGAATATGCAGATTAGCTAGATCTTTTGCAGATGAATGCAATTGCACGATCCATATATATATATATATATATATATATATATAAAAAATTGTATTTTGTTTTTAAATAAATTGAAAAGAGACTTTCCTTTTTTTCTGTTGTTCTTGGCCTTCGGGCCGGGATCAAAGTGTAGTATCTGACTGCAGATGCTGCACTTAAGATAATTTGTACCAGTCAATGGAGGAGAAACCCTCTATACTGGGACAATTATTATTTTTGGTAACCAGTGCCCCCTTTTTGCCTACTTTTTTAAGTACATTTTCCTACGTAATAACTCTGTCAATTTTTAGTCTACAGACTCGAAATTTGATATACTGAGTACTGAGATTTTGGAAAATCTACTTAATCGGTTTTCGGCCAGAAATTCGGGTGTTAATGGGTCAACGTTCGACGATTTGACCTTTGAGAACTCTACAAAACTCCTCCGACAATTTTGGGTCTACGCACTTGAAATCTTAGATATAGGTTCCTTGGACATGGATCTAACTTAATAACTTGATTTGAGCCCAAAACAATAAATTTTAAGGGTTCATAATAGGGGTCAAAATTTAAAAAATTGACCTCTGCGGTCTCTTCCAAATTACTCAGACAATTTCTTGTCTTAATATTTGAAATTTTACAAAAAGGGTATTAAGAGATAGGGCAATCTTTTACATCAGTTTGGGTCGAAAATTTTTAGTTACCAATATATAAATGTATGTATGTATGTCTGCTTACATGTCTGCCTTAAACTTTCAATAGAGGCGACGGATTTTACCAAGATCAGTATCGTTTTAAAGTTCTACCTTTCATACGACAGATATTGAAAAATTGGCTAAAAACATTAATATCTTCCCCATTCAACTAGGTACTTTTCTACAGGGGCTGGGGGTCACTTTTTGCGCCGATATTTTTGAAAGTTATCCTCTCCTTTAGATTGTCTAG
>NC_136500.1:64300151-64332651 GCF_053919585.1 Euprymna scolopes
TCTGTCCGTCAAGTTGAGGCTGCCATTTTGGAAGATCGGCGCATTACTATTCGCCAACTAGCCCAAGATGTCAAGATTAGTATAGGGTCTGTGGAAACTATCATTCATGACGATTTGCATAAGCATAAGGTGTCTGCCAGATGGATTCCCAGGTTGCTCACACCATTCCAGAAGCGAGAACGCGTCGAGTGCTCGAGGATGAATTTGGAGATGTGCCATGAGTAAAAGTTTTTCAAAAGACTGATTACACAGGATGAAACCTGGGTCCATCACTATGATCCAGAGACCAAAGCATAGTCAATGCAGTAAAAGCACTTGGACTCACCACCTCCAAAGAAGGCAAAGGTGCATCCCTCCGCTGGCAAGGTCATGCTCACAGTCTTCTGGGACCAGGACGGAGTAGTGATGACAGATTTCCTGGTAAAGGGTTCCCCAATTACAGAAGCCAATTATGCTTAACTTTTGAGGAAATTAAGGGAAGCTATCAAAATCAAGAGGCGGGGCAAGATCAGCAAAGGTAACCTCCTCCTGCAGGACAACGCTCCGGTCCACAACTCGCATGTCGCCAGATCAGAAGCACGGGCATGTGATTATGAAATCCTGCCCCATCCTCCCTACTCCTCTGACCTTGCACTCTTTTACTTTCACCTCTTCCCAGCCATGAAGTTGTTTTTGAAAGGAAAGCGTTTCTCAGATGATGCAGGCTTGATTTCTGAAGTTACGTCGTGGTTGGAGGACCAACCTGGAGTGTTCTACAAAAACGGTCTCCAGAGCTGCATCAAATGATGGGAGAAATGCATAACTCTAGGTGGTTCCTATATAGAGAAAGACTAATAACTGTGCCAAGTTTCATTGCTCTACTCTATGGAAAGTGGGTCAAGGACATTACTTATTGCACGCCCCTCGTATAATAAAACTCGTTTCAAAACGGTAAACTTATTAGTTTCTACTTTATTAACAAATACAATAATATGGTTCAGTTGTTTTTTTAATCACCCTACACACACACACACACACACACACACACAAACACACACATATATATATATATATATATATATATATATATATATATATATATATATATATATATATATATATATTGAATACGCGGAGAAAATGCCCTTGCGCTGTGTTGTCATTCCCAGGAAAATGCCGGGTAGCGATTGTGGGCGATTTTAAGTATTTGATTATTATTTCAATAACAAAGATAAAGAGGAGTGTTTGAAAAAAAGAAAGAATGTTATCGACGCAGATTAGGTATTTAAAAATAAAATATTTCTGTTAAAATATGTACCAGGTATGTTAAATTAGTGAAAAGGACTGTTGTTTCAAAACTAACATAAACAAAATTACGTGACAAGGATAGATTGACTATTATTTTTGTGTTACGTAGATTCATTTTGGTCACGTGGTCAGAGGGAATAAATGATAGCTTAGAGATACACGTAGGGAGATAATTCAGTACCCAACGCCTCAATGAATATACGGGGGTCTTGTGCTACAAGGTTTGGACTTGACGCCTGTTGAAGTAAAAGGGGCGAAATAGCAAAATATAAACTTGTACAAAGTGTGCTCAAACCCAATTAAGGGAGCCAGTATGGAAATAAATGATTATATCCCAATATAATTCACGTCTCGGCAGTTACTTTTACTTTCTGCCGGAATTGAATGAGGGAAGATTATAATTTTTGTTAACGGGAAACGGAAAGGTATGGTTTTGTGCATGAGTTTATGAGTCAGTTACGGAGGTAGACAGGGCGGTATATGTATAATATGTATATTAGCTCCCGGTGTAGACTAGTGGCGCTATGAGGACTTTAAATTTAAAAGGAAAAGTAGTAACTACTTCTTCTAAAAATGTTGGCGATTTTGATGATGTTTCTCCTAGGCTGTAATGTAGGATTTTATTATAACGAATAAATGTGTATAAAACGGCGTTCTAAAGTTTCATAAGATGGTGGATAATAGTTTAGACATAATAAATTTGTATGTGACATCTATTATTGCAAAACTACGGTAATTTGGTCCACAGGGGAATTTCTGCAATCATTTTATTATATAGTAGATAATTATAAAAATTTGTGAGCCGATCGGGCGTCTTTGCTTGCTTGAATCTTGTATTATACTAAAACTCATGTCGTCATTTCTAGCAAACTTTTCAAACTGAACGACTAAAGCTGGAACTCTGCATGTTTTTGTTTCGATTCCAGTTGATTGCGTTTTTCCCCTTTGAAATTACTGCTATATATTCGGTACAATATAATAATCATTGGAGTATTAGCTTTATAATAAATACGAACTCTGCATAATTAAAATATCATATTTAAGCGTAGCCGAGCAGCTTTCTAGTATTTCATATTGTCTTCCAAATAATTAATCTGTTCCAAGTGTATCGATTAACATATCATTATACTTATTATTATTCCTATATAGTTTTTTTTTATTGGAATCGCCCTAGACAAGATATGAAGTCATTTGATATAAGACGCTAAAAGTACTACTTCAATGTAAAAAAAAGGCAGCGATAAGTATAAGATGCATAGATCGCAACGCAGAAAGCAGTTATTTTACCCCCTTTGTCAGAAACATGGCTCGTGCGATGACTAAATGACAAAATAAAAGAAACAATAGGTACGAGGCTGCCGAAAGTAAACACAAGATTCACTTTTGTTATTACGTTCACAAAATACGTAAAAAGTTTCTTGGTTTTTGGATTGAGTTATGTTTTAAAATATCTAGTTAAATTGATAAAATCAACACGAAAGTATAGTCTTTATATTTAACTCAAGACACATCTTGGCAGTGGCTTGCAATTTGTGTAAGTAAACCACTGTATTGTCTCAACTGAAACGAATGGCTCTCTACTTTGATAAGTTGTAACGACTGAATTTCACTTCCGATCTCAAAGTTCGTTTGTAAAAAAAAAAAAATATTGGATCATTCTACCTCCCCCCAAAACTATCCCTGATGCAATCCTTTATCTATATAAGAGCCAGACACGCCCAATATGGAATACTACTGCCACATCTAGGGAGGTGCCGCTGAGAGAATTTTCTCTTGCTTTGGCAGATCACATTAGTAGTAGATGAACTCTTCTCTTCACTAAAGATGGTTTCTCACAAAAAGTCGGGGGGACAAAATCCAGTGATTATGAAGCCCTTCCAGGTTAACACTTCCTCCACACATAGCACAGTAATATCAGATTGTGGCGATGGGGTAATTGCTGAAGCTTGGTAGTCAGTTCGGAGCCTATTAGATACATCATAATCACGTTGACGCACCGGTTTCCGTTAGATCATCAAAGTTAAGCAACACTGAGCTTAGTCGGTACTAAAATGGGTGACCATTTGGGAATCCCATGTGTTATAAGAGCTCTCCGCTTATCCCATCGTCATAGACTTTTCCTTGCTACTGAAATCAATTCAGTAGATTCAGGAGAAGTGTAGTTAGAGATTGCGCAACCCTTGTCTCATAATTACATGCGCAGATAGCCTTCCAGAGGGGTACCCATTGCATTTCGAGACTTCTATTAGGTTAGATATTTTTGTCTACCCTGAGAGAGAGAGACTAATGGTTGCTGTACCAGCCCAGATGTGGCAACAATACTCTATGCATTGGTCAATATATGTCACCATGGTAGATGGAGAGTAATATACCTAACAGTTCACATATGACACGCTAAGTGTGAAGCCATTTTCTTATGTGAATGTTGATACTGAATACATGCCGAGTTTTTTTTTTTGCATCCGCTACATTTCAAAAGAATGTTTAAGAAAACCGGATGTATCGCCATTTTGATAGCAAAATTTTAAAACTGGTTTACAAACAAAGCTCTGTTTACAGCAGGAATTCCTTTGATATTTAAGAAACTATTTTTTTATTTGCTTATTTTTAATAATTTGCTTACTATTTGTAAATATCTATTCTTATATTTTCTTGAATAAGACCATCTGAAATCAGATATATTGTGTTTTAGAAAGAAGGTCGATTAATATGCAGGGTTATTTGGATTATTCGGACTATTGTTCTCATCCGGAGCGTTATTCTTCTCACAAAGTTTCATCCAATGAAATGTTGTGAAAATAACATTCAAGATGAGAATAGTAGTTCGAATAATCCAAAAAGTACGATTTCTCAATCCTCATCTCAAAAGTTCAGATATATGGAGGGCGTTTATACGTATAAATAATGAAAAAGGTTAACTTGATAAGTTCAGAAACACGTAGCTTCAGAGTTATAAATCACTAAGGCAAGTATTGATCAACATTATTATTTATTTTTATCATTACACTGTCTATGATAATGCACTGCTATTTCTACGCAGGAGAGAGATAAAAAGTGACAGAATAACATGTAAAATAAGTCTGGACCTGGTGTTGCCATCCACAAAACCATTAAAAAATGACACCGAACGAATATAAAATCTGCAGAATTAAGAAGAAAGATATCGACGTCGGGATTGATGGAAACTGCTTTAAAGGAACCGATCGGTATCTTGCAAATTTTGGTCTTTCTTATTTCAAGAAATACAATGCAACAAACTAAATACAAGTAAATAAATATGATAAAGACGAATAAAGTAAAAGAAAAATGGACTACAAAAGAAAATTAATTAATGGGGTGTTATTACTAAAATACAGAAAGAGGTTTATTATCATGCATATACGAGCAAACAGTTAATAAAACATGTTAAAAACACTTTGAAAAAGAGTTAAAACATATTTAATCTGAAAAGGAAACACTTGATAAGTGGATAGTCCTTAATCCGCGGAGTTTCGAAAAAATACTTTCCTTCTCATCAGAGGGTAGGAATTAGCAAAAATGCGGGTCGGATTTTGCATACAAAAATATTTGATGAAACAATAATTAAGTCAAAGATCTTACTTGATAACAAAAAAGTGAAGCAGAGGCAATATGGTGAAGAAAAAGGTGATTGCACGTGAATGTATAGTCTGGTGAAAGATAAATAATCCAATGACGGTAAAATCCAAAAATATAACTTCAAGAAAGTTAATTGAATTTCCATTTGCACAATAATAATATACTTTAATTTTACCATCTTGGATCATTTTGGTAAATTTAATTGTAATTTTTATTTTATATATATATATATATATATATATATATATATATATATATATATATATTGTTGTGGTTGCAAGGTTGAACAATAATTAGTAAGGAAATACAATGAAGACGCAAACAACAAGATAACGCAATAATAGGTGTATTAAAGCAAAGGTATATTTACAATATGTACAAATGACGGTGTCAAGTCAGAGAGTCTTGGTGGGAGGACATGTACGCTCTTCGGCGTCACTTCTGGTGGCATTTGAGTAAGACACACCAAGGCCAACCTAGGCTTGCCATTTATAGTGTTATGTTATTCGCATATGCAAATAAGTGGTTGCCACCACAACATATATATATATATATATATGTATACATACATATATTTTTCCATCGCCTCCTGACACAATATATATAAATATATATGTGTGCGTGTGTGTGTGTGTATGTGTGCGTGTGTTCTTGTGTGTGTGCGTACTAGCTACATGCCTGGCGCTTTCAAGTAAAAACATATTGATGTGCAGAAGGTTTTGTCACATACTATTTAAAATACACAAAATACCCCAAATTGTTACGATATTTCTAATAGTTGTCCATATTTTAGATTTTCGGAAACATAGAACGCAACTGATGTTGGTTGCACTTATAAGTAAAAATAAATTAAGTTAAATGTAAATCAAATTAAAAATTAAATTCAATGAATCAACCTTATATAATATTTCTAAATAACATACTTAAAACAATTCTATTACTAATTGCCATTAAAAAATTTACAGCTAATTATTAAAACAAATTTTCTTTAATTTAACATGCCAATGAGTCGACCTCTTGAATGTTGATTTACTTTTAATAAATACTATATATATATATATATATATATATATATATATATATATATATATATATATATATATATCTTCTCATCATGGGGTCCTGATTTCGAATCTCACTAGATTCAGCCCTCTGATGAGTCGTCGACGACGAAACACGTGTCAGTGGATAATTATGTTTTAAAAATAATATATATATGCCGCTCCCCATTTAGGGGATACTAAATTGGTCAAAGGGAAAATTATTCCCAACTCGCATTTAGGTAAAAATGCACTTTCGTATAAATAATTAAATTCGTCCAAAGAGTATCGCTAACAAAAACAAATAAAAACATTTACATATATATATATATATATATATATATATATCATAAAGGAATAAAAGTATATAAAAGTCCTTTTTCACTATTAAAATCTATTTGTGAAATAGTGTACCCTTTGTATATATTAACCCAAATTGTGAACAAACAAACAAACGGACAAAAATACAACTTTATTATTATATATATATATATATATATATATATATATATATATATATATATATATAAAGTCGATATATAATATATATATTTATATAGTAAGTTATAAAATATATATGGCAATTAAGTTACACAGAATATTCCGCGTTTCATCCACGATAGAAGTGCTTCCCAACACTCTGGAAAACCTCATCAGTATGCCCTGTATTTAAGAACTCCGGTAATAAGTCTCTCAGTACAGGCCAATAAGTCTCCTGTGTGTCATGAGTAAGTTGCTGGAATCCATATTAAATAGAGAAGTAGTCAACGACCTCAGCAGAAATAACATTCTTAGTGACACGCAATCTGGTTTCCGTTCTGCTAGATCTATAGATGTGCTAACTGTTATATCTCATAGGATTAGCGAATCTCTTGACAAAGGCTTCCTCTCTAGGGCAATTGATCTTGACATATCAAAGGCCTTCGGTAAGGTATGGCATAAGGGCTTACTTCACAAGATTTCCAGCTACGGTATAACTGGAAATGTTTTCTCGATCATAAAATCATTTCTCTCCGATAGGCTCATAAGAGTTGTAGTTGATGGGCAGAAATCAGAGGCCCTCAATATTAATGCTGGGATCCCTCAGGGGTCCATCCTAGGCCCAACTCTCTTCCTGATATACATCAATGATCTCCCAAAACACATACTGAAATCATTCGCTGACATCTATGCTGATGACACGACCATCTATGGCAACACATCAAAGGCCGTAAATGACAAAGTTCTCTCAGATTCTCTCTCCTCTGATCTTGATCGCGTGGTACGGTGGGGGAAGAGGTGGCTAGTCACTTTTAATGCATCTAAAACCAAGCTCCTATCTTTACATCATTAACGCTCTGAGCCTCATCTGGTATCAATTGATATGGGCGGGTCTCGTCTAGGGGAGGCTCCATGTTTTGGCAAGCTTCTGGGATTGACCTTTACCCCTGACCTGAAATGGAATACGTACATCAAGTCAGTTGCCAAGATCGCTGGAAAAATGGTAGGATCCTTCTACTGCTCCAGAAGATATGTCACCCCTGATGCAATTCTCTATCTGTATAAAAGTCAAGTACGTCCAAGGATGGAGTAGTGCTGCCACATCTGGACAGGAGCTGCTAAAAATAGCCTACCCTGCCTTGACAGAGTACAAAATAGGCTTCATGGCCTAGTGGGTGATGCCCTTTTCTCTTCCCTACAACCTCTCTACCACAGGAGAGACGTTGAGAGTCTGTTTTTGTTTTATCGTTACTAACATGGCAGGTGCTCGTCTGAACTCCAATCTCTGGTCCCCCCCCTCGCCAATCTTTCATAAAAAAACACCTGCCTAGCTGAAACCACTGCACAAAAATTTGCCCCATTCCTTATTTGTGCCAAAATCAAAACGTAGATTCCATGGACAAAGCTTCTTTCTTAGAAGTGCACGCCTGTGGAACTCTGTTCCGGTTGCCTGTTTCCCACCTGACTACACCCTGTATATCTTAAAGTTCAATGTGAACAAATTCCTGATGAACCGCCTCCTTAAATAAGACACTTTATCAAATCTCCAACACTAACGTACTGTACACACAATAACCCTTATCCCCGAGTGGCTTCCGGGCCTTGATAAGTCGTTACTACCTTGTAAAAAAAAAATAATCACTGTTAAAATAAATATTCATCAAATGTACACCAGCTATGGGAAAATTGCTTCACTGTCTTGTAGATGCATTGGGAAAGGTCCAGGTAACCCCCGATAAAAAAAAAAATCCCAAATAACGATGTTTGGTATGTCGGCCTTTTAACAACGGCTTTTTTTTATATAGAAGGTCTCGAGTATAAATAGATATTATTTAAATAGTTTCTAATAGTTGATATGAAAATACAGAATATTCTGTGCTAGTTATTTTATTTTTGCAAATTTTCTGCATGATAAACAGAGGTTTCCGTATTTAAAAAGTATATTATTTCTTTGGCAGCTTTTTTGGCTTTCTGTTTCCACGTAAGGGATTGGTATGTCATATCTTTCATGTATTTTGTTTAAGTTTTGGACTGGCGCCTCCACCCTCCGCTAGTTAAATACTTATATATATATATATATATATATATATATATATATATATATATATACTATTTATTTGTTTTTACATAAGCAGTAATTTGTTGCTACACAGTCATGAACATGTTTCAGTAAGCTACTTACCAGTAACTAGAGACCTCTTCAGGCGATATATCTGATACGAAAGTAAAGTTTGCAATGAAAATATCAGATTTTTCTCGTCACAGGAAGTTAATATCAGGAGGTCTTTTTTTTTATTACATTTTCATCCCAAACAAGGCACATTGCCACTTTGATGTAGGGGACTCCTATCAGGGACATCAGCAACGGGGATACTAGGTGGGAAGTTGGGCAGCAAGATGTCGGTTCACGTTACACTTGAACTTCTGCATGTCAGTACAGTTGGAGAAGCAGGAACCCGGAAGAGAATTTCAAAGTCTAGCGGTTCTGGGGAAGAAACTAATGCAGTACAAGGCTCTCTTACATCTAGGGATCTCTACTGTGAAGGGGATGGATTCAGCTGCTTGTCGGTTTGGTGGGGGTATTTACGTCGAATGCGTAGAAGTGCTTGCAGTTCGTGGAAGCATTCTACGTTAAAGTACTTGTAGAACAGGCAGAGGGATGCTACATTTCGTCGATGGGACAGAGGCTGAAGCTTAGATGACAGTTCAGGACCTATCAGGTTGGCGACTCTCTTTTGAACCTTGTCTAGGAGTGAGAGACTAGTAGCAGATGCACCAGCGCAAATATGACAACAATATTCCATACATGGGCGAATGGTGGCCTTATAGAGGTACGGGATACTTTCGGGCGTTAGAAGCTTTCTAGCACGATAGAGAGAGTCTACCTTCTTCGCAGCGGTCCTGGCAATGCTCTCAATGTAATTGTTCCAACTCATGCTTCCTGTGAACGTTAGGCCGAGGAATTTAAAAGATGTACTTTCAGATAAAATCTTTGGCCTTGCTATTGGTGGTAGAGTAGGTTTCTTGTACCTATTTACTATGCCTCCCCACGGGACAGAGTTAGACACCAGGGTCGTTTTTTAACGTGACCAGTTTAGTTTTGGCAGCATTGAATGTGACCATTTTTGTTTGCATTCCACTACAGATCGGAAGTAATCCTCTAGTGTTTCTGCTATTTCTTTAGATATGTGTTCATTTGTTTTCCTGTCGTGTCCGTTATAGAATAGACCCTTGGAGCACTCCCGCATTTATATCATATTGTTTAGATGTACGGCCGTCGAGGACAACCTAGATTTTTCTCTTATCTTAGAAGGATTTAATTATTTTAAGTATTCTTCCAGTGATAC
This sequence comes from Euprymna scolopes, assembly GCF_053919585.1. Lineage (NCBI taxonomy): Eukaryota > Metazoa > Mollusca > Cephalopoda > Sepiida > Sepiolidae > Euprymna > Euprymna scolopes. The sequence continues at coordinate 64,309,903 of NC_136500.1, forward strand.
CATATGATCTGATTTTCCTGATAAGACCTTCATGCCATACCCTGTCAAAAGCCTTAGATATATCTAGAGCTACTGCTCTACCCTCCCTTGCTTTGTCCAGTAACTGGTATATACGTTCAGAGATTACAGTTAGGATTCTGCTGTGGAACGGACTTGCCTAAATCCATATTGTTTGTCAGTCAGAAGTTTAGCATCTGTAAGGTGATGGACTAGAGCTTGGTAAATTATGGCCTCAAATATTTTGGCAAAAAGTGGGAGGAGGCTAATGGGGCGATAATTTACTGTATCAGTTCTTCGCCAGAATTCTTGAAAACTGGTACCACAGAAGCAGTTTTCCAGCAGGGAGGTCTGTCAAATAATCTGAAAAATATGATTTAGTTGTATGTAAATAAGACCCAATAGGGATTCTTATTTGAGTTTGTGAGTATGCGGAAAGATGGAGGTTAAGGATCGAGATAGAGGTAATGGAAGACTAGAAAGAATACTATGCATGTGTGATGACCGCCCTAAATCTTAAGCATACTAGTGTGTATAGGTAATACGCCGCCTGACGAGGTTGTTAGTTATCTATAACTGGCCGAAACATTGTTATGATCGCGTAGCGACATTAGAAAAATGCTTATTTGAAGATAAAAAGAAGTATCCGATCTTTAGGTGAAGATAGGGCCAGAAAGAGGCAGGTTTTAAAATGTTTTGGCTATATTGGAATGTAACCATATTTTTTTTTTTTATTATTACATTTTCACCCTAAACAAGGCAAATTGCCACTTTGGTGTAGGGGGCTACTATCAGGGGGAACAACTACTGGGGTACTATGTAGGGATTTGGGCAGCAAGATGTCGGTTCACGTTACACTTGAACTTCTGCGCGTCAGTACTGTTGGGGAAGCAGGGACCTGGAATGGAATTCCAGAGTCTAGCGGTTCTGGTGAAGAAACTATTGGAGTAAAAAGATATTTTACATCTAGGGATCTCTACAGTGTGGGGGTGGGATTTAGCAGCCTGTCGGGTTTGTCGAGGGTGCTCACGTCGTGGGGGCACAAGTGATTGCAGTTCGTCAGAGCATTCACCACTAAAATACTTGTAGAAAAGGCAGAGGGATGCAACATTTCGTCAATGGGACAGAGGCTGGAGCTTAGATGCCAGTTCAGGGCCTATCAGGTTTGCGACTCTCTTTTGAACCTTGTCAAGGAGCGAGAGACTAGTAGCAGATGCACCAGCCCAGATGTGGCAGCAATACTCCATACATGGGCGAATGGTGGCCTTATAGAGGTACAGGATACTTTCGGGTGTTAGTAGCTTTCTAGCACGGTAGAGAGAGTCTACCTTCTTCGCAGCGGCCCTGGCAATGCCTTCAATGTAATTGTTCCAACTCATGTTTCCTGTGAACGTTAGGCCAAGGAGTTTGAAAGATGGACTCTCAGATAAAGAGTCGTTGGCCATTGCTATAGGTGGTAGAGAGGGTTTCTTGTAATTATTGAATGAAACTAGTTTAGTCTTGGCAGCATTGAACGCGACCAATCACTTTTGTCCCCATTCCACCACAGATTGGAGGTCTTCCTCTAGTGTTTCTGCCATTTCTTTAAAAATGTGTTCATTCGTCTTCCTGTCGTGCCTACCATAGAGTGTAGTGTCATCAGCATATATACCCATCTCAGAGGCAATTTTGTCGGGGAGGTCATTTATGAATATCAGGAACAATAGAGGTCCAAGGATAGATCCCTGGGGCACCCCCGCATTTATATCATATTGTTTAGATGTACGACCGTCGAGGACAACTTGGATTTTTCTCTTATCTAAGGATTTAATTATGTTAAGTATTCTACCAGTGATACCGTATGATCTGATTTTCCTGAGGAGACCCTCATGCCATACCCTGTCAAAAGCCTTAGATATATCTAGAGCTACCGCTCTGCCCTCCCCCGCTTTGTCCAGTGAATGGTATATACGTTCAGAGATCACAGTTAGGATGTCTGCTGTTGAACGGGCTTGTCTAAATCCATATTGTTTGTCAGTCAGTAGTTTAGCATCTGTAAGATGATGGACTAGAGCATGGTTAATTATGGTCTCAAATATTTTGGCAAAAAGTGGGAGGAGGCTAATGGGGCGATAATTTGATGGATCTGTCCTTTCGCCAGAATTCTTGAATACTGGTACAACAGAAGCAGTTTCCAACAGCCCGGAAAGCAAGCTTCATTAAGGCATTTGTTGTAGAGTTTGGAGAGAACTGGAGCTACTTCGGCTGCGCACTTTTTTAATAGCACAGCTTGGATAAGATCGGGTCCACATGCTTTTGAAGTGTCAAGGTTTTTTATGATAGCATGCACCTGAGCAGGGGATGTTTTCAGATCGTCTAGCGTGGCGTCTGTCCGCATAGGAAAGTCAGGTAGGGGGTGGTTGGAAGGGTCCAGTGTGGAGTTTAAGGCAAACCGACTGGCAAGCATGTTAGCCTTGTCGGTTGCTGAGGAGACAACCTCGTGATTGTTGGTTAGTGGGGGAATTGTTGATTGCCCATTATTTACTACACTGTTGTAGATTTTCCAGAAGTCTCGAGTTCCTAGTTTTTGTGCTTCGATGCGCTTTTTAGTGGTTTCCATAAATTCTCTCTTAGCTGTCGCTATTTCTTTCTTAACGTTATTTCTAGCTTCTATATACTTCAGTCTGTTTGAACTGGACTTATGTCGGTTAAACCTACGGTATGCATGCTGCTTTTGAGCAATGGCAGTTGCACAAGTCGACGTAAACCATTAGGGAGAGTGGGGCTTACTATAAAATTTCCGCATGGGAACATGCGCTTCGATTGCACTTTTGAATCAGTCAGTGGTCTCGTTTGCACATTGTTCAGCAGGGAGAGAGAAAATATTTCTCCATGGGGCATCTCTAATTAGTTCCCTGATGGCTTCCCAGTCAGCCTTTTTATAATATCTCGTTGTTTTGAGCACTGGCTCTTCAGTTTTGGCTCTAGAGTTTAGGGCGATTTCAACCATTATCACTGCATGATCAGCGTTCCCGAGTGGGCTGTGGGCCTTCGTTATGCAGTCATCGGGAACTGGTGTCAAAAACAGATCTAGAAGTGATGCGTGTTGTTCTTCCTGGTCAGGGAAACGGGTTGGAAACGTAACAATTTGTGATAGGGAGTGAGATATAGTGAAGCTATGAGTTGTGCTGCCCGCTGCATCTGTGAAAGTAGAGAATCCAAGCCAGTTTTTGTGGTGTACATTAAAGTCACCAAATACATGTATTTGTGCGCTAGTGCCGTGTCTATGCTGTCAGATATTTTGTTTATTATGGTGCAGTCCTGAGTCGAGGGAGAGCGGTAGAGAAAATAATAGTAGCTAATATTGTGTTGTATGTTTAGTCTAAAGCACATAAAGGCTTGATCATCTGTTTCTAGGTTTGCTTCTCTAGTCAAGGGAAGGGTATTACGAATGTAAACTCGAAGTCCGTGCATATGTCTGTCAGAAACTTTTTGATTATACTTAAATAAAGAAAGCAGATGCACTTTTGGTCTTTGTCTGGTCTTCCAGCATTGACAAACCTGACAAAAGGTGACCAAAAAGTGTGAAAAAATTCATCTTGGTTTTTTAATTAATTACTGAACTTGGAGATTTGCGCGAGACACAATTTGACAACAATATTACTTTGATTTTCAGTCTCCTGTCTGTTAAGTTGTGTTTACTGGTCGTAAAAACTGGTTATTAATATTGTTGAAACTGTTTTGGCAGATAAGTTCCTGTGCTTTCCACTGATGAGACACAAATATATAGATTACGTGAAAGACAGAAATGGTGCATGCCAACATAAAGATGTAAGTTCGTATTTTAAAAATATATATTTAAAAGGAACTTAAAATCTATATTAAATATTTTTATACATTCTTGTTTCATATTTTAACTTATATTCGCATGTAAACACAGAATCTTTTGCTATATAAGAACATTATTATTATTATTATTATCATTATTATCATTATTATTATTATTGTTGTTGTTGTTATTATTATTGTTGTTGTTATTATTATTATTATTATCATTGTTGTTATTATTATTATTATTATTATTATTATTATTATTATTATTATTATTATTATTATTACAGATGAAAGCTTTCAGCAAATCTCCTTAAACAAAATTGAGACTCTACTTCTATTCAGGGGTAACATTCCACACACGTTTACACACGTAGACCCAACACGTTGTAGCAGAGTACGTCGCAAGGGACACAGGATAAGTAATAACTCGACTCCTTTTTTTTTGTATCAACGGCATTTATTGCCTCTTTCTCTCGCCACGTGTGACTTCTCGTTACGTTCGTGACTTCACCCACGTCTCTAACGTGTTGATCCTCTCTAACGCCCTCTCTTCTTTTTATAGTCTTTCCTTTTTTTTTTCTTCACGGTGACGTCATTCCGCATTTCGTATGCATTTGCATACGTGCGTCCACGCTCTGTTACATGTTAACACCCCGAAAAAACTTAGCCGGAAAGAAAATATTATTGTTTTGATTTAGAGTTTCACATGTTAATCCTATATAAAATCAATCTCGCATTTCTGAGCAATTTTTAGAGCAATAAAATAAAATTAATTTATCATCAGAGGTAAATTCTGTGTATTTTTCTTCTGGGGCGGGGGCTATCAATTTTTTAAGCGATTACGTGTGGGTTTGTGATCATTCCAGTCAGACTTTGGGTTAGTAGTAAAAAAAAAATAAATAATAAATTTATACAAGAAATCGATTCCCCAGTATAAATTCTAAAATAAATCTTTTTTTATTTTTTCTTTTAATTTAAATCAAGTTTTCAGGGTGTTCACACATAATCGCTTAAAAATAGAATCTTATTTTAGAAAGTGTGATTTAATTAATGCTGTTATTATAATTTATGTGCCAACCTATTTACTTATCTTCCCACTGAGGCAGATTCAAACACAAGGTTTAATATACAGAATCCTGCTCTCCAATAAGGAAATTCGGAAATAGGGGTCTGGGGATTTAATATTACTTTTATGGTGTTACTGTGTTCTTCCGTGCGTTTTCTTTTATTGGAATCGAAATCGGTTACTGTATTGGAATTGAGAATTTAGTAGAGAATCGTGAATTGTATCGGAATCGGGAAAAATAATGTATTCGTCCTATCACTAATATATATATATAATTTTTTAAAACAGTTAATATTATATATATATATATATATATATATATATATATATATATATATATATATATATATATATATATATATATATATATATATATATAATTTTTAAAACAGTTAAATAATTATCATTCTTTTTTACTTACGGACAATAGTGTTTTATGCTTACGCAATCAGCAGTGTATGAGGTGACAATATCTGCAGTTTGGGAGATTCGAACATAGCTACGAATCCACCATGGACTCTATTTGAGCATCATGTATACACCCTGATTTTGTTCCACGATCTAGCAAGCCTATAAATATGAAACCTCAAACCCTGCAAGAATTGAAGGAAGAATCAAGAACGAAATAAGGGAGTTAAATCGCAATCCAGAGATTTTGCAATCTGTCATGAAAAATGTTTTGGAAAGAACACAAATATGTGAAGCTGAAAATAAAGATTGTTTGAAGTTTGCATTTAATTGTTTTAAATTTCCCAATGTCTTAGTCAGATTGTATTAAAACGACAGAAAGATATCATCTAAATTAAAAATCTATTGAAGTTCAAAACCCTTCAGTGACTTTTTGGACAGCCTATATATGCAGGACCAAAAAAAAAACGGGTCTCAACTCTAATTAGGCCCCGTTTCTTAGTGTTTTGTCCGAATGAAATTAAACTTTGGTCATAACTAGTTTATTATATTCAGAACATCACATCAAAACACAAGAGTGTTTGGCCTTTTTTTCTCCGTTCCACAGCATATGTTCTAGATGGTCTCCATTTAGCTTTTGTTTATTTTGGGTCACCCTGTATATATAAAAATTACATTAATTAGTAACAAAAATTTGCTGGGCGCCACGTCATTAACAAAGACACCTGTCTCGACGGGAATCCACGATTTCTTAAAAACATGTAGCTTTCTTAAAACAGATATAATCATTAATACATAAGATAATTACATTTCAATTTCAAAATATATCTATACACATTCTCTATTTGTTTTCAATAAAGCCAAGAAATTCAATTTCAATTGTCTTTTTTTTTCTCGAAACATAAACGCTGAAGACTTCAAAAAGGAACAAACGCAATTTCATAGCACAATTCGAAACATTTCTTGCTTTGTTTAAACAAGGAGAACATTCAAGTTTGGCTTTTGAAAACAGCAACAGTTTGATTGACATGTTTACTAAACACATTGAGGACGTTTTCACTATTCACACAATTGTAACTAAAATTCATTCCTCTCTTTTATTTCTTGTCTTGTGTACGTCAATAATGTTTTCTTCTTCTTTTTCTGTGTGTGTAACGATCTTCGAGTCAAAATTAGTTTCCTATTCTTTTCTATTTCCGTATTTCATATTTAAATATCAACAATCTTTTTTTCACGAACATTTTCCATAGCTGATTACAGCATATCGCCCATTTTCTTAATCTATCTCTATTATATATATATATATATATATATATATATATATATATATATATATATATATATATATATATATATATATATATATATATATATATACTAGAATACAGTTTCCGTCAAAATGACGGAAGAGTATCCAGATTTCACTAACTCTCTGGACGGGAATCAACGATTTCTTAAAAACATCAAAACACTATAAAAACATGTAGCTTTCTTAAAACAGATATAATCATTCATACATAAGATAATTACATTTCAGTTTCAAATATATCTATACACATTCTCTATTGATATATATATATATATATATATATATATATATATATATACTATTGATATATATATATATATATATATATATATATATTCTTCTAACTTCAATCCTACTTTTTCACTAATAATACTATTATTCAGAATAATGCTATCTAAATTAACATTACTTACTTTATAGGTATCTGAAACGTTTCCTATAATTAATACTTCTATCATTAAACGTTGTATATAATATTTTTTACATATAAAAGCTATATTGTTTGTCGCTTTATCAATAGGAACTATTACAAACTTTTCTTGAAGTATTTTAAGTTCCTCCCGTATTTCTGAATTTTTTAGAAGAGGATTAGTTTTTTTTATGCTGTTTAAATCTTTTTTATACGTTTAACCTTTTCATTTACACATTCTTTTTAAATAAATAGAAAAGAGGGTTTTTAATATGAATATCGATACACACAAAAGAAGGCCGAATTTATAGGAGTATAGATTGATGCGTTTCTGCTTGTGCGATGATAAAACTTCTCAAATGCACTTGTGATGTAATTGTATAAAAGTGTAAACTTTCGTCATATCGTACTTCCTTTTTTAATCTGAGTGTTTCGTATATAGATTTTGTTTTTTTACAATGTGGTCACCGCTTATCACGGCCCGGAAGCCACTCAGGGATAAGGGTTATTATAAGTACAGTACGTTAGTATGGCTATTTAATAAAGTGTCTACTTAAGGGGGCGGTTCATCAGGAATTTGTTTACGTTGGACTTGAAGTTGTAGTCAGGAGGGAAGCAGGCAGACGGAACAGAGTTCAACAGGCGTGCAGTTCTAAGAACTTTTGGTACTTATTAGACGCATACCGATAGAAGACTAAACAAGAACACTCTCAGATACATATACATTAAGTATCTTCGCGTGAGATTTCAAAACAATTGGCCCAGCTGTTTCCTAATCCATAGGAAACTCTCTCTCTCTCTCTCTCTCTCTCTCTCTCTCTCTCTCTTTCTCTCTCTCTCTCTCTCACACACGCAAATTTCTTTTTACACAATAGTAAATATACATAGAAAGAGAAAGAGATAATTGTATAATGTTCTTCATTTATACAAACATTATTGGTTACATATGTGCATACATGTTTCAGCTGTGATCTTTTCGAAATCCAGTGTCGTCAGGGTACTAGTCTAAACTGTTTTCAACTGCGAATGTAAAACTTTTTTTTTCTAATTGTTCTGTTTTTATTTATGAGGGAAAATAGGCGGAAAAGAAGGAAAAGGAGGGGATCTATGCTGTTTTAACAAAGAGTTTATGACTGATTGCCTACTCTTGTTAAAGCCCCTCCAAAGTGTACCGGGAGGAAGCTTCACATGCCTCCTCGCAGTTACTTAGTCCACAATGCATTGAAGTCTACATTACATTGTAGAAAATCTACTATTGATATTATAAAATTATCTGTAAATAATTGCTTCGTTTAACGTTTAAAATGCAAAAGTCAAGTATTATGGTGCAGATGTGCTCTAAAAAGAAACATTCAGTTCAAATGCGCACCGTCTTATAGACGAATCTACAGTTCATTTTATAGCTTGGCCTTTTCTGCTTGCACGGTTACAAAACTTCTCAAATGCACCTATGATGTTAGGTTGTATAAAAGTGTTATCTTTGGTTAAAACAAGACCTCCTTCGTTAATCGAATTTTTCGATACTTATCTCCCAGATACATCAAGTACCATTGTGTGAAATTGCAAAAAAGTCGTTCTCACCCTTTCCGAGTCTATAGAGAAATCTCTCTTATACAGACAAAGAAAAATTCATTTAACAATAGTATATATATATATATATATATATATATATATTAGTTTTTTCTGTTTCTTGCTTTTTCAATCCCTTTGAATCCCTTCAAACAGTCTCAAACTGTTAAATATATAATTTGTTTCCTGCGATGCATTAAGCTGCAAAATTTATTGTATATTTTGCAAACCTCTTCCCTCTGATGAGAAGAATTGCATTCTTTGAAACTCCATGGAATAAGGTTTTTCTTGTTTTATTTGTATTCATTGTCGAATAATTAAAAGTTTGTATATCTTCTTTATGGGTTTATAAGGCTTTTTGCATAAACTTTCAATATCAAGATTTTTATTTTATATATATATATATATATATATATATATATATATATATATATATATATATATAATGAGAGAGATTGAGAGATAGATAGAAAGATAGGCAGATAGATGATATGGTTTATTTTTGTTAGTCTTATAGCAAAGAAACGAAATCGTGTATTTCCCATTACATTGGGAGTACATCTGAGAAATCGTTTCATGAAAAATATTTCCGTCCACATTGAATGAAAAACATAGACCCATTATGTCAGGTGAACTATTTCTGATAAACAATTCTGAATGCGGAATTTCTCGTTCTAAAACGATTCTATTGTCACTTTGGGGGAATTTGATTCCTCTCATCTCCAGCCTGTTCACCATATTCTTCAAAAATCGAAAACGCCATTTTGCATCGAACTTCCGCTTTTCGGAGATCGACCGAACAGACAAGGAATTCCGTCAGACCAACCCAAAGACGCTTACGAGTCTTATCATTTCGTACAGACATCCGGGTATCGTCACGTTCCAAGTTTTACACGAGAAACGGTTAAAGTACACTAAAGTTTTATTTAGTGTCTTTTGTTTGACAGCAAATAAAATCTTTTGGTTATTTAATAGATATTTTAAACGATTTATTGCATCAAATTTATTGAATACAAGTTTTTATTTAATATAGAGCGCATAAGAAACTTCAGATCGGTACTTTTTTAAAAAAAAAAACCTTATGTACACGGTTCACAACAATAGATCTGATGCATGGTAATCCTTATAACAGGCCAGACGATCGTTCAGCTGGGATCCTTAACTAGAGGAGATGTGAAGTTTTAAAAATCTTAAAGCATTTACAAGCACAACTACTAGGAGTAAAAAAAATGCGAAATAGTTGTTATAAATGAAAAGCGTTTAGCTCCCAGTATGAAAATCAAGAAATGTAACGAAATAAATATGCTAATATAAGTAGATTGTAGTTTGCTTGAAGCATTGTTGAAGAAAATTATAAGGTAAAATTAAAAGCCAAGAACAATGCGAGATTTTTTTTTATATAGAGTAAAATTAAATGAAAACAAAAGAAATAAATTTCTTTTTTTTTTGTTGTTTGTTTTTTCTTTTTCACACAAATTTTAACTCTAAACAACAGTACATTTTTTTTCTGTTGTATTCAATGGTGTTATAAATCTCAATATATTTCAGACCTATTAGTCCTTTTTCAAGAGAAGACAGCGGAAGAGTGTTCAAAATTGGAAAAGCTGCTACAGAGTTTGCCACGTGATACCGCGAAATATAGAACAAAAAATGACGTTAGGAGAACATTAAAATAAATCAGTTGATGTTTAAAATACTTGTTGCGTTTGTGAATCAAGGGAGATGACTATTCAAGCAAGGGTTGAAGGGAGGCAACTCTGTGAGATTTTATTAATCTTTTGATTATTTTAAAACAATAATTTTTTTTATTATTATTATTTTAATTATTGTTTTTCTTATGTTTTAAACTTATATTATAAAAGCGGAGCTCAATTCCAGTCTATTGTTTAGTGTGGGAGATTTTTTGAAATAATTAAAGATTCGAGAATACGAAGTTGACCTACGTTTCTTGAAGAAGCAAGAATGTTGATGTGAAAATCCGGTTCTGAATTAATGCAAGTGCGAATATGTTTATAGAACGACGAAGCAGTAGTGTTTAAATGCTCTTTGATGCGGTGGTGAAGCAATCTGGTAGTGCTTCCAATGTAAGATGCACTGCATTTAGCGCATTGTAGGTCGTAAACAACGTGGTTCTTAAAGCATAAACCTGTGTGTGATATTGGGCAATTAGAGAGTGAACAAGGGGAAGGTGTATGCGATGGATGTTTTCGGTTGAGCTGTTGTCTTAAAGTAGATCCAGTGTGGATGAGTTGAATGTTGAGTCTCTCGCTGCGGATGGCTTTTCGGATTGAAGATGAGATTTTGTCACTGAGGAAGGGTAGTTTTAGAAAACAATTGTTAGAGAAGGGTCGGGTGTTGCGTTTTTTCTTTTTAAGTGAGGATAGGATCGTATTAGGGTAGCCGTTTAGTGAGAGGGTCTGTAGGAAATTGTTAGTGTGTGTATGTTTGTCGGAGATGTTAGTGCATTTGTCTTGTATGCGTGTGATTTCGGCATGTGCGTAGTTTAGTTTGTCCTTGAGAGGTAGTGCAGATTTGAAATGTACGAAGAGGCGTTTGCTGGCGGGTTTTCTGTAGAATTCAGTGCATATGGCACCATTTTTTTTATTTGTATTTTAAAATCAAGTAGAGAAAGAGATTCAGAAGAGTCTGGGTGTTCTATAGTAAATTTTAAGTTTGGGTCGGCGTTATTGAATTTGTGGAAAATGTTAATAGCTTCTTCGCGGGAGTATGTGATAATTAAAATGTCATCGATATATCTAGTAAAAGGAGATAAGAGTAGCAGGTACTAAGGGTGTGTCTTTCGAGTTTGTCCATATAAGCAATGGCAAGAATACCGGATAGACGGGGGGGGGACTTGCATACGGATTACAGACTATGCTGAAATAATAACATTATTTAAAAAGCCATTCTTAATATAGGGGTTATCTTTTTAACTATTCTGTACTTTTACTTAACAATTTAATAAATAAAAAACTGACATATGAAATACAAACCGTACTGAAATAATAACGTTATAATTTAGAAAACCCTTCTTAATATAGGGAGAGGAGGGTATTTTTGTAATCTATTCTGTACTTTCACCTAACAATCTATTAAATAAGAAACTGACATACAGACTACGGACTGTGCTAAAATAATATTTACATATTTAGAAAATCTGCTCAGTCCTATTCTGGAAATTATATAATTTCGCTTAAAATTATAGTTGCCGTGGTGGTTGTGGTGGGAAAAGAAACACAGTAATGACGAATTTTCTGTTGAAGCAAGCGTTACCTAATCACTTACCAAGACAATGTATTTATGTATTTATTTGGAAATTCTAATGATTAATCTTCTAACGGTGAATTCATTGTTCTTAAAATTATGATGGCCTTGGTGGGAAGAGAAATTAGTTCATATATGTTGCACAATACCTGTCGATAGTATGTTAAATTGTTTCATATATATATTTTTACATTACTCGTCAGAGGGTAAGAAAATTATTTAATATATGTGTTATTCATTATTCGTCCTAGGAATTGGAAAACTATTTAATATTTGTGCTGTTAAACACATGTCCTAGGGAAGTTAAAATTATTTAATACATAATTTGTGTAATTCACGTCCTAGGTTAGGAAAGATATTCTTTTGCTGGAGATAGCAAATGATATATAGACATAAACATTTCCTCTCTCCTACGAATAACATATATGTTTTATACGGTCCTGAGCAACGCCGAGTGGGCCTGCTAGTCAATAATAAAAAATAATTATAAAAAGACACATTCGGTCCATTTCATGAATACACCATATAGGTCGAATTCTAGCAAGAACACTCAGACTTCTATGTTTTTCTATAAATCAATCATCTTGAAAAACTCTTGAAATAAAGACGGACCGTTTATGACATATAAATAGTGTTCTAATTTTTTGTTAAATTCCTATAACTGCATCATACTCTGCAACATACAAATATCTGTGCGTGTGGTCGCCAAGCTAATCAAGAACCTTGATTCCAGTAAAGCAACTGGCCCTGACGGCATTACGATCATTGTGCTGAAAAAGCTTCAACCAGAACTTGCCCCCATACTTACAAAACTCTTTAAGCGTTGCCTTAAAGAGAAGTGCTTCCCAACACCCTGGAAAACTTCATCAGTATGCCCTGTATTTAAGAATTCAGGTGATAAGTCGTCTTCCTCTCAGTACAGACCAATAAGTCTCCTGTGTGTCATGAGTAAGTTGCTGGAATCCATATTAAATAGAGAAGACGTCAACCACCTCAGCAGAAACAACCTTCTTAGTGGCATGCAATATGGTGTCCGTTCTGCCAGATCTACAGCATATGTGCTAACTGTTATATCTCATAGGATTAGTGAATCTCTTGACAAAGTCTTCCTTTCTAGGGCAATTGCTCTTGACATATCAAAGGCTTTCGATAAGGTATGGCATAAAGGCCTACTTCACAAGATTTCAAGCTACGGTATAACTGGAAATGTTTTCTCTATCATTGATCATTTCTCTCCGATAGGCTCATAAGAGTAGTGGTTGATGGGCAGAATCAGAGACCCTCAATATTAATGCTGGAGTTCCTCAGGGGTCCATCCTGGATCCAGCTCTCTTCCTGATCTACATCAATGATCTCCCAAAACACATACTTAAATCATTCGTTGACATCTATGCTGATGACACAGCCATCTATGGCAACACATCAAAGGCCGTAAATGACAAAGTTCTCTCTGATTCTCTCTCCTCTGATCTTGAGCGCGTGGTACAGAGGGAGGAGGTGGCTGTTTACTTTTAATGCATCTAAACCCAAGCTCCTATCTTTACATCATCAATGCTCTGATCCCCATCTGGCATCAATTGAAATGGGTGGCTCTCGTCTAGGGGAAGCTCCATGTTTTGATAAACTTCTGGGATTGACCTTTACCCCTGACCTGAAATGGAACACATACATCAAGTCAGTTGGCAAAGTCACTGGAATAATGATAGGATCCTTCTACTGCTCCTAAAGATATCTCACCCTTGATGCAATTCTTATTTTTGTAAAAGCCAAGTACGTCCAAGTATGGAGTTGCCACATCTGGATAGGAGCAGCTAAAAACAGCCTATCCTGCCTTGACAGAGTACAAAATAGGCTTCGTTGCCTAGTGGATGATGCCCTTTTCTCTTCCCTGCAACCTTTCTTCTACAGGAGATACGTTGAGAGTCTGTCTTTGTTTTATCGTTACTACCATGGCAGGTGCTCGTCTGAACTCCAATCTCTGGTCCCCCCCCTCGCCAATCTTTCACGATAAACACCTGCCTAGCTGAAACCACTGTCAAAAATTTGCCCCACTCCTTATCTGTGGCAAAATCAAAACGTAGATTCTATGAACAAAGCTTCTTTCTTAGAAGTGCATGCCTGTGAAACTCTGTTCCGGTTGCCTGTTTCCCACCTGACTAAATTCTGGATGTCTTCAAGTCCAATATAAACAAATTCCTGATGAACCTCCCCCTTTAAGTAAAACACTTTATCAAATCTCTAATACTAACGTACTGTATACGTAATAACCTTATTCCCGAGTGGCTTCCGGGCCTTGATAAGTTGTTACTACCTTGTAAAAAAAGAAATCACACACACACACACACACACACACATATATATATATATATATATATATATATATATATATATATATATATATATATATATAGGTATGTGTGTGTGTGTTATTTGAAAAGAAAAACCGAGAATTAATAAAATAGTAATCAACGTTTCGTCACTATTTCAGGGGACATCATCAGGATTTCGTAGGAAAAATGTAAGCATAGAATAATCCAATCTTTCTGCATGCACATTTATAGTTTCTGCCTAGAATGAGAAGGACTTTAGGATTTTTTTTTCTTTTTCACTCGCATGTGGTTTGTCATCGTTTTTTTTTTTTTTTTTGTACATTTTTCTTACGGAATCCTGAGGATGCCCCTGAAATAGGGACGAAACGTTGATTACTATTTTATTAATTCTCGGTTTTTCTTCTCAAATAACATAACGTCAACCATTGCTTATATTTTCATTTTATTTTTACTCCTATATATATATATATATATATATATATATATATATATACACACACATGTATGTATATATATATATATATTATTATTATTATTATTATTATTATTATTATTATTATTATTATTATTATACAATAGGTATGCCATACTTTTGAAGCCAAGTTACAACGCGAGGATTTTATAAAATAAATAAACAGTTATTTGTTTAGGATTATTTATAATTTTTACGAAATACGCCCTCTTGTGAATATTTTTCTGGTCATGTTGTTATTATCAGAAAAGATGTTGCAGAAAAAATCTATGTTCTTTTACAACGGTAATACATACACACATACATACACACACGCACACATATTCATTCTCACTAATAATTACTTAACTTAGCAAAAGTAGTATACGCCTTCGGACGTACATTTCGCGAGTAAATCAGATAAAAAAACGAATACGAAAATAAAAATTGATAGTTTCGTTACGATGTCTACAGGAGAAAGGGCGCATATGTTAACGACACGAAGCCGAACATTGGCCTGAATGTTAATCACAGCTACGTGATAACAATAGCGTCAAAATACACGTAAGCATCCGAATAATAGGAAAAAAACATTTGATCTCTCTCTCTCTCTCTATATATATATATATATATATATATATATATATATATACATACATAATACATACATGCATATATACATATTTATTTATTTTTTTTATACGAAAAAAACATATATGAGAATAGATAAAAACAATTCGAACAATTTTTGGCTGATTATTTGCTCTAATCACTTTCGTTCCTCGCCAATTATGGAACGCTGCCAAGATTGTAGATGTTTACCGCCAGGTGTAAATCATATTTATCGGAATGACACCTTACCTATGCACTCCCAGCAAGCTCATCGGAATGAAATGCATGGTTTAATGAAAACAAGCGTAACATTCGATTCGCGGTGACGACGGAAGTATGATGCTGTCTTTAAATTTGACGAAACTGAAATCACGTTATGCTAGCCGGGTGGTCCGACGTTGTCCGGGATTGAATAAAGAATAACAAATGTTCCACCCTCTCTTACTTTATTGTCATCGAAATCGGTAAAATCGCCCATTTTTCAATCAAATCGATTGATTGTCTGTTCTAGTTGATCAAACTCCGCTCCCCGCACCTGAAAGAAAGCTTCCTGCGTCTCCCTGCATTGACTTAGTCCATAATACATTGCGCCGTAGAAGAACCTGTTGTTGATTTTATAAAATATTCTGTGAATAATGGTGTGACTTCAAGTTAGCGAGTCCCTTTGGAAGATGTCTCTTTGTATTCTTATTCCAGTCAGATGTTGTCCTCCAGCTGCCAATTCCAGTCTCCATATGTCCATTGCTTTCTTAATAATTTTGTCGGATATTTTGTATATTTTTAGGCATTCAGTTATCCATGCTGTGGGATTCTGTCATAAGCCTTCTTGTAATCGATCCATGCCATGGTTATGTTCTTTTTCCTGCTTTTTGCATCTTTCAAGATATTTTGGTCTATGCATAGGAATTCCTGTGTACCTCTTTTTCCTTTCCGGCATCCTTTTTGTTCTTCGGCCAGTAAGATGCTAAGGGAATAGTAGATCTGTTTACTCAGTTGTGCAGTTGAAATTTTCCTCATAGTCGGTAAGCAGGTTATCGGTCTGTAATTGCTTGATGTCGTCTCCTTTACAGCATCTTTTTGTATTAACGTAGTTCTTTCTTTGGTCATTCATCTTGATATTTCTGTTTTGCGAATATATCTCAGACTTTGCATCAGTCTACCATGCGGTGTTGTGGATTTTTGGAACCTATATGCATGCATGTCATCGTGGTATCGTGTTTTCCAGTTTGACATTTTCTTTGAGGACATTTTGAGTGTTTCTTCATTAATTTCCGTTTTTCCTTCTTTAATTTGTGAAGTTCATTCTTTTTGTCTTTTAATCATTTGGCATCTCTGTTGTGATCTTGAGGCTGCCCAAAATAGTTGGTTTCGGTTGGGTTCGGTTGTTCCGTTTTTATTTTTCCTTCGTTCTCCTTTTGATAGAATTGTTTTTTTTATTTATTGGTTTCAAAGTTCCTATTTTGTTTGTATTGTCCCGATTTATATCTGTATAGTCTATTTGCTGTTATTTTTTTAGTTCTTCTTCTTCTTCTTCTTCTTCTTCTTCTTATTATTATTATTATTATTATTATTATTATTATTATTATTATTATTATTATTATTATTATTGGTTCACAAGGAGCTTTCACACAGATCATCAACGATCTCTCTTTGAAAACAGCCGTGGTATTCCCTGGAAGCTGAGTGACAACAAGTCTCCCCAGACGTCCAGCACCCTCCTTTTCATTATTGCAACAGCTGCTTGTCATTGATTTCTCATTGGCAGCTGCGTTTGGTCTTCACTAGAATTTGAGTGGCAATAAGCCTCCCCAAGGTTCCAGTTCTCTTCCCACTTTTCCAGCGGAGGTCTAGTCAGTGCTTTCTCCTCAGTCTTTCCTTCCTCCTTGACTCTACTTGGCTGTTTGGTCTCACTCTTTGGGGGGGCAGTGATGTGGTAATAGGGGGATAGGGTAGGGTTATAGAACTTATAGATATGCGGCTTCAATGTTCCTGGCTCCATGCAGTGCTTCACGTTTTGCCTCTACAACAGTCCGTCTGGCCGTGCCTGTTGCTCATACGTGTTAGTTTCCACACTGAAGGGGTTTCCTTAATATTTCAGCTGTTTTCATGATTGTTGTTCGTTGTATTTTTCCGGTCATTCCTTTGATTCCAATTTCTCCCATGCTTTTTTCAAAGTTTTTCGGAATTGTTCATAGTGCTCCTACTATTAAAGGTTTTATTTTGATTTTCTTCATCTTCCATATCCCTTTCAGCTCTCTGGCTAGCTCTGTATTTGCTCCGTTTCTCTTTTTCTTTGATATCCACCTTGTGGTCGGCTACGATTTGACCGGACTTTTCTTTTTTGTTAATTAATCTCCTTATATCGGAGTAAATACTCAAAATCGTGTCAACTAATTTACATACTATTTGTAGCATATATGGACAGACCTATGTAAACTAAATGACGCTTTTATGGAAAACTCACTCTTGGTTTAAATTATTAGAGAAACATTAAGAGATATTAGAATGTGATTGCACCAGCACAGTTAGAATTGTTATATGCACATAGAAAGAGATTGGCAACGTATTCAGTTTATTATAAATTCAATAAAGACGTGTACGAGATAATTTTTTTAAATATATCAACATTCCAGAACTAAGGTATATTTTTGCATGAAATTTGTTATTGAAGGAAGGAAATAAATGTTGATGAATTTACAATTTTTCAATCTGAGCATCTAAAGGTGTTACATAGGATGTGTGTATATCATGAAGCCATATCAACACTTTGTAAATCAGTACGACACACGTTATCTACACTTTACGAACGTATTCCATAGCCATATCGACAATTTATGGCATTACAAACGACGATATGTTCTAAAATCACATATATCGTGTGTATTCATCATGTTTTCAGTCTAGTCCATGCATTAACGTTATATTACTATGTGGGCGGATAGTGTATATATATATATATATATATATATATATATATATATATATATATATACAGAGTGACCCCCAAAAAATGGGCCCCAACTCTAATTAGGCCCCGTTTCTTAGTGTTTTGTCCGAATGCAATCAAACTTTGGTCATAACTAGTTTATTATATTCAAACATCACATCAAAACACTCGGGTTTTTGGTCTTTTGTTCTACAGCATATGTTCTAGATGGCCTCCATTTAGCTTGTTTTTTGGGGGGTCACCTGCATATATATATATATATATATATATATATATATATATATATATATATATATATATATATATATATATAATGTGTGTGCGCCTTGTATATATATATATATATATATATATATATATATATATATATATACAGACAAAACACATGTATATATATATATAATGTCAGCCCCTTTAAGAAACTTGTTTCTTATCGTTGAGCGCTTTCAGTTGTAATAAAGTCGGTCAACTTAGCTCATACGCGCAGATCGTCATATAATGATTAGACCACTCTCCTACTGACGTTAAAAAGCATTTAATAAGAATAAATGTTAAATTTCAACTGTATCTGTCGTGGTTAACCATAGCCGAATGGTTAAGGTATTGTTAATGAAGCCAGACATGACTTCTGTTGCCGGGGTTTGAATCTCTCAACTAGCGTTAATCGTGACACGCTGCATTGATGACTCCTAAAAGGATGAAACACTAGTCTGTAGGTATTTAATAATTATTATAGTAAATAATAATAATAATAATAATAATAATAATAATAATAATATATGTATACATACAAGACACGTATAAATATACGGATTTTATACACACACACACACACATATATATATATATATATCTATATATATAAAAATGTAAAGTTGGTTCGTTCTAAAGAAATAAAACCATGTTTATACGTTACCAATTTATTTGAAATTTTCAGACAACCCATTTTTAGAGTCGAGGTATGTTTTTATGTTATTAAAATAAATTTACCTAATTAAAATTAAAATATTAAATAAAATAAATATATTTATTTATCGTTTCTGCGAATCTGTTCTGTTGATAAAACTGAACTTCCGGTTCGATTCATTTCACAGCCACGAATTGACGAAAGGTTTAATTTTCTGTTAACTCGATAAGTAAAAAAAAAAACAAAAAAAAACATATTTCATTTGTTTATCTTCCAAATTTTTTAATTTACACATCTTTTCTTTATTATATAAGGCCAAAAAAAAAAGAAGTTTGTTGCTTGCTTTTGAGTTTTTTTTTCTATATAAGATTACTCATGCAGAGAGTGATCCGTGCTGAAATAATGTTATTATTTAAAAAGTCATTCTTAACATGGGGAGGTAAGGATGTTTTGTACCTATTCTGTACTTTAACCTTACAATTGAATAAATAAAAAAAACATATCGTAAAACGTTATTTAAACGTGGAAATATGATTTAAAAAATAGCGCGGCTCTCTGCATTAGCACCATTTTTATTTATTGTTGTTGTTTCACGAATTTTCGGCCAACTATTCCCCTGGCCTTCATGAAAAGAAGTCCTTTTATAAATGTTCAGTAAATTTTTCCTTTTATTATTCTTAAAGAGTAAAACTTTTCTTATTCATGAAAGGAGTTAAGCCTACGTAAATAAATAAATGTTTGTACACGTGACAAATTATCAATAAATGGTTTAGTTACTTTTTTTAAAAAATGTTTGTAAAAGTGCGAAAGGCGACGTTACGTTGTTGTACAAACATTACTCCCATGCTTAATTTCTATACTTATAGGTTTTTGGAATTTTTTTTTCACTGGATTATTATTGATTGGACACTAATTAAACAGATTATTAAAAAAAAATGTAAAAAAGAAATCATTATTTCGACATTTGAAAGTGGTGCTCACTTTTTAGTTACAACGTTCTGATAAATCAGTCACCCATGTTGTAAGCAATAAAAACGCGGTATATCAAAACCATAGAAAGTAAAAATAATGAGTCTCTACCGCATTTGTAAGTCAGAAATATATTTGTTTCTCAAAGAAAAAAAAATAGAGAGAACAAGACTTTTTTTATTGTTGTCATGAAAATAAAGTTTCGAGATTTTTAATTATTTTTTTTTTTTACTTATTTAGTCAGTTTGTGGTTTGTTTTTTTTAAAATTATTTTTGTGAAAGGTGAGTTTTTTTTCAAAACTTTTGTTTTGTTTCTTTTTAATTTTTTTAAAGTATTATAAATTTCACTAACATGCTGGAGAAATGTTTAATAATTTGGTATTTTTTTAGATTAGGTCCACCTCCACAATTTTCCTTTCAATGACGACATTTATATGTTTCCGAGTATGCTGAACACGCAAATTCCATTGAAATTTTGCGGAAATAAATAGTTGTATTATGCATTGTATTCTTCGGCGGCCATCTTTTTACGTGCACACGCGCCATAAACAAATACACACACGTAAAAAAGATGGCCGCCAAAGATTACAATGCATAATACAACTTTGTATATCTTGATAACTACTTATTTCTGCAAAATTTCGATGCGATTTTCGTATTCAGCATAGTCGAAAACCATTTCAAGTCGTCATTTAAAAGAAAATTGAGGAGGTGGACCTAATCTAAAAATTTACCAATAATTTTTAATCCCGTACGCCTCCCGATACATTGCTTCGTCAACATGCGAACATTTTATATCTCCCGAAGACACTTCCGTATTTAGAAAAAAAAAATAAATAAATAAAAAGTGACCGATTTACCAGAACGTGGTAACTAAAAAGTGAGTATCCCTTTCAAATGTTGAAATGATTTTTTTTTTTTTCAATTTTTTTTCATAATCTGGTTAGTGTTCAATCAATAATAATCCAGTGAAAAAATTTCAAAAAACCTATCAGTATAGAAACTCCACCACGTAAGTAAATAAATAAAAAATGTTACGTGCGCATGCGTTAGCCTTGACTAGGGGGTACTAAGGGAACGACCATTAAATAATTATGCAGGTCGCCATGGAACTCAACGCCCAAGGAGTATCAAAATAGTTTTCATGATCTGAAGAAATTTTTTTTCCGAAAAGTGGGTGATCACTTTTCCATCTCAATTTAACTTAAAATGAGCACCCACTTTCTGGCCACCTGAGGAAGGGGCATTTATTTTCGTGTTTATTGGCTTAAAGGTTTTTTTTACAAGGCAGTTTGGTACGCGAATGCATATTTAACAGTTTTCGTTTATGCTCACGCATAGCATAAACAAAGGCTACGTCTGTGAAATGGAAAATAGTCCCAGAGTTCAGGGGTTAATACCATGCAAAAGAAATCAAACAAAAAGACTTTTAAGCCAAGAAACACACAGAAAGAAAAAAAAATAGCATCCATTTTTTTTCTATCGAATTCATTTGCTGTTTTTATTGAAAACTATTTTCCCCCGGATTTTTTATATAATTTTCCATTAAGGGCTGTGCGTCTCACGTTCGTAAATAACAAATTTTTTTTTGTAGATTTTGGTGTGCTAAAAACGAATCTGCAAACCGTTTCCGTCGCAAAAAAATAGTTTTATGATATGAAGAAATTACTTTTTCGAAAAAAGTGGCGATCACTTTTCCATGTAAATTTAACTTAAAATGAGCACCCACTTTCTAGCCACCTGAGAGAGGGGGGATTTTTTCCCATGTTTATTGGCTAAACAGCTTTCGTTTATGCTTACGCATAGCGTAAACGAAGGCTACGGCTGTTAAATGGAAAATAGTCCCAGAGTTCAGGGGTTATTACCATGCAAAAGAAATCAAACAAAAAACTTTTTAGCCAAGAAACAGAAAAATGCCCCTCTCTCAGGTGTCCAGAAAGTGGGTGCTCATTCTAAGTTAAATTTACATTGAAAAGTGATCACCCACTTTTCGAAAAAGTAATTTCATGAATGTCATGAAAACTTTTTTTTTTTGCTACGTAAACGGTTTGCAGATTCGTTTTTAGCACACCAAAATCTACAATAAAATATTTCGTTATATATGAACGTGAAACGGGCCTTAAAGTAAAATAATACCGGATTTTTTTAGCAGATTTGCCGTTTAGTTGTACAAATATCCTCACACCAGGTAATCACTAAAAGGGATTTTTAAAAGTCGTCACCTGTATCGAGCAAAAGTTTTAAACCACCGATTATATGCCAGCCTAAATCATGGTAACATATATTGAGTGAGTTCATAACAGTATTTTTAGTTTAAACTCATTTTCCAAAAATTTCCCCAAACTTAATGTGTTCGATACAGTCTGCCGCCATTTGTATTTTTCAGATATACCGATAAACATTGAATGTTTTTGAACCGATTATACATTACATAAAAACACTAAAATCTTATCCAGTTAGGTAGAACACTTACTTTTCTTGCCTTTGATAACATTTATTTGTTATATATTTATTTTTTGACAACTTATTTGTATCTGTGTTTAGTAATATAAACCCTTTTCATTTAATGTAACGTTTAGTCGGCTCGAAAAACAGTGTTTATTGGTGTATTTGAAAGCTACAAATGGTGGTGGACACTGTTGATTACTTTAAGTTAGAGAAAGTGAGTTAAAACTAAAAAACTATACAAAATACTGTC
>NC_136500.1:64340151-64422651 GCF_053919585.1 Euprymna scolopes
ACACAAGCTAGTGTCAGTCCCAGAACAGCTGTCAGATATCTTCACAAGCTAGGCTACTATGGTAGAGCTGCGAGAAAGAAGCCTCTTCTTCGTCCTGTCAATATCAAACGCAGAAAATATTTGTCTCGTGAGATTGTGAAGAAACCTATAACCTTTTGAACCAATGGTATTTTCTTTGATTAGTCACGATTTGCATTATTTTCCAACAGCGGAAGGGTATGGGTATGGGGGCTCTCTCTGCAAGATTTGACTTTAAAAGACTGCAACCAATGCTGAAACATGAAGGTTTCTCAGTTATGGTATGGAGTGAAGTTTGGAGTTATTGTCGCTCAGTGGAATGCGAAGGAAACATCAATTCTGCTAAATATGTTTCAATATTACATGAAAGACTTCTACTAATATTCTGATGTTGTAAAATGAACTAAGTTAACTCCCTATTTATGGAAGACGAACTCCTTTTCAACCTGCTAGGGCGACACAACATTGGTTGAGCCAAAATGGGATTAATAAACTTTCATGGTCAAGTCAGATCCCGGATATGAACGTTTGGCGCATATTAGATCGGAACCTTCGCAAAAAGAAAAAGGGGCCCATCTCCTACGCTTGAACCAAACGAATGAGCTCCATTTTTTACACAAAAAAATCGCTTTTAACGCTAGTGACAGTTTGTTTATCATTTCCCAATATGCTCAACCTAAGTTAGGGAGCATTGATAGTCATTCACATACAGTAATGTTTCGCTGTATCACAGCTCATCAGTATGGTTAGACTTAGCAACTACCTCAAGTCTAGTTTGAAACTCGACAACCTAGGCGACAGTCAGTGCTCCTAAACGTTACGCTATTCAGCTGTTGCTAAGATGGGTATGTGGATTAACAATATATATAATATATATAATATATATATATATTAATGTATATATAATATATATATTTCTCTATCTACATATCTCTCTGTCTCTCTCTCTCTCTCTCTATATATATATATATATATATATATATATATTATATATATATATATATATATATATATATATATATATATTAGGCTGATGCAGAAATAGTGTCGTATTTTGAGGTTCAACTTCAAAAGATCATAACTCCTTTCATAATAAACTTTATTAATCGAAGTGAGAACCATTAGAATCGACACATAAACAAGTTTATTTATCCCATTAGCATAGAAATCCGGAGTTCTGGAAGGGATGGAATCATTGAAAGCCGATTCGGCATCATCTCGGCTTTTGAAGCATTTTTCGCGCAGGAAGTTGTCGAAATGCTTGAAAAAGTCATAATCGGTGGCCGAGAGGTTCCGTGAATATGTCGGATGAAGCTGAGTCTCTTAGCTCAATTCGTTCAGCTTCTGCAGGATCAGTTGAGTAATATGCGGACGAGGGTTGTCATGGAGAAGAATTGGTCCTTTCATATTGACCATTCTCAGGCACATGCGTTAGAGCTCCTGGTGCATTGCATCAATTTGTCAACAGTACTTCTCCGCCGTAATCGTTTCGCTCAGATTCAAGAAGCTGTGATGGATGAGACCGGCTCCAGACCACTAAACAGTCACCATAACCTTTTTTTGGTGCGATTTCGGCTTCGGGAAGTGTTGTAGAGCTTCTCTGGCGTCTAACCACTTTGCCAAACGCCGACGGTTGTCGTAAAGGTTCTATTTCTCATCACACGTCACAATTCGCTTGAGAAATGGGGCGTTCTTGTTTCACAGAAGAGCATAGAAGTTTTTTTTATTGTCGTTCAATTCATGCAGCATCCATTTATCAATTTTTTTTACTTCCCTATTTGCTTTAAATGGCGAACGACTGTTGAGTGGTCGATCTCGAGTTTAACAGCAACTTCTTGTATGATTTTGCGAGGATCGGCTTTAATTAAAGTTTTCAAATATTCGCTATCAACCGCAGTCGGCCGGCCGCGACCGTCTTTATCTTCGAGGCTCTGGTCACCATTGTGAAATTTATTGAATCACCGTTGTCCCACGCTTCTGTTAGTGGTTCCTGGGCCAAACACGTCTATAATATCACGAGCTATCTCGGCAGCTCTTCGGCATAGTTTGAACTGGAACAAGAAAATTGTACGAATTTGAATTTTGTCCATACTGTCGAAAAGTCTGCAAAAAAATGAATGAAGAGCTTGAAAATGGTAATGAATAACACAATTCGATATAACGAAAACCGCGCTTCAAAATAATATAAAATATAGCTATATATATATATATAAATATATCAATAAAATAATCCAGAAATCATATATAAAAGTAACATATGTGAGAAAACGATATTCTTTATGCACTAACCTTATATATATATATATATATATATATATATATATAGAGAGAGAGAGAGAGAGAGAGAGAGAGAGATAGACTCTTTAGAATGTGAGAGAATATATAATTATTTCCACATCCAGACAACGTCGTAGCTCGCAAGAGCCAAGAAAGCCAACAAACCAGAAGTCCAAGACTCGAGTTTTTCCCTCATTTGGGCTCATCAGTTAGACACATCTGAACTCAGGATTTGAAACCCGAGCCTCTTGCACGGTAGGCGAGCACTCTACCAACTGAACAAACACGCCACAAACACAAGAATGCCTATTAACTTACACATATATGCACTGATGATTTCGCAAGGATGAAACACAGTGTTTTTTAGATAATAGAAGCATTTTAAATGATTATTTATAATTATAATTATTTCCACTCCTTTAAGAACCATGTTTTATAAGTGTTGAGTATGTGTTTGTGGATGAAAAGTCGGTCAGTTGGCCTACGTGCGAGATCGTGACCTCCAGTCACTCGATCGCTGTAGACCGACATTTAGTAACGTTTATGCCTTTATAATTTTTATACTCACGTTTATATCGTTGCTGTTGATGTTGGCAATAGGCTATGTTTCTTGGAGACATAGGCGGTATTGTTAGAGGGAGGGGGTCGAATCCCATGACTAACAGCAATCGTAATTCCTGCACTGATGATTCCGAAAAGAATGAAACATGAGTGCCTGTAGGCTAAAAAAAATGAACAACATTTTTTTTTTCATATTTAAAATTAAAAAATAATAAAAAAAATTAAGAATGATTACACACACACACACACACACACACACACACACACACATATATATATATATATATATATATATATATATATATATATATATATATATATATATATATATATATGTAAAAGAGATTTAGAAGGCTGTCACAATGCGAGGAATGAATTATAGTCGCTGTTGGTAAGAGGAGAAGAGAACAAGTGGCGATTTACAAATCAATAAGTACATATATATATATATATATATATATATATATATATATATATATATATATATATATATATATATTATTATTTTTTTTTATATATATTTTAAAAGGGAAAATTTTTCCGAAATTAATAATGGAATACGTCGCATGAATACAAGTAAGACATTTTACCATACAACTGAATAAATATATATATAAAAAAATGATTAAAAAAAATATATATATATATGTACTTATTGATTTGTAAATCGCCACTTGTTCTCGTCTCCTCTTACCAACAGCGACTATAATTCATTCCTCGCATTGTGACAGCCTTCTAAATCTCTTTTACATACCTATCCCACACAATGCTTCAAGCAAACTACATATCAATCCTATATATATATATATATATATATATATATATATATATATATATATATATATATTACATTATATATTACTCTGTTTTACACCAAACAATGAACGAAACTTAAAACATATTGTGTAATTTTTTTATATTTTTATGTTTTGATGAATTTTAAATGATTACATTTTTCTTTACAGAACGATAAAATTTTAATTTGCTTGATTACAACCTTATTAAGATGGAAATGGCTAAGAATCGTTTGAGGTATATAATGCTTTATGAGTTCAAGAAAGGAAACTCAGCAGCCGACTAGAAAT
Source organism: Euprymna scolopes (assembly GCF_053919585.1). Taxonomy (NCBI): domain Eukaryota; kingdom Metazoa; phylum Mollusca; class Cephalopoda; order Sepiida; family Sepiolidae; genus Euprymna; species Euprymna scolopes. Next base: position 64,344,093 of record NC_136500.1, read on the forward strand.
ATTCAGTTTATGAAAAGGAATGTGTGAATGAAAGAACTTGCAGAAGATGGTTTGTGAAATTCAGAAGTAGAGATTTCACTCTTGAAGATGAAGATTGAACCGGACGTCCAGTTGAGTTTGATGATAAGTTTCTTGAAGCAGCTCTTGAAAAAAAATCCTGCTTTATCAGTAGAGAAATTGGCAATAATAATCAGTTCAAACCATACAACTGTTCATCATCATCTTCAATAACTTGGAAAAATTCTTAAACTTGGAAAATTGGTGCCTCGTAAATTGTCTATAAACAATCTCAAATCGCAAGTGGACATCTGCTCTTCTCTTCATTCTCGCCAACCAGTTTCACCTTTTTGGATAGACTTGTGACTGGTGACGAAAAATGGATCTTTTATCGAAGTGTTAAGCGTCATAGACAACGACTTGGTAAAGGGGAAAAAACCTCAGCCACAGCCAAAAAGAGAATTTCGTGGAAATAATGTTCTTCTGTCAATATGGTGGAATTTCCAAGGAATAATCCACTTTGAATTGTAACTACCTAATGCAACAATTATTGCTCAAATCTACTGCCAGCAATTAGAGATTTGAACCAAGCTTTGTGGAAAAAAAGACCTGCTCTAGTGAATCGAAAAAGGGTTATGCTTCATCAGGACAATGCACAACAAGAATCACCTCACAAAAGATCGAAAAATTTGGTTGAGAGAAAATTTCTCATCCACCCTATTTTGCTGACCCTATCCTTCACACTACCATTTGTTTCGTAGCTTACAAAATCATTTGGAAGGGACAACTTTTGTAATGCAGAAAGATCTTGAAACTGGCATTTGTGAGTTCTTCGGATGAACACCAAAAGGATTTTACAGTAATAGAATTAATAAGCTTGTTAATAGATTGAAGGAAGTCATAGATAATCAGGGAAAGTATATTGATAATTTAATCTTTAATAAAATGTAACACTTGGTCATTTTTTTCTTTCATCATAAATTCGGACAGAACTCATGGAATAACCTGATATATATATATATATATATATATATATATATATATGTGTGTGTGTGTGTGTGTGTGTGTGTGTGTGTGTGTGTGTGTGTGTGTGTGTGCGTATGAATTTACATATACATATATATTTATATATACATATGTATGTATTTATATATACATATATATATCGTTAAACTCACTACTCGTTCAAGCAGCCGCCAATAGCGTAGTGGATGACTATATATATATATATATATATATATATATATATATATATATATATATATATATATATATATATATATATATATATATATATCCTCTATCTATAATATAAAGCTGAACGTCTGTGTGTGCGTCTGGTCACGAATAGGCTCCTATATGGTTGACTATTATAGAAAATTGATCACGTATAATGATAGAAGATGTATCGAGACACAGGAATGGGTATGTTTGATCTGGCATAGTGATGATTCATTAAAATTGTGGGGTCTGCGTACGCGCCTGGTCCACAAAGTATGGAAATAAAAAAATTAAAAATTAAAAAAAAAACGTTTACAAGTGTTTTTGATATAGATGTACACAATAATACTTTGATAAGTATGTTTTAACTTAAATAGGGATGGTATAATAAAATTGTGGGGTCTGTGTTCGCGCTTGGTCTCCATAGAATGGAAATAGGCACAAACTTTAATAAAGACTTTTCATATCTATATGCGTAAGTATACTTTGATAATTATGTTCCAGTTTGAAGAAATATGGTATAATAAAATTATGGGGTGTTCGTTCGCGCCTAACCTCCATAGAATGGAAATATGTCACAAAGTTTAACAAGGTTTATTTTTTTAAGAATATTGTGATAAGTGTTTCATTGTGAACAGGTATGGTATAATAAATTATGGGGTTTATCTATTTTATTTTTACTTTAATCATATTTTGCTTTGGTTTTGATACCCCCAAATTGGAAGCTATCTCTTTACAACCCTTCCTTTTCATAACTTATCATACTTTCATAAATCAGAGTCCGTTTTCTTTTGGCTGTTTTTGAAACCAGTCAACGACGGTACTTTTGCTAATATATATATATATATATATATATATATATATATATATATATATATATATACTTTTCGACAAAGATAAAACTAACCTAGTAGACACTAAAGGATTTACATACGAAATTAGCAATCCACTCTGATTGATTCGGACGGGTTAAAAATAAGAAACATTATTTTTTGAACGTCCATGTATTTTTTTTTAAACTTTTGGACATTTTTCAGAATGCATTATTTTTTTTTTACTAAGATTCGTTCTAAATAGAAGTGGCGGGGAGGCTATATATCTTTCATAAGTCAGATTTGTTATTGTTATGCGTGTGTCTATATTTTATATACGCATTTATAAATCGCTCGGTTAAAATGAAAAAGAATATCAATTTACTCATTAAGATTTCGAACTCAATTTTCAGTCATTTTAATGCCTTTATTATTTGAGTGGAATTTACGTTAATGGACTTAATGCTGTTTATAACAATTTTAAATGTATGAAAACTGATAAATGCGTTCTTTTTAATATAGAAATTACATTTTTATTAAAAGATGGATAATGGATAGAATTTAAAAAAAAAAATGTGAAATCCAAAACAGAATAATTCATATTATTTTTAATGTTTGGACTACTGTATTTATTTGGAGTGTTATTCTTGCAACGTTTCAGTCGATATACTCTCCTACCTTCACTTTGTCGAACTCGGGAGTCTTTTTATCGTAATCTTGTGTAATAAATATTTTTTAAATATTTATTTTTGTAATTAACTACAATTCTCAAGTTCGTTTCGTTGTTCATTCTTTCCTGCCCAGTATTTTGGATAAACCACGATTTCTGTAACATCTGAGTAGCTGAAGACTCCATTGTTTCTTCTAGCCACAGCATATGCACACATTTCAAGCGGGGAACTGTACGAAATGTCGAATTCATGAGAGATTGTATACGGAAAGAGAGTTAAATTGGGCGCAAAAAGTTCAGTGAAAGAGAAGGTGAAAAGGAGTGAAAAAAGTTAGGGTTATCTGCAGGTGGACCTGATTAATATTTAATTCCTATTTTATTATTAATAAATTTTTCGTAAAGATATTTTATAATTATGTAGCGCTTAATGTTCTCGAGTTACGAGTACGTTGGTTCAGTTTCGCTAGGGGTAAAACAAATTTTTAGTTTCTAAGCCTTGATGGCGTCGGTGCACTTGGCATTATCAATTTTATATCAATTGTCAAACTTTTCCTATATTCATAGTTATGACTGTACACTGTAGCATGCTAACATACCTATACAATGCAGACACCTACACACATCCACCATGCAATTCAGGTACACAATCATAATATTTATACACACACGCAATATACACTTGTACACCAACATATGGTTACTCTAACATCTGAACACGGATATATATATATATATATATATATATATATATATATATAGTGAGAGAGAGACAGACAGACAGAGACAGAGACAGAGGCAGAGACAGAGAGAGAGAAATAGAAAGGAACAAACCGTATTATGTGTTCATCAACGTTTCGTCTTTATTTCGAGACTTCCTCTAGATGAATGAGATTAAGAAACAAAAAACACCACTATAAAATATTTGAAAATGTTTCACGTGCAAAGTGTGACGCTGTTCTCTTTTAGAAAAACGGAAGAAGACGTTGGAAACTCAAAAAGGAGGGGGGCTTGCACTGTTAAAGAGAGAGAAATCTTAGTGACGTCATATAGTCGTTAATGTAATTATATATATATATATATCCACACACACACATACACACATATATATACGTGTGTGTGTAAGATGTTTAAATTATATATATATATATCGCCTCAACATTAATATATGTATATATATATATATATATATATATATATATATATATATATATATATATATATATATATATATATATAGTGGACTCCCGTCAATTTCGACGAATGAGGTTTCGCCACAACAAGTTGTTCGGAAATCCACACAAATTATTTGTTTATAGTGGTGAACGGTTTGTGTAGAACCAACTATACTTTTGTTACTATTACTGCTAATCCTTGTCGGTATAGATGACTGCCACAAGACAAAGTACACAATACAGCGCAGGTTTTTACATCAGAGTTACTTTATTCTGGGTGCATGTCTTAACTAAAACTTGGAGTGCATATCGCTCCCAGAGAATTAATGCCTCCAGATACCAACCGTAAAATTTTTACGACTCAGTGCGGTACATACAGCGCGTAGTCATCTCACATGGTCACCCAGCCGGTACTGGCCAGGTTCAACGATGCTTAACTTCGATGATACATATATATTTAGGCGATTAGTCGGAATCAGAAATCGATAAAATCAGAATATTTATGGGTAATGACAAAATGATAAACATTCATTGATTCAAAACCAAATTAAATTTACCAGCACATCATCTACATGTATATTTTTTATGAAATACGAAACTATAGCACATATTATACGGGTTTACGAAAAAAACAGCAATTCTAAAGGTAAATATTTAGATGTTTTTAAAGAATCGGAATTAGTAATTGTATCGAGATAAGAAATTTTAAACAGAATTAGTAGTTGTGTTGGAAGTGGAAAAATATTGGAATCGTCCCATACTAACAGTTCAGCCCGGCTTTTCTCGGGCCCTATGTACTGTTCATAACTTCATGTGCATATGTATATATTAAAAAGTGTGCCTATGTACGCTAATGCCTTTCTATATAATAGATTTTCTTAAGAAAATAGACTTCCTTAGCGAAAAGTTAGTAGAGACTGCAAAGGTAAAATGCTTTAATATTTTGGCCCCAATTTTCACCCCTTATCGTTTATTATTTTGGGCTTAAATCAATATATAATGTTTGACCCATGTCAAGGTAACCTACATCTAAAGTTTCAAGTGTTTAAGGCCAAAATTGGCGGAGTAGTTTGGTAGAGTCTGCAAAGGTCAACTTTTTCAATCTTGGTCTCTTGGCAGTTAAATTTTCCCCCCCAAAAAACTGATTAAAAAGCTTTCTGCATGTCTGAATACCCTTTATGTAAACTTTCAAATGTTTAGACCCAAAATTGGCTTAATAGTTTGCTAGAGACCGTAAATGTAAAATCTTTGAACATTTGACCCCTTGGCAGGCAGCCAAAATTTTCGGCCAAAAACTGACTAAAAAGCTTGGCCTATGTCTGAATGCACTTTATGTAAAATTTCAAATATTTAGATAAAAAAATTGGCTGAGTAATTTGGTAGAGACCGCAGAGGTCAATTTGTTTTTAAATTCGACCCCAATTTTGACTCCTTAGCATTTATTGTTTTGGGCTCAAATAAAATTATTAAGTTTGATCCATGTCCAAAGAACCTATACCTAAAATTTCAAATGTTTAGACCCAAAATTGGCGGAGGAGTTTGGTAGATTTCTGAAAGGTCAAGTCGTTGAACGTTTACCCCTTGATAGCCAAGTTTCTGGCCGAAAACCGATCACATCGATTTTCCCAAATCTCAATACCCCTTATGTCAAATCTCGAATCTGTAGACCGAAAATTGAGTTATTGTGAAGGAAAATGTACACAGACAGACACGCCCACAGACATTTTCACTTATATATATATATATATATATATATATATATATATATATATATATATCAAACACAGGGAATCAGAATAGTAGTGTGTGGATATGCCCTGATGCCCACGAATCAGCCCCTAGCTATGGCTTAAGTAGTAACGGTAGATAAAGCTCGTTAGCCATGGTCGGCCTTTCACCTGGGAGAAAAAAAACTCCAACTTCAAGCCCGTCAAATTCCTGATGTGTTGAACAGTTTCGGCATGTAAAGATCAAAAATTATGTATATTTATGCAAGTTACTGGGTTGGATTCTGGCGCACGATACTCTTTCGACGAAGCGACTCTTCTATGGAGAACTTGCGAGTGATAAGCGTACGCAACATAAGCCCAGAAAGCGCTACAAGGATGGCCTCAGAAGCAATCTGAGGGATACAGATATTGATACCAACATCTGGGAAGAAACTGCGGTTGATCGTGGCGCCTATCGGAAATTGGTAAAAATTGGTTGTGGTCCTTTTCAGATTAAGAGGTTGGAGTGTGCAAAGTTGAAAAGGACACTTAGGAGGGGAGATCTGGAATTTTTGCCATGCAACCATGCAAATTGAATCTGTGAAACATATGGTCGTTTTCTCTTTTCGAAGGCAGGGTATGTGAGCCACCTGAAGTCTCACAATAGCAGACCATCGTCAGTCAATGTTCCACAACGACTTCGTAGCACAGTGTGTAATATGCAGCAAGGTATGCAGCTCTACATCTGGACTGAGAAGGCGCATGATTGTGCGCAAAGAAAGTATTCCTCATCCGGATCCAATCAAACCCGTTAATACATTGAACATCGTGTGTCATGTCTGCTATCGTCCCTGTAAGCCAGCTGCAGGCCTTCAAAGTCACCTGAGGACACATGAGAGGATACTTGATGGAGAACATGAATCTTGAGACGGCAAGATGCTGCAATCATATATATATATATATATATATATATAATTTAAAGGAGATTAGAACAATAGTCTAAAGAGCAGAGTGTATTTTTATGTAATAGTAAAATTACTAATTTAATTAAAATACAGGGAAAGAAAAAGTGCTCGTTGTAATTTAGATATATAATAAGCTCGATAGGTAAATATCCTAGAGCTAATTTAATATTCAGTAATGTGATTAATAATTTAAAATTCAAATTAGAATTAAATTAAAATTCGTTTCACAAGAAGGAACAACGACAAAATAAATAATTTGTACGATCGTTTCGGAAAACAGTGTTTTTATTGTGGTAGACATTAAGCTATGGACAATAGTTTTTACATATAGTATTTTTAACAAACAAAGTTTCCTCATCAGCAAAGTATTGGGAAGGGTTTTTAATATATGTAAAAGACACCATAAATAAAGCTAGTATTAAAATATAGACAGATGTATCTTTTAATTCTTCGCCTTTTGAAATCAGAAACTAAGGTCAAAGTATTCATATGGATGTTTATTGTAGCTTTCCAACTTAAGAAATGATAAATTTATCATTTCTTAAGTTGGAAAGCTACAATATGAATACTATGTGTAAAGTATGATAGGTTATGAAAAGGAAGAGTTGTAAATTTGGGTTGAATTTGGGGGTATTAAAACCAAAGCAAAATATGATGAAAGTAAAAATAAAATAGATAAACCCCATAATTTATTATACCATACCTGTTCACACTGAAACACTTTAAAAAACCTTGTTAAACTTTGTTAAACATTCTATGGAGGTCAGGTGCGATCAAACACCCCATAATTTTATTATACCATATTTCTTCAAACTGAAACATAATTATCAAAGTATACTTACGCAGAGGAATATGAAAAGTCTTTATTAAAGTTTGTGCCTATTTCCATTCTATGGAGACCAGGTGCGAACGCAGACCCCACAATTTTATTATACCATCCCTATTTGAATTAAAACATACGTATCAAAGTATTCTTATGTACATCTATATCAAAAACACTTGTAAACGTTTTTTTATTATTTTAAATTTTTTTATTTCCATACTTTGTGGACCAGGCGCGAACGTAGACCCCACAATTTTAATGAACCACCGTTCTGCCAGATCAAACATACCCATTACTGTGTCTCGATCAGTGGCGTACCTATGTAAAATGGCGCCCATGGCAAAGTTTGAATGTGCGCCCCTTCTTAATAATTTATACCTTAGATATACCTAACCTACATAATATTATAATACAGGCACAATTTTAACGAAAGATAAACCATGAAATGAATATTTTAATAAAGTAATTATATGGTTATTCTTGCTTTAAGAAATAAAATTCTAAATTATCCAAAAAGAAAGGACTACAACATACTTCATTTATTTTTATTATGAAGAAATTGAAGGATAACAAACATACCACAATAAACCTCAATAAATCCAGCCTTTTTTGTTTCAATAATAACATTCTAAAATAACACTTTTCGTGCCTTTATGGAAGCAAATTCGTCTATGATTTTATCAAAGTTAGTTTTCTCTAATTCTTCCCTTTCTATACTCATCAAAGCTAGATCACACAATCTGTCCTGACTCATTGAGGCTCGGAGACATGAAAGAATTAGTTTCAGTTTACTGAAACTTCGCTCGCAGCTTGCAATAGATATTGCCATTGTCAACATTATTTGCAAAGCAATTCGAAGATTGGGAAATACGCTCTCATCACCATATTCAACTATGAATGTCAGAAGGTCTTCAGGACGCGATATCTTTAAGTTGGCACGGCTTGATATCAACATTTTGCAATCAATAATCTCCTCATATAATTGCTTGCCATCTATGTCTGAACTGTACACAGCTCCCAAATTTTCACACATAGACTCTAATTGTTCACAATCAGATGAGTCAGGACCGTAACAAAGGCCTTGGACATCCAACAGATAGCCAAATTTGGAATCGATGTCAAATAACCGGGAGAATCGATCATCCATCTCTTTGTGCAGGCGGTCTAGAGCTCCCTTCATGACTCGTTTCATTTCATCTGTTCTTGATAACCCGGCATCTCGTGCATTTTCACCAGCCATTCTTGTTTTTCCCCTTGTCCTTCTTTTGATTTCAACGTCCCATTTTTCACAAAGGTTCTTGCCATCTTCCAAGCAGTCATCAACTAAATTTTCTCTTGCATCATTGAAATGATCTCTTAGGCCTTTTATGTCTAGGACAGCATTGTGAAAATTCATTGTCTTGTCTTGCAATCGTTTTTGCACTCTATCTATTGGCGTAAGTATTTTGTGCCAAAAACCCAACAATGTTAGAAACTCGTATGTTAGTATGCGATTTACTAGTTGTTTAGCGTCACTCTGGGTATCAATTGTTTGGCTGACATCTTCTATCATGCTGTCTAGTACATCAACGATTTTGTCAAGATACATTTGTACAGGCTTCACTGCTTCTGTTCTAGAACTCCAACGGCTTTCTGCTTCAGCCTTTAAAACCAGTGGGACAGCATCTTTTAGTTTCTCCCACTGCTGTGTGGAACGGGAAAAGAAGCTATACAATGAGTCAATAACTCCAAAGAACGAGACCATTTCTGTATCTAGCCTGGCTGCCTGAACACCTACAAGGTTAAGTGAATGGTTATCACAATTTACAAACACTGCCAGCTTGTTTTTTTTTCATTTATTCTTTGCTGCACACCACTTCTGTGTCCCGCCATCACAGCAGCATTGTCATAACATTGTGACCGACAATCTTCTATCTTCATCTGGTCTTTCTCCAGTTGTTGCATGATAACTTCAACGAAGCTTGCAGCATCCTTCTGACGTATATGGAGAAAACCCAGAAAGGACTCTCTAACACAAACTGTTTTCCTTTCAAAATCAATATCCACAAACCTTACAACTTCTGAAATCTGCTCACGATGTGCCTGGTCCGGGGTTGAGTCGAATAGAAGACCATAATACTTAGCTTTTTTAATGCTGTCTAGTAAATTCTTGCGAACGGTAGATGCCATAATATGAATAAATTCATTCTGAACACCTGGGGAAATGTAAGATAATGCGTAAGGATGACTTTCAATAAGAGCGAGGTGCTCTCGCATCACAGGATCAAAGACGACAAGAAATTTCATTAAACCAAGGAAATTACCCACATTTGAGTTACCATCTGCCTGAAGTGATTCCCTGTGTCCTCGCAAAGCAAGGTTCTGTTTTGTCAAGTATTTGATACCGTGTAATATTCTCATGAGAATGTCACGCCATTTCTGCTTTTCTTTTTCAACTTGTAACTAGAGTTCTACGTCAAGAATCCCTTTTTTCAGTTAGATTTCTTTCCAGTTCTTTCCACAGTGTAAAACACTCTCGATGATTCTTAGCATTTTCATGAACGGTCATCCTTTCAGGTGCTTTCCACTGACTAAATCCACCCTCCTGTTGCAATGTGGATTGATGCTCTGATCGGGAATAGAGCAGGCAGCAGATGCAATATGCAGACTTTTTGGAAGGCGAATACACTAGCCAAGAGCGAGTCACCTCCTCGCCATTTGCTAATTTCCTCTTGAACCAGTTACTACTCATTGTGCGATTATTTATAGGCAGAAAAGGTCCATGACTGTTCTGAAAATATTTTGAACCAAGCTTTGTGATTTCTGTTCTCATTTTATCTGACAAAATAGGTTTTCCAGTCTCCTTACTAAGATTTAAGAGTCCAATATCGTGTTCTGCAATGATGCATCAGATTCCATAAATCTATGTACTTTGTCGTTTTCTGATTCCATGCTCCCAACATGACAAGCCTTCTCCCTCAACTTAGGATCTCCATTAGATTGTGCCTTTGAACCATCTTCAGATTCAACAGTACTAACAGAAGGTGCAGGCTTCTTGAACAAACGCCTTAAGACTTTACTTGACTTTTCAGCTTCTGCTGCTTCCCGCTTTTGCCTTTTTCGTCCTTCAGCCCCACTTTCCTTTTTCTTTGTTATGGTTCGTTTCATGGTTTGATCTGTAAAAATAACCTTAAGTCCTGATGGTAATACGAATAATGAAATTTAATAAAATTAACAAAAGATAAAAAGTATATGCGATGTGGATGTAACAGGGTTTTTAATAGTTAATTTAGTGAATATAATTCTGGCATTTTTATTGTGTTCGCTTATCTTTCGCGGAAAGACAAAACAAATGGCAAAGTTGACAAAATGCGCCCTAGCCGCTAAAAACTGATGGGGGTGCAGTTATGACAGCCGGCTTATTATTATAAGCCTCCGAGTAGTTTTTGATTGTGTTCGAAAGATTAAAGTCTAAAATAATCTTCAAAAGAAAAAAAAATGCATTTTCACGCGTGAAAAAAAAGTTATGAAGAAAGATACGAAAAATCAAAAATATAGCTAAATTTCAAAGTTTTAGAATTTTCGTAAACATTTTCATTATAACTTTCTTTTTTGTAAAAATACATGTTTTCTTTTGGAGAATAACTTTAGACTTTAATCACCATCAAGATCAAAAACTAATGGGAAACTTATAAAAAATTATAATAACCTGACCTTCATAACCAAAACAATAATTATTTTAGCATGCAGATTGAGAGATGAGTTTTGCATTTAAATTTAACATAAAATTGATTTCCCATACCATGACCATTCTTACTTTTAAAGCAATTAACAATTTTTTTTCCAGATATTATTACAAATTAATATGCTCACGGTCACTTATATTTCTATAGTAGCAGATGAATGGATGCAATGTAGCTTGATTTTTATTCCAGTGGAATCTTTAAGCCACATCTTGCAAAATAAATGAATAATTCTCAAAAATGCCCAGAATTTATTTCCGATAACTAATTTATTGGTGCTCATGCAGAATGCGGACCATGATAGTTTTTGATAAGATCAAGTTTAATTTACAACATTTTTGTTTATTTAATTGTTAGGTGGAAGAAGAAAAGTTATAAAATGTCATCTCCTCCTCATTTAAAAAAAAAATGAATTTCTAAATAACATTATTTCAGCACGACTTATATTCTGCATACATACCAAATTTATTTTATTAACTATCCGAAAATACTTAAATAACTAAGAAATATTTTAAATTAAATTTACATGTGAATAAATTCTAAAAGAATTGATATATTTCTCTGTCAAGTTTTTCAGTGTGTTCATGTATAATCTTTTAAAATAAAATGTAGAATACCACTTTTGTTTATGAGAGAGAATTTTACTGAAAACTTATTTTAAAATAAATAATAATAATAATAATAATAATAATAATAATAATAATAATAATAATAATAATAATAATAAGAAGAAGAAGAAGAAGAAGAAGAAGAAGAAGATAAATAGTAGTTTTATATAGTAAAAATATCTACTTTAATTCTACATTTAGATTAAAATATAACTTACATTTTTATGGTGACTGACAAAAGTTCAATCTTCTAGTCTGTATTTGTGGGTCTTGTCAGTTCCAAGACAAACTCAACTGGCAAAACGGTTTCAGTAAAATTAATTTTTATTGTTTTTTATCTTCACCCATCCCCCTGTTATATATTTAGAACTTGGTTTTACAAACCAGTAAACAGAGAGCAGCCTCAACCAATAAATAGCCAGCAGCTTAAAAACCAAAGTTAAGACCTTTTAGCACCTTCTTGTTAGATTTGTCAATGCTGAAGGACTGGATAGAAATCAAAAGGTCATGTTTTATGGTTGTTTTTTTTTTCCTACATAGCTAAAATAAATCCACATCATATATTTGTTATTAGGTTTTATTTGTACTGGTAGCTTAAAAATAAATATTCCTCATTTTATCTTTTAGTACCAGCTATGAAAAAGTTTAACATTTTTTTTTCAGAATCGGTTTTGAAATTGGAAATTAGGCTAATAATTTGTAGGGGACTAGGATATATAAATATCCCAATCCCGTTACAAAAAAATAATGAAACGAATGAGGAATTGAAGGAAACAAAGACTCAATTAATGGAGAAGGTAAACGTCGTTTATTTGCTGTTGAAAGAAATAAACATTTTAGTTATAACATGTCCGCGCGTATGTAACCAATGTTCGTTGCAGGACTGGTGTTGTAGCAAGAAAAGGAAATGTGTTTTCATCTCAAGTTCGGGTCACTATTGTATGTTCGCGCGTGGGAAGAGAAATAAATGTTGTAGGAAAATTGAGAATGGTAGTCCAGCGTGTGTATGCATTGATAAGGAATGAACTTTCGTAGGTTTGTATAATTAAGCAAAGCGTACTTATCTTTTCAGGGGTGGTAAGTGGGTGGCCGGTCGTGCTACTTCGGTGATATGTGTCCAGGCTTTTAACTCGAAAGCGGCGACTACTTTTATCAACGACTAGCAGCGCGGCGTCTTCGCCTCCTGTGTTTTTCTCCTTTTTCTTTGGTTTGTGTGAAATAGGCATTGTTAGAATTGAAGGCGTCTTGGCCCATAACGTGAGGGCGGAGTTGGCTTCACTTCACTGGTGCCTTATTTCTTCTTCTTCTTCTTCTTCTTCTTCATCTCTTTAGGTCGGTGGGAGAATCTCCCCGTGCGTTCACTGACGCAGCTGGGCGAATCTCTTTTTCTTTTCTTTTTCTTCTTCATTTCTTTAGGTCGGGTGGAAGACTGTCCGTGCGTTCACCGACGCAGCTGGGCGAATCTCTTCTCTTTTCTTTCTGGTCACCTCATTTTATAGTCGTAAACCGGCTCCCAGCGGCTGTGATATTTTAGGCCCTTGTTTTTGGCGGGGAGCTCTGCCATTGATTGATAATTCTTTTATGGTTTCTTATTTTTCTTTTTCCAAACGGAAGCGATGCGTGGAGCCATGTGCAAACGACGATTTTTTATTTTGTCTCTTATGCTGGAGACGTTAGCATCCGGTTTGCATGTTCCCACAAATTTAGATCATTTTAGGTCACTTTTATTATTTTGGAATTTCTTAAGAATTTTATAGGGGTTACTCTCAAGGACATCCCTGAAAAAAATTATTTTGTAAATTTATGATTTTTTGACACTATATGATTGGTTAGAAATATTCAGGAAGCTGGAAGATCGGAGCAAAAAATTGCATTTTCAGGAAGATATAGACGAAAGTTTTAAAAGTTGGATCAAAATACCGTGGTATTTTGAGGGTTAAAAAGTTTCTGAAGAAGTTTTCTAATAAAACTTGTTGGATTGAGATAGTACTAAAAGTTTAAGATTTTTACCATCCTATTACTAGTTTCTTATTTAAAAAAATAGCATACTTTTATCATAACTTGGTGTTTCCAACCCTTATCAATTAATTTTGAAGACTATAGGCCTGTGAAATTGTTGAAATTGTTATCAGAACTTTTTAGTATCTGGCTTACTTGCAAATTTATTCCAAAATTAAGGTGTGATGTCAGTTTAGCAAATGTCTAAATTAATTATTACATCCAATAGGGGAGGGAATATTTTTCATTATCATCGAAAATAGACCCGACTTTCAACAGAAACTGTGAGTGAACGGAACAAGAACTTTTTACCATTTTTGGTCCAGAGGTAATTTATTGTGTCTAGAAAAAATGTATGAAAAAAAAATGCATTACCATATCAGCCACACCCTTTTTTATTGGATTTTGGTGCATGTGGGTAAAAAATCCAAAAACCCTTAATATCTCTATAAGGATTCACTTTTTAGCAAATCTGATGCCATTTTTGGATTCCTTTTGGTCAAAATACTTACCTGTGCAAATTTTCAGAGCCACACGATCTTTCAATCAGAAAATATTCAAAGAAATGACATCACAAAATTTATCCCAGGCGCCACATTATGCAGCAAAAACGAAAACAAAAAATGCTCTAAATCGGAAACCGCTTGGAATTAGATACTAAAATTTTCAGGATTTCTTAGTTTCTATATTGTCTACCTGCACTGCAAATTACAGCCAAATCTGAGGGTATGGGTGTCAAGCCCTGGATGATTTGACATGGAATGCATAAAAAAGGGTGGTGGCCTTTCGTTTATTCCGGTTTGAATATATCGGAATTATGCAGAAAAACTCGCTCCAGTAATTACGCATATGTTCAAATTTTAATTTTTGTCAAGCAATTTTTGCGCCCACGTCAGAGTAGCGCCCATGGCACGGGCCATGCCTGCCATACCCTAGATACGCCACTGGTCTCGATACATGTTCTATCATTATATGTAATCAGTTTTCTATAATAGTCAACCATATAGGAGCCTATTCGTGACCAGACACACACACAGACACATATTCAGCTTTATACTATATATATATATATATATATATATATATATATATATATATATATATATATATATATATATATATATAGTGGAGATGGTAATTAATAAAAACTGAAGGAAGTGCTCAATACTGTTGTAGAGCAAATATGCGTTTTATTTTTTATTACCGTATCTTTCTGTTAAGTTACATTATTGTTTCGGCTACTTGGCCGTTCATATATATATATATATATATATATATATATATATATATATATATATATATATATAGGAAAGGGGAGAATAGATAGATAGGTAGAAAGAAATATAGATTGAAAGAAATTAGAAAGAGCAGAATAGAGAGATAACGTAAGTATATGGGAAGCTTATTAGGTGGTTGTTAATTTCATCTGATGAAAATTTCGTATTCTGCTATACTCCGCAATTATTGTTCTATCGTTATGCGGCAGGCGAAGAGAAGTCGCCGAGGAAAGGAGGGCAAATAAATATCGAATGCAAGTGTGTGAAGAGACCCGGCAGTCGGCGACGGTTCGAGTATGCGTTAGAAATCAGTGCGGAGCTTTCGGTATTTATCATGCTGCCGCCATTTTAAACTCCTTAAATGAAATGAACGACTGTTGATAACAGCGAGTGTAATAATGTTAACGCCGATAAGAGCAGCTTTCTAGGAAGGCAAAATGTAGAAGACGCGTGCAATTTTTCTTTTTGTTTTGTTTTTGTTTTGTTTTGTTTTTCGCGGGAAGATAAGAAAAAAGATGGCGGCGAGTGTTTTGCGTTTTACAGCTTCGAACGAAAGTGGGTAGGGCTAGAAGGAGTTATGAATCAAGAACAACAACCGTTAAAACGAAGTAGAGAATCATATATGAATATGCTACAAGATAGGATTGATATATAAATATGAAATCACGTCCTAGAATAGTAATTATCAACCAACGAGGCATACCCAAGAGAAACAAGAGAGGATTAAATGGGGATTCCCTATCTAAATACTGTTGATTATGCACCAACTGTATAGCTTATAACACACTAGAGGAAGACCCGTTCTATGATGGGTCAACTTAATTACTCCCGAATTGAAAAGCTTTGCATCATTTTTATATGTTTTTTCTTCGGTTAAAATATGATGCTATTAAACATGAAATATCGGGTTTGTTTTATAGATGTATTTGTATCCATACTCTTACTAGATTGTTGCTATGCTTTTCCACTATTCCATATATTAAATATTCCATGTATATAAGCACATCGAAGAGCTATGACATACCAATACAGTCCGTTTGTAGATCACTCACGGAAAAAATGTATTGCTGTATCATAGCTTTTCGATGTGCTTATATACATTTAATGTAGTTTGCTTGAAGCATTGTTTTGATTACCCATATATATATATATATATATATATATATATATATATATATATAATAGCATGCCGGCAGGCGTTGCCCGGTCGCTTAAATGTGATGGTTTAATTCCTGCAGATTATATATTTATTATTATAGAGACAATTCCCTATGGATTATTTTATTGAACCTAATATATAGTAGTCAGATAATATATATATATATATATATATATATATATATATATATATATATATATACGAGCACACACTTAATTAAACATGTTAAAACACTTTGAAAAAAGTTAAAACATATTTAATCTGAAAAGGAAAAACTAGATAAGTGGATAGTCCTTAATCCGCGGAGTTTCGAAGAAATACTTTCCTTCTCACCAGAGAGTAGGAATTAGCAAAATGCGGGATCGGATTTTGCATGCAAAAGTATTTGATGAAACAACAAGTAAGTCAAAGATCTTACTTGATAACAAAAAAGTGAAGAAGAGGGAATGTAGTGAAGAGAAAGGTTATTACACGTGAATGGATAGTCTGGTGGAAGATAAATAATCCAGTGATGGTAAAACCCAAATATATAACTTCAAGAAAGTTAATTGAATTCCCAATATATTCAGTCAGACATTGTTAAAAACAACAGAAAGCTTCTGTTTAGTGATACATTTTTAAAATATTTTTCCATTTTTCGTATTATTTTTTTATATACATCGGTGTGTGGTTCAAGTATTTGATTGCCTTCCCGGAGTTTCCGTGGTTTAAACTTTTCGTGAAATCATCTTCACATCACCAGGAATGTGAGTTATTTTCGGTAAGGAATTAGGAATTATGGGAAGATTTACTTAAATAGCAGTAAATGAGGTGCAAACGAGGGTCATTGGACTGCTGACATCGGTGGAGGAGTTTGTGTAGTAGGGGGAAATGAGGAGAGCCTTCTTGTTCTAGGATCAGTGGCAGGAGCAGATGGGTGTCTGGGAGGACAAGGTGTTATGCGAAGCATTTGAATGCATTGGTACTATACTGAAATGTGATCTGATTTAGGCTAGGTTTTTGCATTTTGATATAAATAGCTTCTAAGATTTTGAGTTCTTTACTTTCGTTTCGTGCTGTAGTATTTTTGTGTTGTTAACTAGCATTTTTCTGAAATTTGAGGAAGCAGTGATGTTTTTATGTAAATGTTGGAAGATTCGATATTGTGGCAGATGAGACGGCGTGATAATGCTGTTGTCATATGTCCGACATAACTATTAATTGCATTGTTGTTACAGAAGTTAAAGGGGAATTTGAACTGATAGATGACCTTGGTCCGTTCTAATGGCTTTTACGGAGGCGGGACGGATTGTTTTTAATAACTAGGTTTTTGGGTTTTATTTTTATAGCAAATAATGAATCTAATGCTATTTTTGTCTACAAGGAAGATGTATCTATGGATGATGTTTTTTATAGCGATTTCTTCTAACTTGAATCATTTGATTGTGATAGAACAGGTTGATTGTATTGGAGTTGTAGCGTTAGGAGTGTTGCTGTTAGTGGGGGTGTTGTTTAACTTCTGGAGCATGGAGTTTATGTGTTGATTAACAATATAATTTGTGAAACCGTTGTTGATGAGGACTTGTTTAATGTTTATGAGGACTTATTTAATGTTTATGAGGACTTGTTTAATGTTTTTTAGTTCAATGAGCAGTATTTTTGTTGGAAGGGATAAGTTTTGCTTGGTTGAGGAGGATTTTCATGATGGCTATTTTGTATCGGTGAGGACAATCGCTCTTGAAATATAGAAGGCAAGAATTATAGCGGGTAGGTTTTTTTTGTAGTTAGAAGTGTTATTGGAAGTGTCAATAAGAACGCCGAGGAAAGGAATTTTGTTATTAACATTAAATTCAACAGTGAATTTGAGTACAGAGTTGTTTTGGAGAAAGTCCTTAAGTGTAAAGATTTGTTGGGTGTTATTTGCAAGGAGGGGAATATCATATGTACATATACCTTACATAAATGGAGGGTTTATTGGTGTTGTTAAGCATTAGATTTTCGGAGTGACTCATGTAGAACTCAATGAAGATGGATCTGAGGACGTCTATTCAGGTGTAAATGTTCCGTATGTGGTCGTAGAAGGGTACTCCGGTGGTACAGACTAGAAGTAATTTTTTAAAGTATTTGTTCGTTAATGCTAGGGGGATAGATGGATGGTTGTATGTGTAGTTGAGGATTATATCAATAGTTTATTTGGACGGAAACGTTCGTAAATAAGGCATCCACATCAGGACAGGCGATTATTTTGTTGCCAGGTTGTTTAGATTTAAAATTTTGTAAGAGTTTTTGTGTGGAGTTTACATTATATCTACTGGGTAGATATGGACTAATGATGTAATGTAGTCAATAGATTGTGGCTATATATATATATATATATATATATATATATATGTATATATATACATATATATATATATATATATATATATATATATATATACATATATATATATATATGGCTTTGGAAGTTTCTTTAAAAAATTTTAAACTATAAAAATTTTCCTTCGTTGGAACATTATTTGGTCAGTAAGTTAATGAAGTATCGCTAAATAGTTTTACTTACATGAACAAACAATAGTACCAATGTTATTAAAGGAATCATTCGTCGTTTACTATGAAACACTGTTTCGGGGATTTAAAAACAAAACAGTATATTAAATCATGACTCTCCAGCAGTGTTGGTCAAACACGACCTCCCTTAAAGTATGAACAAAATTATTTTTAATACTGGATCTAGTTCGTTTCTCCAGATAAATTTAAGCTAACCAATTCCTGTCATTTTTAAAATATGTTTCTTTGCTCTGTCCTCTTTCCCTTTCTCCACAAATTTATATGTGTATTTACAAACTACTATTTTTATATACTGTTTATTTTTTATATGTTTTATTTTTTATATAGTATTTATTTTTATATAGTGTTTGGTTGAATCCATTTTACTATTTATCACCACCTTCCTTGTTATTATTATTATTTTTATATATTTACATGCGTATTTACTCGTACCATCTATATATTTATAAAAATATATAAGATACATATAAAAATATGTATAAATTAAAAATAATATAAATATGTACATTTTTACACATCATCCTATATGTATTGTTAAGGTATATGCATTTTTAGATATATTATATTTTACTCATGTGGTTCTGCATATTTTCTATTTATCTACTTTGATTAATTTGATATGATTTAAAAGCATCAGGATACCGAGTAAATGTTTTATTTAATTTTTTTTTCAACACCTCATTTAATCATTTACATTACTAAATTAGAGACTGGGGTATAAAATCTATCAAATTTAAGACAACACGAGCTCTTCTTGAAAACTCAGACAGAATTCTACCGTAATATATATATATATATATATATATATATATATATATATATATATATATATATATATATATATATATATATGGGGCATGCGCTATTTTTATGTGGCATACGAAATATTTTAAAGGAGAAGGCGTTACTTTTATCGAACATTTCATAAATAAATATCCCATCCTCAATTTTTATATCTAAATCCAGGAATGTATCGATTGTTCCTCTATGTTCACATTTTAATTCTAACTCTTTAGGATGAATTAAATGTTTATTTTTTAAAAATTTCTTATCATTTATCCATATAATATCGTCTATGAATCTCTTGCAACCATGATAATGATATTGAAGCAAAATGTAGTCGGCAAACAAAAAAAAATCAGAAACACAGATAGGAAATAGCCAGTATCGCCCACCTCTCGAAGAGAGGGATTTCTTGTCTGTAATAACCTTGGAGAAAGAAGACAAAAAAATAGAAAGAAAGAAAGAAAACTCGCTTCTCGCAGACACGTGGTTCGTCAAAAAGCACAATCCAATCGCCAGAACCACCTACACACAAACTTCAGGACGCCCCCTGCCTGCTTTCCAGTGATCTACCTTTATAGCGGCCGGGAATTATGTATTTGCATAATCCCGCGAGAGCAGATAGATTCTACGATAATTACATGGAGCAAACGCTAATAAAAACCCATGGACACCATCTTGGAACTCTCTCTTCCGCTCAACCTGAAACACAACAGGCGTATCCGAGGTAATCTCTCTATTTCCCCTCATTTCGGTTATTGCTAATTCTGCTACACTCCGCCCTGATCTCATGATCACAAACGGGGCAGGGGGGCAGTCGTCTTTGTCGGGTACTTCTTCGAAGAACAGGAGGCAGCACTTCCTCCTTGCCATCTTCCTCATTATCACCGTTATTGCCACCAGTCTGTTCCATAAGCGGTGTTTAACAATCAGGGCAGGGGGTCTGTATCCGTCTTTGTCGGGTACTCCTTCGTAAAGGCAAGACGGGTGGTCCCTCTTCCGCTTCTTCAGTATCCGCATTATATGGCTCAAAATCCTCTCTGTCGTCCTGCATCATACTCTCTGTCCTTTCAGAAGACATTGTACTGTCTGAGAATTCCTCTTCCTCCGATGTAACAACATAATGGCCAGGGCGCAGATCTTTCACGTGGCGAGGCACACCATCCACCAAAATCGATTGAGGGCTGATTACCTTGGTCACCTCACCCTTGCCGAACCTCCTGGTACATCGATTTTGCGGTCTTTTGATCCACACGCGATCTCCAACCTGGTAAGAGCTGTTCTTGGGACCTGGGGACGCAGTTTTGAGATTGGTCTTTACTCGAACTTCATATCGATAAATCCTGTTGGCAGGCGCAGTGAAGGGAGGTGTAATGTTATACCAGTAGACAGCCTCCTGTATGAGACATTATAGCCGCTATTCGTTTCACTGTACGGTGACATCGCACTGCTGTGCCATTCCCGGCTGGAGCGTACGCACAACGGAATCGCAAGTGAACTCCCCATTTATGTGCAAATGCTTGGAACGCGTTGCTGCAGAAAGCCGTGTCATTGTCTAAAAGGATTTCATGCGGCGAGCCACGCTCGAGGAACACTGCCTCCAACTGATGAATAACTCTTGCTGAGTCCTGTCTTACCAATTTCCTCCAAATGGAGAAACGCGATCGGCCACAGTCTATTAGAGTTAAAAAGTGAAAGGTGCCATAATGCGTGATATCCATTCCAATTCTCTGCTAATTCTCGTTAACTTCCAGCTTTCCCTTTTCTCACCTGACTGGCGCTGGGTCAATGGACTGACATTCCTCACATTTCAGTATGACCGTTTTAACGGTTGCTTTTGTCGTGGTTGGGCAACTTCTCCGTACAAAGTATGTAATACGTCGCACCCCCGAATGTCCACTACCTTTGTGAATAGCCATGATTTGACTCTCATCCAGCTCGTCTGTGTGAACCGCGCCTATCACCTGGTCAAGCCCGTTTTTCTTTTTCATTGCCTCAAACCACCGCTGTGGTACTCGTGTCAATAGGTCAGCGATTTTTCGTGCATCGTCATGTCCACTGTCAGCCCGTACTCTTTCACGAGCTTAGTCGCGTCCTAATAAGCATCTCGCCTGCTCTTTGGTGCGTACTCGCGCCTATCCAGTTAGCGTGTCCAAGACCCAATGGTATACACAGAAAGAATCTGTCTTTATGTGTAGCACCTTGCTCTGCCACTGAAGAGCCAAATTGATGCCTTTCAATACGGCATCCAGTTCGGCTAAGTTGATATGTTGAGAATCATCTTCAGGTCGCAGCCAACATGCATCTTCCAACACAGTTTCACGCATCTCCAAGGCTGCACCAATTGCTACGTCTTCGTTGACAAAAATTTCATCAATGTAAGCAGATGCTGCGCAGCTTACAACTTTTTCCTGAGATAATACTTCGCTGACAATTGCTCTCATTATCCGGGGAGACACATTCAAACCGATCCCCAGACGGGTCAGACATTATTTTTCCCGTCGAATTTCACAGTGTGGTATGGCCACAGTGTCTCATGGACCCGGGCTTGTAGGTATGCTCTCCTGAGGTCGAGTAGAGACACGTTAGCACCTTTTTGTCTCCATTCGCGCAGCTTAGCCGCACAAAATCTGCGTTGGCCGTAAACGCGTCTACGTAATGATTAAGCTCCCGGTAGTCCATCACCGGGCGCACTTTGGCTTTGTTCTACTGTATCACAGCCATCAGAGGAATTAGGCCTTTGAGGGGTCCCAATTTATCCTCTGGGTACGGCACGAGCCAACCATTATCTATCCAGGTGCGGAGCTCCTGCGTGTATTTTTCACAGATTTCTGCCGGCACTGGGTATTCTGACACTCGATTGTGTAGCCTTTCAAGGGGGTGGTCCTCAGACCACTTCCACGATGCGGTCCACGTTCGGTTTTGACGGCCAAAGGTGGTAGTGAAATCCGGTTTATTAATAGAAATGGCTGCGCATTCAATATTTTTCCTGTCGCCAAGCCGCACTGATCCTGTATGCTTGACAACGACCCAGAGCTTTTATGGCGTCGATCCCTAGAAGTAAGTAAAACCCCAGCGGTTTGCCACGCAACACCAACACATCGATTCTGGCAGACACACCTTTATCAGTGGAAACAGAGACCGCTCCAACACCGCAGAACGCATGAGACATTCCACCAATCGTTTTGAGATTCACGTTCGTTTTCTCCAAGACCGGCACCGGTCTGCATGTAAAAGCGTCCTAGAGCATCCTTTATCAATAAGAGCCAAACATTGCGTCCCGTCAACATGGATGCTTATCACCGGGAGCGTCGTGTTCGCATCTTGATGGGGAAGGAGACTGGCACTAATGCGTCCTCCCCTTGCTCGTTTCCCGAGCAGTTGCGAGCCCAGTGTCCACTTTCACCGCAACGGTAACACCGTGTTCTACATTTTCGACAGTCCTTTGTAAGGTGGCCTTTAACATTGCATTTGAAACAGGTCACACTAACAAGAATATTATGGGTCCTGTTGTTGTTGAGTGAGCGTGTGGCCGCAACCATGTCCTGATTTTGTTCCCCGGCCGTCTTCAAAATTCTCGCTCTCGACATTAGCTCCCCCATGTTCAGGGTTTCGATGTTCGCCACCTGTTGAAGAGCAATTGAGATGGCGTCAGGGAACTCAATGATGAAAGTCAATTTTGTGAGTCTCTCTAAGCTATCTCCGGTGAATCCGGCCAATCCAACCAACTGCCTGATTTTGTTGGCGTAAACATCCACACGTTCGCCAGCCCATCCAACCATAGTTATTTTTCTGTATGTCGCAAATTCGTCGTCGGGAAATTCTTCCTTTAATCGAGCCTCAATCTGGTCTATTTTCTTTAGATCGTCCTCCTCCATTTCCATGTAGAGGGCCAGTGCATCACCTTCTAGATATAAAGGTAGAAGACTTGCTACATCTCTTACCTGCTGAAGTTGTGTGACAAGTCTCACTTTTTTCAGCCACGCTACAACGTCTCCCTTGCCAGAGAACGGCTTGATAATATCACTGCTTATCCGCACCTTCGCCATAGTCGAGCCGAAATAGCTTGAAGCAAAATGTAGTAGGCAAAACAAAAAAAAATCAGGAACACAGATAGGAAATAGTCAGTATCGCCCACCTCTAGAAAAAAAGAGGGATTTCTTGTCTGTAATAACCTTGGAGAAAGAAGACAGAAAAACTAGAAAGAAAGAAAGAAAACTCGCTTCTCGCATCCACGTGGTTCGTCAAAAAGCACAATCCAATCGCCAGAACCACCTACACACAATCTGCAGGACGCCCCCTGACTGCCTTCCAGTGACCTGCCTTTATAGCTGCCGGGAATTATGTATTTGCATAATCCCGCGAGAGCAGACAGATTCTACGATAATTACATGGAGTAGACGCTAATAAAAACCCATGGACGCCATCTTGGAACTCTCTCTCCCGCTCAGGCCGAAACACAACAGACGTATCCGAGGTAAGCTCTCTATTCCCCCTCATTTCGGTTATTGCTAATTCTGCTGCTGATATGTTTTAGACATGTCATTTAATGTTAATTATGTTGTATATTGGTTTATATTAGAGGAGATGATATATTAAAACGTGTCATGTGTTGTCTAGTGGATGTAAGATATTGTTCTTTTAACAGACAGATAATAAACGTATAAATCGTATGTATGTTGTTAGCCAGGACATGATATTGACGTGTAACTTGAATCATGTTGTATGAGACTTATATTACGTGGTATATTTTACAGTTCATATGTAAGAATAATAATATATGCTTCATACCTTTTTTCTTGAAGAGATCTGTATCTTCCCGCTGCTCCGTGACGAACCATGAAGCCAATTGAGGCACCTGTTCTTCTTTGTGAAAACCATAAAACAACTCTTTATATTTTTATAATATAAATTTATTAAAGTTGTCTCAATTGGTTTTCACAGGATCTGTAGTTTCTACATTTTCTGTTCATACAGCCCGCTCCTAGCTGTCGGTCCACCCTTGTCCAGACGTCTGTCTGCCCTGCTGGTCAATCCTCAACTCACCGAATCCCTCCAAAACTAACTACATCACGTGTTCTCTTACTTCACCTAATTACGTGTCTCATACCAGTCTAATCCACCTAGTTATTTGTTTATTAAAAATCCCAAAATAATGTTTACATATATTTCCTATTTCACATTCTTTTTGCAATTCACACGTCAATTATTTCTTTCGCAATTCAATTGTTTATTCTTCTAATCATAATAACTGATCCAGCAACCATCCGTCGCTCAAATCAATTAACAAGAATACAATAACAATAATAATAATAATAATGTTCTGACCATATATATATATATATATATATATATATATATATATATATATATATATATACATATATATATATATGTATATATTAGCAGTAATACCTGACCTTGCTCGGGGGAGGTGCCCTGATGCTTTTTTATCCTTATTTTGATCTGTATATTTGGTTATTCTAATATTTTTTCTTCTTTCTTTTTTTTTTTTTTGTAATCCTAAAATTATTTTAGTAAATTTGAGGTATATTGACACCTTACTGATCAACATACCCACCACACAGTGGATGCAACATGCCAGCAACAATCCAGTTTCTCTGATTTGTCTCCTTAGCAGCTATTCTTCCAGCTCAAAACCAACTACTTTGGCAAGGGTTTGGGGGGGGCATGATTTCTTGAACCGTATACGAAAGAAACTACAGAATATCTACTATCTATTCGTTGTAAGAATTTATGTGGTTGTCGCTGTATAATTCTACAATTAGTCAACTGTGTCGAAAAATTCCTTATCTTATGTTGCCGGGCATACTGTTTGTGCTTGATTGTTGAGGCCTATGTTTTGTTAAACCGACATATAAGAAATCTTATAATCACATTTTCACTAAATATGTGTGTAGACTGTTTTGCAATTTCTTCAGGATCTGTTGCATGTTCAATCGACGTTTAAAAACAGAAACATAATTTGCTTTTTCACTGCTAAAAAAAACACGTAGATTTTCAAATCTTATAAAATTCTTTGCAGTTAATAAAAAAAATAAGTACTTTACGTGCGGAGCTTGAACCTACAGACCACGTCATGCAAAAAAAAAAAAAAATACCAACTTACCCACAGTAGAATTTTTACGCCCAGTTGTTCTATTATTGTTGCTAAGCAACGACATGGAAAACTGGCTTCATTGATGATAGATAAATTAAAATAACGATTTTGATCATCGATTTTCGGTAATTATGGGGTGGTATTCTGAGACAAAACTTAAATAAATTTCTCCTAGATTTATATACTAAAGTTCTGTAAATTTTAAAGAAAATCTGTTCAACCGTTTCGGAGTCTATAAGGAACGAACTCGCACGCACACGGAGTTGAATATATATATATATATATATATATATATATATATATATATATATATATATATATATAGTAATTTATAAAATATATATGGCGATTAAGCTACACTGAATATTCTGCGTTTCATCCAACTATAGGATTCGTCAGGCTTATGGGCGAATTCTGTCGTTGCTTCTTGTTTTTATACATGTTGAGGATTACTAGTTGGCCAATCAGCTTTCTAGTATCCACCGCTCCCCTTCCTACCAGCCAATGGGCATGCATTTTTATCAAACAAAGGATCTGTTTTAGAGCTAGGTTAGTGGTTTTAGGTGGCCGTTCTGCTTCTTTTTTTTTTTTTTTAAGTACATATAAATATACCTATGTGTACACAATAATGCATATATATATATATATATATATATATATATATATATATATATATATATATATATATACACATATGCGTGTGATCGTTTATGTATATTCATGTTTATTTAATTTATTTATTTATTTGTTTTCTATTGTTATTGTTAGTTTTAAAGCTATTTTGTATCGCTATCCTAGAGTAAGTTGTATTTTGTGAACACAATTGCGGGAAATAGCAAACAATTGTGTTCACAAAATAAAACTTACTCTAGGATAGCGATACAAAATAGCTTTAAAACTAACAATAACAATAGAAAATAAATAAATAAATAAATTAAATAAACATGAATATACATAAATGATCACACACATATGTGTGTGTGTATATATATATATATATATATATATATATATATATATATATATATATATATAAGCCTGACGAATCCTATAGTTGGATGAAACGCAGAATATTCAGTGTAGCTTAATCGCCATATATATTTTATAAATTACTAACTAGCTCTACCTACGTATTGAGCACTTTTGAAGTAAATACTTAAAGTTTACGCATAAATCTATACTTTCGTATAGTAAATTTATGTATGTGAATAAATGAAATAGTTATATATATATATATATATATATATATATATATATATATATATATATATATATATATATATATATATAGTCGTTTTTAAGCGAAGTAAAACGTAGAGATGAATAAAAGACGAAAAGTGTTTCTTTACAGAAGCGGATCCAATCGATGAGGTTTACCAATAAAACGCTCCATATTTGACTTTCTGGAATGGTTCTTGATTTTTACCAGACTAGATGATCCACGCTGATTCACTCATACATGTTCATAACACTATTTCCATTGCAAGAACGACGTTCATTTTTGTTTTACTTCTTTTTTATTCCTTTGGATGAGGTTAATGTCAAATTTGATTAGACTTCCTTTCATAATCTGCTGACCGGTCCATCATTGTCTGCTCCGGACTGAAAAGGCGCCTTTCTAAGCGTTTGCGCGTTAACAGCCACCACGAAACGGCGGATGAATTGGCGTGAAAATATTGACCAATTCCTTTTGTATAAAGAAACTTCCGACAAACAAAAAAATAAAAGGAATGCGCGCGAAATATTTTCTTAGGATACAAACGGACATACGAGACATTAAACCACACACACACACATACATACATATATATATATATATATATATATATATATATATATATATATATATATATATATATATATATAGGAGATAGATAAAATTTCATTTTATATATATATATATATATATATATATATATATATATATATATATATATATATTAATATATGTGTGTGGGTGTTGATGGGTGTGTGCATGTGTGTGTGTAGAGGGTTTAACTTGTCTAAATTGTCTTCCAGATGACTTTCAAATTCACATACGTATTTGTCTTTACATGTGTTCTATGCATACACGCGAACATACCGAAAGACATAGACACACACGATACACATATACACACACATAGGTATATAGGAATAGAAGTACATCTATCCATCTATATATCTATCTATCTACCTATCTATAAGTGACATCGTCCTTCTATTTTAGGAACGGTCTCTATCAAATTCCTCCGTCAAAGATTTGGTATACAAACTTGTAACGTGATGTATAGATGATTTTGCCATATGAAACAAATTTGGTTTATACGTTAGCCGGTAAAAATAGTTGCTAATAGGTGGAAACAATGTAATATTTGCATAAGTAGAGTTAAAGGGATTCTGTACGTATACCAACATATACATTTGTAGTTTAAACAACCTAATATTTTTGCAAGTGCCTGTCACTTTGTCTACGCGTATGACTTTAGGTCACATATTAGTGATAAGGGTCTCAATGTTTTGGTTTCTAGCTGATGCCACCAAAGTTTGTTTTTTTTTGTTTTTTTTTACTTTAGAGACTATTACTATATTTTTGGTACAATATAATAATCAATAGAGAATTGCCTCTATAATAATAACTATTAAATCTGCGTCAATTAATAGATCATATTTAGATGTATTTTACGGGTAGCCTGCTAGTATATATATAAAGATCTACTTTACAAGATTTCCAACGATGGAATATCGGGAAAGGTCTTCTCCACCACAAAATGGTTTCTCTCCGATAGGTTTATACAAGTATCCGTTGACGAGCAGAAGTCCGAAGCTCAAAGTATCCATGCTTGTGTGACCCCAAGGATCCACTCTGCGCCCAAACCTCTTCCTTTCCTTCATCAAATCACATTCTGAGTTCATTCGTCGACTTATAAGCAGACGACACTACCATTAATGGTAACACCTCAAAGACATCAAACGATTAAGGTCACTCTGAGTCTCTCTCTCCTCCAACCTTGAGCACGCGGTGCAATGGGTAAAAAAAATGTCTGTTTAATGTTAACGTCTCCCAAACCTAGCTCCTATCTTTTAACCACTAACTCTCTGATATCCAATTGGAGGGTACCCTATCCTGCCTCCGCAGAGGTTAGGACTGCGTTCGAAGCATGGTGTAATGTTCTTTTGTACTCCCCGCAAGCTCCACCCCACAGAAAAGACGTTGCGAGCCTGTCTCTGCAGTATCGTTATTTTAATATGGTACCTCCACGCCTAATTTTTACAAAAAGCATTCACTTGGCTAAAATCACTATCAAAATGTTCCCTACTCTATATGTGTACTTAAATTATAACGCAAATTCCGTGAACAAAGCTTCTTTCTTATAACTTCTTTCCTACAGAAGTCCAATGTTAGCAAGTAATCATATTCTATTAAACCACCAACGATCTCCAAACTGTTGTAGTGACCATTTTAAACCCATTACAACGTATCCTCATAAACGGTAACTTAGTTGTAGTATATATATATATATATATATATATATGTATATATATATATATATATATAAACACTCTTTATTCTATTTGATATATTTAATATATATATATATATATAAACACTCTTTATTCTATTTGATAAATTTAATATATATATATATATATATATATATATATATATATATATATATATATATAAACACTCTTTATTCTATGGTCTTCTTTTACTCGTATTCAGTTTACACACACGCATGAATCAACACTCACACACAAACACACACACAAACACATATATATATATATACATATATATATGTGTGTGTGTGTGTGTGTGTGTGTGTGTGTGTGTGTGTGTGTGTGTGTGGTTTCATGGAAAATCGATTTAATCCAAGAAGAAAAAGATAATCCATAGATACGTATATATATATATATATATACATATATATATATGTATATATATATGTATATATTCATATGTAGATGTATGTATGTATGTATGTATGTATACATATGCATATACAAATCTATATATATATATATATGTATATATATATATAAATCCGTGTATATATATATGTATATACCTGTATATATGTAGATATATGTACATGTATTTATATATATATATATATATGTATGCGTGCATATGTGTACATTAACACACACACACACACATAAATATACATGCATAAATACGTTATACATATGTATTTGTATATATGCATTTCTACTTATCTGTGTGTGTGCATGTACACATATGCAAGCATATATATACATATATATACATATACATATATATATAGTATACATATATACATATACATATAATATATATAATATATATATATTTATATATAATATATATGTATATATATATATATATATATATATATATGCTTGCATGTGTGCAGTTAATCGAATTTATGTATTTGAAGTGCTTTCTCCTACCGCCAGAAACGTATATATTTAAAACCTTCCTCAAACAATCTGTCTCTAGGTAAATGTTTGGGAGACTTATTTTGCATTGAATAGAACGAACTCATACATCCCATTCTGCATCATACAAAAGATAGGTAAACTCCCATTTCGGAGACAAACGTCTCTTCAGCTACATTGCTGCCATTAAAAAAGATTTGCTTTTATACACGAGACAGACGCGTAAGAAAATTAATGTTTACCTTTGACATTGGAGCACAAATGATCCATAATACTTGATCGTTGTGTTCAAACTTTAATTTATGACAGAAAATGCTGTTCCACAGTTCAACAACTTGTACTCAGCATTTCAAAGTGTATGAACTTGAATAAGAGCCAAAAAATACTTTAAATTTCTATTAGCCAGTCTAAAGGCTTCCAAATTACTTTTGAATGCTGAAGTGTTGTGAAATAACAAAGCAAATACCCTTTTATAATAATCAAATGACTTAAAAATGATAAAAATGTACTCATACTTTGAATGACGCTAGAACTTTATTAACGAACTAAATTAATTCCCTAAATAGCCAGACACACAACAGACAATTAACATTACCAACTAATAAAAACAACGACACAATCTATAAGAACCTAAATAAGACAGGCATTCAAATAACAAAACTAAACTCTTTAACAATTAGGGATCTAACACGTAAAATTATGACTAATACCAACATTAACACCAAAGCCGGAATATATTCCATACCCTGCCTTGATTGTGGAAGAATATACGTAGGAGAAACTCAGCGTAATTTAAATAAAAGAATATATGAACACAAAAGAGATGTAAAAAACAACAATACACTCAACGCCATATTTTGTCACATCATGGAAAACGACCACAATTTTGATTTTAACAAAGCAACTTTCCTTAAACACATACTAACAGATCCACACGACGTTTAATTGAGTCGGCTATAATCTCCCATTCCAGCAATATAATTAAGCAAATAAAAGTTTTTTTTCCACGTTGCTCCCTTTCTGTCGGAAATAATTATTAAAGAGAACAACTTAGACACCGGTTAAACGCGATAAAAAAAAATTAAAAAAAATCGTAATTTCACGTAATTTTATTATTTTATTTTACTTATTTACTGTATTTTATTTTATCATTATCTATTTTTAGACTCCATTTTATCACCTCCTATTCTTATTTTTAGACACCATCTTTTAAGTTACTACGCTATTTTATCCCACTTCAATTATTTCTAATTGAAAAAAAAAAAAAATTCTTTCGTAATCTCGTGTCATTTTATTTATTTAATCTATCACCGCTATATTTCCAAACACAATTTTTTTTAATCTCTACGATATTTTAACTTTTAGACGTAATCCACTACACTAATTTACTCTAATTTATTTATTTTTCTCTCATAAAATGTATATATATGTATATATGATATCTAATTTACATAAGGAAAACACGTTGCTCTCCCCCATCATTATATATAGCCCCAATCTTCCGACTCTCTCGTCAATGACCATCCCTCTTGAAGAAGCCCGCATAAATCGGGCAAAACGTTGAGTATCCAGGTCCTTCCACCTCCATTTTATTTCCATACATACACACATATATATATATATATATATATATATATATATATATATATATATATATTCTCTAAAGTTATATAACTGCAACTTTGTCTCTGTGTATGAGTTAATTCCTTATAGACTCCGAAACGGCTGAATAGATTTTTTTTTTAATTTACAGAACTTTAATGTATAAGTCTGGAGTGATCTTAGCAAAGTTTTGTCTCACAATACCCTCGATAATTCCCTATAATCGATAATCGAAACCGTTATTTTAATTTATCTATCATCGGTAAAGCCATTTTTCCATGTGGTCACTTAGCAACAATGATAGAACAACGTGCCTTAGAAATTCTACTGTGGGTAAGTTTATAGCGTGCTTTTTTTCTTTTCTTTTTTTTTTCGTGACGTGGTCTGTAGGTTTAAACTCAGCACTTAAATTTCTTAATTTTGTTTATTAACTCCAAAGAATTCCATAAGACTTTAAAATTTACGTGTTTTTTTTTCTTCTTCATTTTTTTTTTTTTTTTTTGCATTACATGGTCTGTAGGTAAATTTCTTAATTTTTTTTTTCGTTAACTGAAAATAATTTTATACAAGAAACAGTAGGTTCCCTAGAGTACAATGTAGTATAGCATAAATTGTGGACTAAGTTACTGCATGGAGTGCATGGAATGCATGCAAAGTTGGCGGGAGAAAACCGTGCAAGTTGCTCAATTATTAAGTAAAAAGATTTCTAAATAACAAGGTAACATTTTTGTTTTCGTTTATGCATTACGGAAGATCATAACAAAATCGGTACCGTCGGTTTCATATCCAAACAAAAAGGGTCTATAGTTTGATTATAATCGGCCCATACCTATCTTGTTTATTATAAACATGGGCTGATGAGAGTCCGACATAAAAGACCAACTCTAGTTACCCTTTGTTTACAATTGTTTTGAGAATCAAAAGATGGAGCAATTCATTCAGTTTTATTTTTATCATCCTTTTCTATTTCTTCACAGGCTCTTTCTTGTATATTAAGCTTTTTATTATCTTCATAAAATATGATTTGAAAACAATACTTATATTTACCTTTGTACCTCTCTCTCTCTCTCTCTCTCTCTCTCTCTCTCCTCTCTCTATCTCTCTATCTCTCTCTTTATATATATATATACATTATTATATGTATATATATGCATATATACATATGAGAGAGAGAAAGAGAGTGAGGAGACGAAGAGAGAGATACAAAGATAAATCTCTCTCTCTCTCTCTATATATATATATATATATATATATATATATATATATATATATAAGGAGAGAGAAAGAAAGAGAGGAAGAGAGAGAAATGAGAGAGATAATATAATGAATTTTGATAAAAATTTGAGTAAGTATTTTAGACATAAGTTTTAGTAGAATTTTATGTTGGTTTATTCTTCGTAGAGAAGCATAAAGCCAGTCAGGAAAGCAGAAAACAAGGAGTGAAATTCCAAAGTCTTACAGTCCGAATGGAGAAAGTATTAGAATAGAAGGCTTTCCAGCATCCAGGGACTTCAACAGGAAGATGTTGAGTTTTGCAGCTTTATGATTAGACGAGGCTATGCACTTCAAAGTGCATATGCGTCCATCAGAGCACATTCGATTAAAGTAATTGTAAAAACAGGCACAGGGATGCGACATTACGGCGACATGACAGAGATTGGTTCTTGACCGATAGTGCGTGATCTTTTCGATTTGAAACTCTTTTTGAACCATGTCTAACAGTGAAGGACAAGTGTTAGATGCACTAGCCCAGATGTAGCAAGAAAACGCCACGAATGAGCGGATTGTGGCTTTGTAACGATATAGGATGTTCTCTAGTGTGAGTAATTTCCTTGGATCTTCTTTATTTGCTTATACCCTCCTTCATTTATTTTCATATCTGATGCTTTCTCATCTCCTTTTCTTTTTCTGAAATCGTCGTCATGATTTGTCAATGTAGAAGTCCGTAATACATGATTCTCACGCGTTTGTCGCGTCCGTGTGTCGTCTAAAGTACATATTTCTTTTCACTAGGAATCAACCAAGAGAACTCACTTCAAATGTCATATTTATAGACCACTGTTGTTCGAGAGGTATTTTTGATTTATTGTTTCAGTTTTTCATCGGCATTTCGCACGACTGTAGCATGAAAAAGTGATGTTAAGTGTTTGACTTGATCCAATTGGAAGGAAAAGGACCAGATGTGCTCGGATCAGTGTGGGCGGCCGTGTGACTGCGTCGGCGTTCTTAGTCTTACAATAGTCGTGATAGTCGACGATATAAACAGGAAACGATAAAATACACTATGTGATATACAGAAAACGCACACAAATATGCAAAATATTTATTAATGTTTCTAATTATAAGCCCCTGTGAGTTTATTTAAGTTGAGCTCTGTCTGAGGAATTTAAAGATGATCAACGCAATATGCAACATTCTGACGTCCGGTCATTAGAATGCTATCAAACTGTTTTATTATTATGTTCATATGCCTCGGTATGCTAATACAATACTACAAAAGCATGAAACACTATTCCCTGTTGGTGCAAAGTAATTATAAAAATGTATTGTGATATATACATACTAGTAGAATATTTTTGTGTATATATGTATACGTCTCTCTCTATCTTTATGTGTATATCTATCTATCTATCTATCTATCTATCTATCTATCTATATATATATATATATATATATATATATATATATATATATATATATATATATATATATATATATATATAGCGACGTAAGACCTTTTCGCACGTGTGTTTCGAATTCAATTGTTGGAGGAGACTATTAAATAAGTGCTGTTTATTTGTTTTACATGTTTTTGCATGTATCCACATTTTCTTTTATGTTTTTTCTACTTCAATTTTTTTTTAGTTCCATATAATGAAACTTCCTAATAGTATTTTGAATAACATACATTGTCTCTGAGTAGTTATTTAAAAGTCTTCCGCTATTCAAAGACGCACGTGTAGGGCGTACTACTACTACTACTACTACTACTACTACTACTACTACTACTATTACTATAAAATAATAATAATAATAATATCCTAGTGAGTAACAACAACAACAAAAACAAAAACAAAAACAACAACAACAACAACAACAATAATAATAATAATAATAATAATAATAATAATAATAATAATAATAATAATTTTACAAAAACGGAACGACCTGACCCGACAGAAACAAAACACCCAGATTGGATGACAAAAGGTAGAATATAGTTTAGCAACGTGCGGTCAGGCATTATCGAGGGGAGAATTGGGACTTTTCTGTTGATTAATGTTAGGTATTGTCGCATTTTCTTTTGCATTTCGGGAAGTGTCGTGGAGCTTCGTCGGCGTCTAACCACTAAGCTGAGCGTCGCCAGTTGTCGCAAAGGAATGACTTTTCACGCTAGCCACAACCCAGTCGAGAAAAGGATCGTTTCTGTTGCGTAAAAGAAGAGAAACTGACACTTCATAAAGGCATTTATTTTGGTTGTTGTTCAACCCGTAAGCCGCCCATTTATCAAGTCTTTTTGTCTTTCTAATCTCTCAAGTGGTTGGAAATCGTCGTATACGTGACATCTTTAATGTGTGTGCGAAATATCTCTCGCAAACACACCTTCATATTTAAATTTGCACAGAGAAAGGAACTCCCCCAGCAACTATAGGCCGATCACGTGCTTACCCACTATGTTGAAAATACTGACAGCACAACTGAGAGAACAAATCTACCACTCCCTGAATAATCGTGGACTCCTCCCCGAAGAACAGAAAGGATGCCAAAAAGGAAAAAGAGGAACACATGATCTGCTATATATAGATCAAAAGATCCTAAAGGAGGTAAAAAGAAGGGTAATAGAATGCTTAAAACTGTATAAAATACCAAGCGGATCATCAACGTAATAGAAAATGCAATGAGAACATAAAGAGACATAACAGAAAACAACATACAAAGAAGTATCTTCCAAGGACACTCACTATCACCGTAACTGTTCGTCATAGCCATGGTGCCCCTGAACAGTATTCTGAGAAAGTGCCAAGCCGGATACAAGTTCTCTAACACAGAGGAAAAAAAATGAACCACATGATGTACATGGATGATTTGAAACTTTTTGCAATGACTGAAAATTAACACTAATTAACGCTACCAGGATCTTCAGCCAGGATATCCAAATAGAATTTGGAATCGAAAAGCGCACTACTAGTTATAAGAAAGGAAAAACTAGAAACGACAGAAGTCATGGAACTACCCAACCAAACAGAGATGAGGGTACTAGGGGAACAAGACGACTATAAATACTTGGGAATTCTGGAAGCGGACACCATCAAAGCAACATAAATGAAAGAGAGAAGTGGAAAGGATTACCTCAGGAGAATAAGAAAACTCCTGGAAAATTATATGGTAGAAACCTAATACTAGTAAGATACTCTGGACGGTTTATAGGGTGGACAAAAGAAGAACTGAGACAGCTCGATCAGAAAACCAAGAAACTCATGATCACGCACAATGTATTACACCCAAAGGATGATATTGACAGACTCTACGTGAAAAGGAAAGGCTGTGGCAAAGGACGTGTCTGCAAAGAAGACCGTGTGAATGACACAAAAAAATAGAAAAATACATAATGCATAATACTGAAAGGATAATTATGGCCACGAGAGACACTGAAAAAATTTTAAAAAAACAAACAAACAAACAGAAAACAGAGAGACAAATGACAAAAAAAGAAAAGAAAAATGGGAAGATATACCACTTAACATTGGTAATACTGTGTTGCTATTTATTTGTTTTCCTGCGAAAGCAATATGTGACATAATATGGTTTTTAATCAGTTCCCCAAAAAGGAGCACGCTGGAAGTAGGCAAAAATAAATATTGCTTTAATATAGAGGGGGTTTTTATGTTATTTTTGTTTTTTGTTTTTTTTCATTCCTACTGGACAATGAATGATAATAAATGAAAAAAGAAGTGAATGAAAACGAAATGATCAAAGAATAATGAATGAATTAAAAAAAAGAACTGAGTAATTAATGATAAATGATGACTCGTAGAAATACTATGAAAACTAAATGAATAAAAAATGAATGAAAAATGTGAATGAAAAATTAATGAAAAATAATGAATGAAAAAATTTAATGAGAGTGAGTGAGTAAAACATTTACAGGAGAAAAGGAAAGAAATGAATGAAACATCTGAATGATGAAATGAATTTCAAAAATGAAGGAAAATATAAATGAAAAATATATGAAAAATAAAACATGACTTATTGAAAAAAATGTATGAAAACAAATAAAGGAAATGAATGAAAGGAAACTGAAGGAAAAATGAATAAAAACAAATGATGTAAAATGAAAGAACGAAAACTGCTTGAAAAAGTTAACAAAGAAAAGTAAATGAAAATAACTGAACGAAAATGAAAGAAAAATGATTAAAAAAGATTAAATGAAGGAAAAATTAATGAAAAATGAAGGAAAAATGAAGTAAAATGAAAATAAAAAAATGAATGACAAAAAATGATGAAGCAAAAGGGAAGAAAAAAATTAATGGAAACAAACGAAAGAAAATAAAGGAAAGAAAAGTGAATGAAAATGAATGAAAAATGTTGAATGAAGAAAGATAGATGAAGGAAAATTAATAAATGAAAATTGAATGAAATAGAAATGAATTCAAAATATAGAAAAAAACTAAGTGAAGAAAATTAATTAACACAGATGAAGGAAAAGAAAAGAAAAGTGAAGAAAAACACACATAGATTTACACTGACCAAATGTAATGTTAATATCATGATCCCGAATAATTTTCTTGTATGAAATAGTAAAAAAAAAAAAAAAAAAAAGAAATGTTTTCTTTTGTTTTAAATCTGAGCAACGCATGAAAACTTATCTGCTTTTGTTAGGATATTGACCATTTTCCATTGACCAATTCATACTATTTACCATATATAATACTGTATTGTTCATATTTTGGCTAGCAAGCAACATGATGTACTTTGTTTGGTATATTATAAAACGACGTTATCTAGTAAATTCTTGAAAACAACAAAGAAATTCTTTCTTCCGGAAAAAGCCTGTATTTAAACATACTAGCTCTATCTAAGTTATTGAGTACTTTTTTTTTATTTCAACATATCACATTCCATATGTAAAACTGTACTATTACTACGATGACTTCCGGGCAACGCCGAGTAGAGTTTTTTATATAAAAGAATACAACAAAACATTGTGTGATGTTTTTTTTTTTTTTTTTTTTTTTTTTTTTCACAGAACCGCGGACTTTAAACACCTCTGTTCTATCTAGGATGTAGAGTGTCCGTTTATTACTATATACTATATTATGGCAACCAGGCAACGCCTAGTAGATTTCTTGTATAAAACAGTATAAAAAACATAGTGATATAGTTATTTCGTAACAACGCGGCCTTTAAACTTACCTGCTCTATTTAGGATGTTAAGCATTTTGGATTGACTAACGTCTACTTTGTATTATATATGATGCTGCATTATTCCTATTTTGGCTTGCGAGCAACATCATGTACTTTGTTTGGTATACAATGTAGTAACAAAAGTTATTTCTCCAGGAAAACGCGGGATTTGAACACACTTGCTTTATCTATGATACTGAGCACTCTTTTCTTACTTTATACCAGTTTCCAGCTATGATACTGTATTATTACTATTATGAATCTTAGACAACGCCGAGTAGACTTTTTAAAATAAAATAGTATTATAATATATAGTAATGTCGTTTTTGACAGGTAACGTCGAGTTTAAAAATACCTGCTCTATCCAGGATATTGAGACTTTTAGATTCACTAATCTATACCATTTATCAGATATCATACTGTATTCTTATTCTCATGGCACCCGTGCAAAACCATCTACATTGGCTAGTATGCAACGATAACAAAAAAAAAAACAAGGAAGTTCTTTCTCCTGAGCAACGGTGCATGATTGATATATACCCCTAACCAGATATGATACTGCATAATTAGTATTATCAATCTCGAACAACGCCGAGTAGATTTTTTTATATAATTTATATATAACATAGTTTAACATATATGATACTATTTTTTTGTTTTATATATAGCATTTTATATAACATAGTTTAATAAAACATAGTAATGTTGTTTTGTGTGTGTGTGTGTGTGTGTGTGTGTGTGTGTGTGTGTGTGTGTGTGTGTGTTTTCCTGGAGCACGCGGCCTTTGTCAGACTTGCTCTATCCATGATTGTTCACACTTTTTATTAACTAACAAACACCAATTGAAACAGAAAGAGGTATGTCACAACTTTGACAACATTATTTCATACGGTTAATTAGGAAACTTAAAAAAAAACTTATAAAATCTTATTTATAAAACTCATTGTGTTTGTCTGTCTGTCTCTATATTTTCAAAATGCATCTCCCCGAAGACGCAAGTTCGCAAAGCGGTGCGAAGCGAGTCAAAGGACAGAATTCTGGGTTTTTAGCCGGTAAAAATAGTTGCTTAGTGGTCCAAACTGGAAAAAATGGAACTTGGCTAACGTAAGTAAACTAAAGTTATTATTTGTACACATGCATAAATATATACATTTATATGTAAAAGTCGCTTCATTTTAACCACTTCTTATTAGTCTGACGATAGCTCAAACGGTAACGATTAAGGCTAGAGCGCTATATATTTTGGTCTAGGTTCTAACTGAAAGCACCCGAGTCATTTATTTTTAATTTTAAAAGTAGTACTGTATATTGTGTACAATATGATAAATAAGAATCGATAGAAAATGGACTCTTATAATGAATACGGAATCTACTTAAATTAAAATATCATATTTAAGCGTATTTTACGACCGGGCAACGCCGGGAGATCAGCTGGTATTTTTGAAATGATTAAAATAAATTTTTCTAATAGTTTCGGTATAAGACACCCTTTTCGATATATAATGTGGTCGTTATATTTTAACATGAACCTGGCAGTATGTATAAAAGTCTCGCAAATAAACAAAGAAAAGAAATTCGACATGAGTTTTTTTTTGGGGGGGGGGTCTGTTTAAAGAAAACGATATTTATTACCAGTCGTTTCATAACCAAACCACTTAACACGTATTTTCAAAACCAACAGAGTATAGTCGCATTTCTCTTTTTCCCTTTTTTTAACATTTTTTTTTTTTAGTCTGAAGCTATAACCAGTTGTTAAGTGTCCGACAATCTTGCAAAAGTTCGAAGGATTACCGAGTCTTGAATCTTGTTTAAAATTCCCTTTTCGCCGACACATAGTTTAAAGTACCTGTTTTAGCGACACGTGGTTAAAAGCCCCTGTATGACAACACGTGCTTTTTTTTTCTATTTCTATTCTTTCCTCGTTTTCATCCCGCTCTGACATTACCCTCGCACCACGGCTTGGTAATTTGCATATGTGTTAGTGGCTTCGTTATAAATGAAAACTGTTAGTTTTATGTTTTTTTCTCCATTTTACTGATAGTATAAACCCCGAAGATACGTCCGATGTTATTGACCAACTTCATCTTGCTGGTAGGAGTTGCAACTACTGGCATGTTTATTTTCTAGGGCACTTTCTACCTCTGTCGAATAATTAGCAATTACAATTACTCAAATCCAGGCAGAGTTCTATAGCTGTGTAGTAACGTAGATGCTTTCGAGACAAAAACATCCTCTTCAATAATGTTGGATAGGGCGACGCCGATAAAATCGGTGGTGTTTACACACGCACATCCCAGGTGGATTTTTATCTACATTTTTGTGTCCTATATAAATTACCAAAATGATGATTATCACTTAAAACAAAGAAAGGCTTACATTTCAGGTCGGGAAGTTATAATAGCGTAACGTAAAATAAAGAAGAACAATTAAATATTTTAAATGTTTACATTTTAGGAATGACGGTTCCTGTCTTTATAAAACACACATAACATAAATAACCAGAGAGAAGCAAAGAGAATGCAGACAGTGGTTCAGCGTAATTAATATTTTCCGTTGTCGCCTATCACACACGCACCCATCGTCTCTCTCTCTCTCTCTCTCTCTCTCTCTCTCTCTCTCTCTCTGCACCGTTCCCCCTCTCTCTCTCTCTCTCTCTCTTTCTCTTGTCAATAACTGTAAATAAACTTCTATGTTGACAAAATTCGTCTGTGTTGATTATGAGAACCACGGCAAACGTATTGTCAGGGTATGTACATACATGTAATTTCGCAAGCATTCGAAAAGTGCTTGGTGCTAACCGATCAGGTTGTCTGAAGATATTGACTTCCTGAGACGAAATGCACCTAACATTGATGCTTTCTGTTTTCCTACTTCCTTTTGCAAAACTTAATTAGGTTCTGTAAAACTATAAACAAAAACAACAACCCGCCTTTCCCTTTTTTTCCTTCTTCCCATTTCCCCTTTCTATCTTCCCCACTTCCTAACTTAAATTGTACAAAACATTAATACGTGCACTTATTTTTTTTATTTTGGTAAATGTGTAGTTTAGCGGTGTAAATTATTTGCAAGACAAAAAGATTATATATTATATACTATTTAGTTTTATATAAAATACATCGTTAGACCCAGAGGCTGAAATAAATCCAGAAATAAATTTCATTTTTTTTATATCATTTATATTTATTATTCGAGGTCGCTATATTGCTTTTAAAATTTGGTCTTTCTAAGGTTTAGCAGATTGGCTTTTTTAAGCTCTTTCATGAACTATCTTTTTAGCCACCATATTTTTTTTTGTAATAAAAGAGCGTAAAAAGGCTACATTTGGCCTTAAAAAACCATACATTGAGATTTATTAGTTTATAGATGACATGCAAAGAACTTTTAATCAATTCGTAATTTAAAGAGAATCTTATTTCCCGAATAATAATTTCTCATATCTTTTTCAAAAAGTGTCTTCAAGATTTTGTTTTATTTGATGTTTTGCAAAAAAAATATTGTTTTTTTGTTAAATAAAGATCCGTAAAATATGAGGGAGAAAATATTGATAACTGCCATAAAATATGTACGAACTGATCACGTGATATCTGCTTCTTGACTCTTTTATTAGCGTGGGTTTGATTTTGTTTGTTTAGTGTTGTGTGCACTTCTTTTCTTCGAGACAATCAAATAATTAAAAAAAAAAACGCGGAAAAAATTTATGAAAGACGAGATTTGTGAGATAGGAATGGTTGGATTTCAAGAATTCTGGGATTGATGGAGAATTTATTTTAGAACTGAAGACAGAGAAAAAGTTGTGAAAATCACGAGAATATGAAAAGAGGAAAGAACTTTAAATGAAGACAGGAAAAAAGAAAGAAACGCGTTGCAAGAATATGGAATGTGAAAATGAAGAATTTAAGTTTTTTTTGTTTTGTTTTTTACACGGAAGCCACTCGGGGATAAGGGTTATTGCGTGCACAGTAACCAATGAGATAGTATTGTAGTAATCATTATTATTGGATATTTGATAAGGTGTCTTACTTAAGAGAGCGGTTTGTCAGGAATTTGTTTATGTTGGACTTGAAGACATCCAAGTTGTAGTCATGTGGGAAACAGGCAAACGGAAGAGAGTTCCACAGTCGTGCACTTCTAAGAAAGAAGCTCGGCTCATGGAATCTACGTTTGGATTTAGGCACAGATAAGGAGTGGGGGGGAATTAATGAGAGTATGAGAAAGAAATAAGAAAAGAAAGAATGAATAAGAAACGAAGAATGTAATGTAAGAAAAAAATGGTGGAAGAAAAGAGAGAACGACAGAAAAAAGAAAGAAAGAACAATAATAAAGATAAAAAGAAACTTAATGGCGAATAGGACAAAAGGGACAGAAACCCTGATAGGATGGTCTAAAAGAAGAAAAATTACAGAGAGAAAAAATGGTCTGAGAAAAAAAAACAAGTGAAGCATGCATGGTTCCCCGTGATTGCACAGTGAACAAGGCATTAAAAACATGACTAAGTTCAGCATTTGCCCCTCCTCATTTAGCCCCAAAAGTCCCCAGGGGACGTCAAATTCTGGTTAAGACGTTAACATATGTAAATTTGAGTTCTGAACCATGCAAAAAAAGAAATGACCAAGTCCATCATTTCTCCCCCTCCCATTTAGCCCCAAAAGTCCCCAAGGCCTTAACATATTTAAATTTGACTTCAGCACCATGCAAAACTGCTAAATATACATACACAGAAAATTTTGGACAAATATGGTAAAATAGTTCCAAAAATGGAGTGCTTTTATTAGCCCTAAAAGAGCCCCTTTAACACACCCAAGAGTTATCGCGAAATATAGACAAACAAAATTATATAGCAATCAGTTA
Source organism: Euprymna scolopes (assembly GCF_053919585.1). NCBI lineage: Eukaryota > Metazoa > Mollusca > Cephalopoda > Sepiida > Sepiolidae > Euprymna > Euprymna scolopes. Next base: position 64,386,939 of record NC_136500.1, read on the forward strand.
CAACTTTTCAGAAAGTTTTATAAAAATCCAAAGCATCAGTTTTTTTTAATAAGCAAAAAAGTGTTAATTTTAGCCATTTTAATTTGAAAGACACCCCCGGGGGGACGACGACTAGAGTTTTCCCGGAAAATTCGTTCTGTTACTTTTTTTACTCATATCATGATTAATGTTTGTGCAAAATTTCAAAAAATTCCAAGGGGTAGTTATTGAGAAAATTGCGGACAGACGAACGGAAGAACGGACAAGGGTGGGTTTACAAGCCCACCCTCCTTTTGTCAGGGGACCAAAAAAAAAGATAAGTTATAAATTACGTTTCTGAATTTTTAGAGTTGTTGTTGTTGTTGTTGTTGTTGTTGTTTTACGGCATATCAACCCTTTTCTGGTTATTTAATGCCGAATCTAGTTATTTTGGAAATAGTATTCATGTTGCATCCAGTTCTTTTGTAGAATGTTTTTATTCGTCAAGCTTTTTGTATCTTTAATTGCAAGTTTGTAGTGTTTCGTTTTGTTTTATAGTGGATGTTATCGTTTTTCTTCCTTGCTCTGCAAAACTTGAATGAGTTTTGCAATGGGAGAGGGAGAACAGTTACAGTATTAATGCTTGGTACATTATAAGTTGGGAAACCAGTACATAAGTGGGGGAGATAAAAAGAGAAAGAGGAAATGGGAAGAAGGAAAAGGGGGAAAATATGGGTTGTTGTTTTGGTTTTTAGTTTTGCAGAACGTAATTAAGTTTTACAAAAAAAAAAGTAGAAAAATAAAAAACATCAATGTTAGGTGTATTTCGTCTCAGGAAGTTAATATCTTCAGACAACCTGATCTGGTAGCACCAGTTCTGAATTTCTAAGATGAGGATTGGTTATTCGTATTATTTCGATTCTTGATATATTGTTTGCTTCTTGATTGTCATTTTCACAACGTTTCAGTCGATGTAACATCCAATCTTCTTCAAGTGTATCTTGTCGAACTCGGAAAATACAATTACGAATGACTTGGAACCTCTATCTAGTCATGGCTGACGGAACGAGAGCATACTACTCTGTGAAGCAAATAAAAGGTTACGTTCCAAATTCCGTTCTGATTCCCGAGTTCAACAGAAACATTCTCAAGTTCGGATGTTACATCGACCGAAACATTGTGAAAATGACACTCAAGATGAGAAGAGTAGTCCCAAGAATCCAAATAAGACGGAAAAAATAAATAAAATGTAGAAGAAATTTTGAAAAGATGGTAAGAAAAAAAAGGGGGGGTGAATTAGACCAAAGAAAGAAAAAACAAAAAAAAGAACGCAAGAAATAAAGAAAAACAGTTAAAATAAAAAGAAACAGAGAAACAAGAATAAATGCTGGTTCATCTTTTTAAGGGATCGTTACAGGAATGCGTTTTGCTACCTAAAAAAAAGGCATTTCTTTCTACATGTCTAGCGGCAGGTGAGATTTCTCAGACATGGCTTCTTGGAAAGAACCGTCAGCCTAGGAACACGTTGCCGTAAGACTACTTCCTTGATGATTACAACTAGTTAATCTCAAGTCAAATGTCAACTCATTTAAAACTAGCTCGCAAATAACAAGTTCATATGATTAATGATATTAGTAGAAATAAAGACATTGAAATATAAATTAAAATTATATTTTTATTTGATCGGTAAAAAAAGTGAACTTGACAGATCACATGTAAAACTCCGAAAAAAAATTAAAGAATCCCAAGTTGTTCTTATATGACGAAACGACGTTTTCCTGTGTAAATAACAGTCATACAAAACCAGTCGGTAAGATACGATTTGGATACCGAATAAAAGCAAGATATCAGACTTTTTATGTATAGAGGGCTCAATAGCTTTTCACATAGAGCTATACAGCTCTATCTTAAAAGTTATTGAGTCCTATATACAATAATGAATAATAATACATTTTATTTATCTAAATATGTTGTAATAGTTTCATCGTTCGTCCAATCCTCAGAAATACATATTAATGTATGAATATACATATGTATGTACAAGTTAGTAAAGCATTTCATCCAAGGCATGAAAATTGTTAAACAAAATGTTTTTACTATAGGCTTTAAAAATAAAGGTACAAAATTCAATTTGAAATTTATTTATCTCAAAGTGCACTTTTATACATTTTACAAAGTAAGGTATAAAAATTTAATTTAAATTGAATCAAAGAATTACCTTGGATTTATTTTATGTAATGTACATTCTGTTGCACTTTTAAAAATAAATCATTGAAAATTTTATACCTATATCATTAATTCCTAGATGAAAGATAATGTTTTTAAATTGCAGCGTTATACATTTTGTACATTAATCTGTTACGTTTATTTTTAGTCGCGTTGGTACAGTGGTAACGTCATGAATGCTACACTTTGCTTTCGATTTCGATTCTAGCTGATGGAACCCAAATACTGCTATTTTACTTTTGAAATACCGACTCTATAATAATATGTACGAAATCTGAACAAATTAAAATATCATATTTAAGCGTATTTTATAACCGGCAAAGCCGAGTGCCTCCCCCCTTTGCTAGTATATATATATATATATATATATATATATATATATATATATATATATATATATATAGAGAGAGAGAGAGAGAGAGAGAGATATGCATATATATATATATATATATATATATATATATATATACGCATATATACATATGCATCGAAATAAAATAAGACATTAGTCTTTCTGTGTATAGAGCGCTCAATAACTTTACATATAGAGCTAAACGGCTCTATCTAAGAAAGTTATTGAGCCCTTTATACAATAATGAATACATCATCAATACATCATCTAAATATGTTGTTAGAGTTTCATTATTCGTCCATTCCTCAGCTGTATATCCATACATTAATATGCATTAAGATATATAGATATATAAATGTAATAATGTATATGTATGTATATATATATGTATATGCATTGTGTGTCAGGTCATGTCATATGCTACTAGTACCATGTAACCAAGTACTACCTGCCTTATGGTCGTGTCACCGGCGACTAAACTGGTTCCCCACAAGATTTGTTTTGTGAGGAGGGTGGCTTGTCTCCCTGAAGGATTAAAAACAAGACCTTCCAAAATGGCGAATGAACCCTTTTTCGGGATCAACGTCCAACTAACACTGTGTGTATGTATGTGTGTGTTGGGGTGGAGAGGACTCCCGTAAGCCGTGGTGAAGGCAGCCTTTCTAGGAGAAGCAAATCTCTGATTTAAAAAACCATAAAGCGTGAGACCAGTACCCGCATTAAGCTGGTCTGCAGTTTAACTTGTTGCTGGCTATCTTGCTGTTGCTTGTTGCTGGATCTCACCATTTTGAACCGAGAGAGAAAGACTTAGCTGTCGTACAAAGCTAAGACTCTGTAACATCATCTGTGTATAGATACTCCCTCAGGCATTTGTCTATAAAAATGGTCCAGTGGCGACGGAAAAGTTGCGACGCGTGGAAGTCTGAAATGCTGGAAGCATGTAATAATTGATCTCAATGACCGTCTTCAGTGTCATGCCTGCTTGAGCGTGTGAATTCACCGGTAGGACTAAGAAAGTAAAAAAAAAAAAAAAGGTAATTTTTGGGCTCATGGATTTTAAGTGTCTGAGAAAGTGGCACTCGTCTGACAAGACGTTGCAATCGCCATCATGTATACACACACACACACACACACACACACATATATATATCCATATATATATATATATATATATATATATATATGCGCATATTTATTTATTTGCGAAATATTATCCTCATCTTCATAGTTGTTGTTGTTTTACCATCTTTCGACCGACTCATTCTCTGGCCTTCTTCAGGTGATTAACCGTGATGGGATAGGAATGCTAAGTCTCTTAACTGCATCCCCAATAATTAATGCGTTCCATAGCTGTTATTTCACCACGTTTTTTTATGCAGAATAGGGACCGTGCTGAAGTAATAACGTTTTTATTTAGAAACCCATTTTTGACTAAATTACTCAACAGATTTTTCTAGAAGTTTGATTTTAAGACATATTTATGCACTAGGAATTTAAAGTATTTCTTTTAATTTAAATAGACTACAGTTTGTTGGTTTAATTAGTGTTTGTTTATTTTCTAAATTCAGAATTCAGTTTTTGATTCAAACATATATAATTTTGCATTTTTGTTTTTTTTTGCTTGTTTATATTGAATAAAGTTCAGTCTCAGTAGAAATCCAATTATGTTTCTTTATTAATGCATTTTTTAAACAATAATAAACGAATTTTAGTCTTTTAGATACATGAAACATGGAAATATTTTACAGAAACAACACGCAACATTTCCGTTTTGAATTAATTCGCATTTTTCTGCTTTTAATTATATTGATATTGAATCAGTTCAGTGTCAGTATAAACCGTGTTTCTTATTATTCTCTTTTGCAATGTAGGTTTTGATAATTCATAATGATTTTGCAAAAAGCTCGCATGCATTATTGATTGTCTTATTGTTCAGCAGATCTTGCTTGCTAGGACCTCAGGCGTGACGTCATTTTCAGTTATTAGGACTAATATTTACGAATATCACTGCGGAATGGCATTATTGTTAAAAGTTTTTTTTTTTTTTTTATTTAATTTAAAATTGCAAGAAGAATAAAGAGTCACAAGAAGCAAAACAAAAAAGAATCAGACGTTTCTGATTTTTTTAGATGAGGATTGGTCATATGTATTATTATTCCTCGGACTACTGTTCTCATCTTGAGTGTGATTTTCACAACGTTTCGGTCGATATAACCTCCGACCTTCTTCAGGTGTATCTTGTCGAACTCGGGAATGTTTCTGTCGAACTCGGGAATTTGGCCGAAATTTCGAGCGGAACCCTTTATTTACTTCACGGGTGTAGCGTGCTCTTGTTCCGTCAGCCATGACTGGGTAGAGGTCCAGTAATTATAGACAATAGATAATATATACAAGTAAAAAAAAAATTAATATATACAAGTAATAAGTACAGAGATAGATATACATTAATATATAGTAATAATTAGTAATAAATGGTGATATGTACAACTAGAAATAAAAATAGGTTTAAGTCTCCTAAAATTCATACTCGAATTGTCCGCAAGGACACGTGGCGCAGTTGTTAGAGTACTGGGAAAAATCAGTTGTAGAAATGATATTCTCCTGGAGATTGAAGGTTCAATCCTCAGTGTGGGTGACCGAAATATACATTTGCGAATTATGTCATGATACCGATCAAAAGGTAGACACGTTTTTATTTTTAAGAAGAAAAGTTCATATTTAAGATGGAGAGGAGGTGTCGGTGCTTTAGACTGAGTTATTTCCCCGTGACGTGTTCTAAAAATCCAAACATGGCTCCTTTCAGCGTGCTGTCATAAAAACGTGTTTTCTCGCTGTAAAAAGTGAAACGGCCGATCAAATTAAGTGAAATTTTGTTTTCAGAAAACTTCAGTCCAAAACGGATATGTACAATATGACTTTTTTTTCGATATTTTCATTTCAGGTTTGTTTTGAATGATTTATCGTCATTAGACACCAAATGAAGTGAGGATACGAGCATTTCAATTACTTCTTTAGATTTCTTAAAAGTAAGTTTTAAATTTTGGAGATTTTCTAAAAGCAAATTATCGGAATGGGTTTGATCAAAATTGAAATAAGAATTTTAGATATAAGTTTTAGTATGAATATATACTGATTTTAATCGTTATAACGTGGCATAAAAGTGGTACAACCTGTTCTGTTGGAAAGAAAACATATATGAAAAGAAAAAAAAGGAGATGAAAGGAAGGCAATTTATGCAAAAAGAAAGGAAAGAAAAAAGAAAGAAAGATAGAAGGAAAGAGATAAAGAAAAAAATGAAACAAAGAAATTAAAGAAAAACAAGATTAAGTGAAAGCAAGAAAAAAAGAAAGAAAAAAAGAAGATGTAGGAACTAGATGAATAAAGAATGAAAGAATTTGTAACAGAGCTACTGACGCGTATGTGGCAGCAGCGGTATGACACTATGGAAATGACCAAACTGGGATGCGCAGTGATGTCACAGAACAGGAAGAGGAAGAAACAATAAAAGCGGAGGGAAATTTGGAACCACATGGTCGGTGGCAGCGAAGCGAAGATTTACTAAACGCGGGAGGAGAAAAAGCAATTGGTCCACACGGCAGAAATTTTGTAAACCACATAGCGAACGAAGAGACTGGTAAATTCGAGATGCAGGCGTTGTTTGGAAAGTATAACGAACAAATGCCTTTTATTAAAAAAAAAAAAAATGAGCCGAATTTTTTTTTTCTTCATTTTACTGGGAGACCTCGAACCCGTGGAAAAATGTATCTACCACATTACAAAGAAAAGCAAAACAAAGACAAAAGAAAGAAAGAAAGAAAGAATGAATAAATAAGATAAACAGAAAAACAAACATTGAGAAAATAAAGAAAAAAACAAAGAAAAGAAGGAAGTCGCTTAAAGAGGAGATAGAAAAGAATAAACTAAGAAAAACAGAAAAGAAATAAAGAACGAATGTAGGAAATGTGTACAATAATGAAAGAAACAAGAAAAAGAAAAAGATAAAGGGATAAAGAGAACGAAAAAGAAAATGAAAGAAAAAAGAAAGTTTTGTCTCAAAGAGAGAAGACCTGACAAGAGATGAATTTATATCTCTATTATTATATAAAAATCATTTTGTGTGTGTGTGAATTACTTCCTCATAGGTTCCGAAACGGCTGAGCCTATCTTTTGCAAATTTCACACAAAGATAATTTATATTTCTGCCAGTGTTCTTATATATGTTTTATACAGAAATTCATCCGATACGTATCGAAAATCAAAAAAATTTGATCTTAAAAAAAAGTCTTACTTCTTTTATAGATAAAAAAAATACAGGGGATATTATTTTACATTACACCGGTGTAACCTTAGCCGGTGTAACGTAAAATATTCCACTTTAAAGATCGTCAAGACCAAGTATCAGCTGACGTGATATTGTAAACAAACACAGATGGAATTTGATGATCGACATTATCATTATAATTTTTTTTTTCAAATTAGTCCACCCAGCAAATTATTCCTTGTAATTTATAGACGATTGATTCTATAATAATACATATGCAATCACCATAAATTAAAATATGTCTGAGCGTATTGTACGACCGGGCAACGACGAGCGTCCAGCTAGTAAATAAGTAATGGAAAAGAAAAAAGAATGAAAGTGAAAAAGGAATAAATAAAATAAGGAATGAAATATTAAGGAGAGAATGAAAAGGAATGAAGGAAATATAGAAATAGAGCATTTTTTTAAAAAAGGGAAGAAAGAAAAAAGGTAAAAAAATAAGAAAGTAAGAAAAGAGAATAAGAATTAGAAATTGAATAATAAAAACAAAGTCCGAATAAAATAATGAAAGAAATAAAAAAGAAAGAAAGAAATCGGTATCTTTTATTTTGTGATAATCATCTTTCGTTCTTGCTACTTCCTTACATTCAAATGGCTTCATGCCTTGTCTCGAGCGATTTCCATGAAAATTGAAAGATTTTTTAAAAAGATACGAGTGACATTTAAGAGATGAAAAAACAAACATTCATTATCCTTAATTTAACGACACAAACAAAGATCTTCAAAATACGACTTATAGTTTTAATGTAAGACTTTGAAATTTTTTATACGTGCGAAATTGTTAACCCTCGAGTTTCTTACAAATTACACAGAAACTGACAATGGCGAAATCTGGATGAAGCGAATTTATCAGATCGGGTTATTGACAAAGTTCTCACTTCATATGCCGGAATGGTACAAGGCCAGTTTAAAAAAACGTGATATGAAATGAAAAGGTGCTTATTCAGATTGGCACGCATGGCGGCAATTAAAAGTAAATAAAATATTGAAATGTCTGTATGTTGTACGTAATCGCTACAAAACAAAGATGTCATATTCCAAAAATTACGTAAATCGATGAAGTAGTGTTTTTATTATCTAAGTAAGTCAACATTTACGATTTTTAGCGATTTTACTACTAAACTATATTTAACTAATTTATGACTACGACATTTCGGTTTTAGTTGTCTTCCCCTTATTTGATCTATCAGATTTAATCATGATCAGTGAAAATACTACGATCTGCTTAATCGTGAACTTTGATTATTTTTTCGAAATAATAAAACTTCATCAAATTACATAATTTTTGGAATATGACATCTTCGTTCGGTAACGAGTACGTCATACAGACCTTTCTGTACTTTTTTTACTTTCAATTGCCACCTTAATTATCAAGTTGAATAAGCACCCAAAAAAGAAAAAAATTTAAGTCTTTACAGTGTATTAATATTCTAAGGAACAAACGTAGTTAAAATATATGTACCCTACGTCATATTTGATTCTGGTGATGATGATGATAGTAATAAGAGAAATTAAGACTAGGGAGAATAATCGCTCGTGATTAAAATAGAAACACGTGAACAGGCTAAATGAAAACAATAGGTTGGAAATAAACTTTTTTTTTAGAATATAAACTAATAGATTCACCCAGAAATGATGAAAGAGAAAATTCTATGATGTTGTTTATTATCTTATTCCAGAAATTCAAATAGAGAATATATATTGGTGTACGTGTATTTAGGCACCATTTTTTTTTATTTTAACAAACATTATTAAAAAAATGACACCGACAAGATGTGACAACAGTACCACGGCCACCGAGCTATAGAAGGCCTGTTAACTGAAAACTACCTGCAGGCAATGTAGGTCAGATTTGTCGAACTGTTACTGTCGATACTATATGAGGGCATTTAAAAAAAGAACATTAAAACATGTTAAAAAGAAAAGAAAGGAACCCAATTCGATTAATAATGAAACTGAACTATAAAATATAAATATTATCTTTATTCAATATAAAATATAGATATTATCTATGTAAAATTACGTCATTTTAAAGCAATATACAATCTAATACTGATAAAACTGAATTACGAATTTAGGGAACAAACAATTAAAGAAATATAAGACACAAACAATTTTTGGCCTTCGGAACAAGATCACAGTGTAGTATTTGTTCTGATGCGACAATTCACCTTTCTGTCCTCGATCGGTGGAGGAGAAATCCTTCATGACTGAGACAATTTTTATTTTTGTTCATATCCAGAGTACCCCTTATTGGGGGGGGGGGCTAGATTTTCCCTAGGAGATTATATGTTGAAATATTTAAATAACTATTACATTTAATACAGAAATTATATTCAAAGTTTTGGTTTTCTGTTCTTCTATGTTCATTTTTTCCCCATGTTTATCATCAAAATGTGTACCGTATGTTTATCACTTACGTGCTATAGCCTTCATTTTCATATCAGCGCAGAATACATGAATACGGAAATGAAGTTCACATAACAACTAAAAGACAATCATACCATAATGTGAATATTGCTTAAAAACTAAGTAAAAATATAGTAGAAATTTATGATATTAAATCAGGGTGGTGATGAATTTGGAAGGGGACATCATCATCATCATCATCATCATCATCATCATCATCATCATCATCATCACCACCACCACCACCACCATCATCATCATCATCATCATCATCATCATCATTATTATTAATATTATCATTATTATTATGTCGTTGAAGGAGCATGTGGTTAGAAGTGAGGAGTGGATGCTTAAGGTTGTGGCCAATGAAGTGGAGGTATGTGAGACCAAGGCTGATTATGTGAAACGTATGGATAGAGAAAGGGCAGAGGAACTGGCTAGGAAGAAAATGCATGGAAGGTTTTTCTAGGATATAGCAGAAGTGGCTGATGAAAGATCGTGGCATGGCTTAGAACTGGGTATCTGGCTAAGAGTACTGAAGCTTTTGTTTGTGCGGCACAAGAGCAGGCATTAGGAACACGATTGTTAAAAAAAGTGGTTCTAGGAGAAGAAGTTGCTGCAGAATGTCGGATTTGTGGTAAGACCTCAGAGTCAATTGCGCACCTTGCAGCAGGGTGTAGTGGACTGGCCCAGAGATAGTACAGCAAAAGACACGATCGCATGGGACTCCGGATACATTGGGAGGGTAAGAGGGTTGGGGTGAAGTGTGCTGGAAAATGGTTTGAGGAGGTGCCTCATGAAGTGAGAACAAGTGAGGATGGCAAGGTAGAGGTATGGGGGGACAAAAGTGTCATAACGACCAAGCAATTCGAACATAATCGTCCTTATTCGGTCGTCATTGACAAGGTCTAAAAATCTGGCAGATTGTAGACTTTTCAGTACCCTGTGATAGGAATGTGAGAGAGAAGGAAAATGAAAAGTAGATCAATTATGCTCCATTGGCCTTGAAGATAAGGCGTATACACGGGGTTAAAACACAAATAATCCCGGTCGTAGTTGGTACACTAGGAGTAGTATCAAGTCGTCTGGAAGCACAATTGAAAAAATACAAATCCCCGATGTTTTAGGTGGCCTTCAAACCTCTGCAATTATAGGTACCACCAACATCCTTAGGAAAACCCTTGATCTTTGAAGCTCCTGGTTTGAAGCCGGGATTAAGGGAAATCCTCTGGAAATGAATCCCATCCCTTTCCAGGGAGACGTTCATAAACGAAATCAGAATTATTATTATTATTATTATTATTATTATTATTATTATTATTATTATTATTATTATTATTTCACTCACTAGGAGTTGTCTCATAGGCCATTATCAGTGATCACTCACTATCAGTAACCTGTGATATTCGCTGGAGACCGAGTGACAACAAACCTCAGATTTCCAATGTTCTCTATCTCATGACCACTCGTGCAGGTAATTGCACGTTATCGCAACAGCCGTTTGTCATTGATTTCTCGTTGGCCTCGGCCATTGGTGTTTCCTGCCGTTTGGGTGACAAAATGTCTCCCCAAGGTTCCCGAGTTGAACAGTGCACTTCCAGTGGAGATCTGGTTGGTACTCTCCCACCTCGGAATTTCCATCCTCCCTGACCCATCACAACTAGTTGGTGTGGCGCCAGTCGATGTCATCTGCAGTTTTTTTTTTTGACACTTCACGGGGAACGTGGACCCTGTGTAAACGGGATTTAATTTAATAACTGCTCCCTTAGGTTTTCTTTCGCTTTCTTCGTATATATCTCATACATTTTTTTTTTTGTAATCGAGCGTGTATTTTATTTTTTTTATTTCTTTAATTAAATTTGATTCATACTTTTACCTCGTGCTTGGTTTTATCTTATTTTCAGTTTAATTTATTTTTATTATTATATTTTCCACACTAAATTTTGTTTATTTTTTGTTACATTTATTTTTTCATGCAATGCTTTTGGCCTTTTTTGCCTGAAATGGTACCCTCAAAAAGTTTTCGTGATTAAATAAACCAATAAAAACCTTTTGCGCGTGTGCTTTGTAGGGAGCAACCATTAAATTAAAACCCGTTTACGCAGGGTCCACGTTCCTGTGGAGTACCTTTTTATTATTGTTATTGTAATAATAATAATAATAATAATAATAATAATAATAATAATAATAATAATAATAATAATAATAATGGTGCTTGTGGAGTGTATGCACCGTGCTATAATTTAGATGGGATTGTCAAGTTAAATTAAATTTAAGGTATTTTTTTTTCATTAAATTGTTAGATGAAAGTGCAGAATAGTTAGAAAGCTCCCCGCGTTACGAATGGCTTTCTAAATAACGTTATTATTTCAGCACGGTACGTACACGGCACAAATACCAAAAAATATTTATTTATAAGATAAACACAAGAAAATTTGTTAACTAGAATTTAATGTACTCTTTATTTTTTAGTTCATATCAAAACTTTAATTAAATTAGTTACTGAATTTTAAAGATGAATTTTTGTTCGTATATCTCGGGAGATAATAGAGAATCTCTTATTTTATTTCCCATTTCAGTTATGTAAATTATTTATAGATAAAATGACAAACAAAAAAAAACAAACAAAAACTTGTTTTAAATATATTTCAAAGAAATAAATTACGCCCGGTGCTAAAATATTGACTTAATCGATTGTTTTAGTTAAAAAAAAAAAGACAAAAACAAAACAAAAATAACTATCGTAAAAAATGCTTCTAACTTTAACATATTTGGAAATACTCAATGAAAAGTTCTATTGATTATTAAAAGAACGGACCGAAAAGTATTCTCATATAAAAATTGTTTTTGCAGTTTAAAAATAAATAAAATGAAATATTCCACTTCCTTCGATAGAAATAAAAGTTCAAAAACAAATTCACTTACTGTTATATTTTGTTTGATTAAAATTATCCCAATGTGCAATTATTATAATAATTACAATTATATAATTATCCAAATGGAGAATTGTTTTTTCTCCTCAGGAGAATAAAAAAATGCATGCTTGGACTACATTCATAAAATTATCACAGTCACAATGTAGAGCAACGAAAGATATTTTTTATGGCAACGTGGTTTAATACCGGAAACTTTAGGTACCTTTACCTACATGTTGATCTGGTAATGACGTCACGCTCTCATGTTCACCGGTCTACTCTCTCGGTAGTCGTGACAGTACTCGATCTTAGGACGTATTTGCTTCTTTGATTGCAAAAAATGGTTTCTATCAAGTTTATAGCTTTATAGTAGTTGTAGTAAAAGGTTATTTTATTAATTCTTATTGTTTTCTAATTCAATGATTGTTGTCTTCTTTTTTATCAACGCTTATGTGTCGGGTAAATTTACTCATGGGAGTTGCGATTCGCTTCTACATTGTAAATTAAAACAAAGTCCTCCCTCCTGAAACACATATACACACCGAGGCCAAGCAAGTGGTTACTGTTGTGGCCCGGGAGGGCCACTAAGAAAAAAATACGGATGGGTAGAAAGGTTAAATATATTGAAATAAAACAGAATATACAAAGAGCAACAATCGTAGCACGTATCGCGAAGATGGCGTACAACGAAGTACACAGATCACACCGAAAGTCGTACCTCTCGGTCTATTTCTATAATTCGGAAGAGTTCATTTTTAGTACATGGGTCAGTCGAAAAAATTCATCTTCTCTAAGCTTTTTTTGCCCCACAAAAGCTTGTAAATATCTTTTCTGATTTGGGTCAGTAAATTGTTTTTTTTCTCGACCGTTGCTGTTTTGGTTTGGGTTAGTCGCGATCGAACGTCTTGAAAACGGCATTGGTCGATTCTTTCTGTTCGTGTAATGTGTACCTACTGTCATCTGATTGATGTTTTATATGGTTTCGGTAGCATTTTACGAGTATATTTTGTACCTTGCATGGTATACACGATATGGCCAATCTGTTACAATTTGACTTAAGGCCTGCTTTTCATTAGTAATATCATTTATTAATTTCTGAATGACATCCCAATTCCATTTTCTTATTGCATTTTCACCCCAAACAAGGCACGTTGCCACTTTGATGTAGGGGGCTACTATCAAGGACCTAAGTTGTAGGGGTACTATGTAGGGAGTTTAGCAGCAAGATGTTTGTTCACAGTACACTTAAACTTCTGCATGTCAGTACAGTTCGGGAAGTAGGAAACCGAAAGAGAATTCCAAAATCCTGCAGTTCTGGGAAAGAAGCTATTAGAGTAAAAGGCTTTCTTACATCTAGGGATCTCAACTGTGGGACTTCGCTTCTTGTCGGGTTTATCGGGGATATTTTCGTCGAGGGGGTACAAGGGCTTGTAGTTCGTCAGAGCATCCACCATTAAAATACTTGTAAAACAGGCAGAGGGATGCAACAAGTAAGTTCAGTTAATTTGCTATTTTTACGTTTGCACAAAGAAACTGAAATGTTAAAAGTTGATAAAGTCGAACCATCTTCGTATTTGTCAATCCTACTTGTTGCTTGACCAGATATTGTTTTTGCTTTTCCTTGAATACATCACTTTTTTTTGTTTGCGTTCAAGCAAAACGTTTTTATGCAATTCTATTTGTGACGTTTTTATTTTTTATCAATTTTTAATTAGTGCTTCGTTATTTTTCAACATATTTTCGAATCACATGCGTCATTTTTTAGTGCCTTCCTTGATTTGCTGTATGCAAGTCATTAGAAAAGTATTTGGTTGTTTTTATAAATTGCTTGATTTTGAAGAGATTTCGTACGGTAAGTTTTCGTTTCTTTCATTTTCCTCAGCTTAGATATTTTCTGATTAGAAATTTTGTCTGAAAAAATCCAATATTTAAAATTGTTTAACGAATTCAAACTAAATAGATTTGCAGAATTTTTTAGAATGTACACATTTAATTTTTTAATAGTCTCGTTCAAATTTACTGGTAAATATAATTCTCCAATAAAATTAATCTTATTGACAGTTATCGATAAGGCATATTTTTGTGTTTTTCGGCAAATTTGGTTTATTCAGTTTCTTTCACGTCTAGAAATTTATAATTGAAAAGTTCAACCCAGTGTTCAACCGTAATTTCACGGCTTTGTAAAAATATCTTGAAAATAATGTAGTTGCGTAACTTCTCTGATTTGGGGTGTTACATTTTGTGGCCAAGTTCAACATTTTGACTATTTATTTTGAAACGGACAGAATTTTCCCCAGTTCAATTCACCGCATCGGTTACAAAGTTTTGGAATATTTTTTTATGTTTCTGACAAGTCCGCTAGTATTTTTCGTGTTATGAACTCTACTTTACTAACGTATGCTATGTTCGATTCCTCTATATTTTTAGAATCACTTCTCGTGCTGATAACTGTTAGGTAATCCTCTGCAAGTTTCTGTAATCTTCGCAATCGACGTTGAAAAGGTTTTCGTACCTAAAGAAAGGTTGAATATTTGGTATTGATCGTGGACGTATGTAAACGTCTCCATTGTGTTCCATATCGTGTTTTGCGTAAACGCTGTGTTACTGTGCGTGTTAGGTTTATTGGTTTAGCTTTTGAGAAGTAATTCCTGATTTGTTTTTTGATTTCTTGTTGCTGAATCAACTGCTGTAGTAATTCTTGTTGCTGTAGCATCTGTTGTTTTTTTTTTAATTCTTGTTGCTATATGGAAAGCCTTTCCTCGAATTTCTGTTTCTTTTTTTATTTTGTTTTACATGAAGATCACCACTTATCAAGGCCCAGAGGCCACTCAGGGATAAAGGTTATTGCGTGTACAGTAATCAATGAGATAGTATTGTACTAATCATTAGTATTGGAGATTTGATAGTGTCTTACTTAAGAGGGCCGTTTATCAGGAATTTTTTATGTTAGACTTGAAGACATCCAAGTTGTAGTCAGGTGGGAAGCAGGCAAACGGAAGAGAGTTCCACAGTCGTACGCTTTTCAGAAAGAAGCTTTGCTCATCGAATCTACGTTTGGATTTAGGCACAGATAAAGAGTGGGGAAAATTATTGACAGTAGTTTCAGCCAGAAGGGTGTTTCTCGTGAAAGATTGGCGAGGGGGACGAGAGATTGGAGCTCAAACGAGCACTTGCCATGGAAATAACGATAAAACAAAGATATGCTCGCAACGTCTCTTCTGTGGGAGAGAGGCTGCAGGGAAGAGAAAAGGACATCCCCCACTAAGCTACGAAGTCTATTTTGTACTCTGTCAAGGCAGGATAGGCTGTTTTTAGCAGCTCCTGCCCAGATGTTGCAGCAGTACTCCATCCTTGGACGTACATGGCTTTTATACAGATAGAGAACTGCATCAGTAGTGAGATATCTTCTGCAGCGGTAGAAGGACCCCACCATTTTCTCAGCATTTTTTATGTAAAATAACCTCTTTAAATTCATCTATTGTTTTTCCAAGAGTGAGATTTACTTAATCGAGAAAAAACACAAATATTACTAATTACAGTATACTTTTGTACGTTGAAAATTTTTGTTTTCGAGAACAAAAATCCATTTAATTGGAGAAAAACGTGCTTTCCATTTTAGTGTTTTTAGTTTTAACTTGAAAATCTGCAAGCACACTTGTACATTTTCTTTCCAACATAACGGCATTTTTTTTCAGCATGAGTTGAAAAAAACTTTTGTGGTATTTTCGTAATCTGTTAGCTTGGGTATGTACTTACTTGTATAACTTTATTCTTGCCCCTTTTTTTCGTTAGTTGAAACTTTTGTTGGTGATTCTTTTTTTTTAATTTCAGTTATTCGTCGCTAAGTCAGTGAGTATTACTTTTGTGAATCCAAGTGTTTGATGACAAAAATTCTTGTTGAACACTGATGCATTTTAAATTTAAATTTAATTTTTAATTTAAATTTAATTTTAAATTTAATTTTTAATTTAAATTTCGTATGAATTATTGAATCCGCGTGCGTCAAGTTGTTGTGGGTATCCTCGTTGTCAATTTGAATCTCTTGTCGCCAATACAATAACGCATATGGGTTAGAAAGGTGATAATAATAATAATTAATAATCTAATTAATTAATTTTATGACAAATTTAAATTCTACATTTCAGATTTATTATTTTATTAAATGCTTCTTTCGTTAAATTCTAAATCCAAATCAAAGCCTCGAACACACAACTCGAATACATAACGAAGTCAGTAAATATCCTTCTCGTGTTTTTGTTTAATTTTATTTCAAAATTAAATTCCACCATAATGCATCTGCTCCAACAATTCTTTTCTAAATAATATTTCCTTATATCGTTATTGGCCCACCTGAGTTAGTTGAGTTTCCACCACCGCTCCTGCCACCTATAACACTCGACACCTCCTCGCCTGCCCTCCCCCCGCTATTAGAGATAGTATGTTTTGGTACTTTCATTACATTAATAAATGTATCCTTGTGACCAAAATATAGCGAAAAGCCGACACATATAGAAACAGTTATTTTATTTACAAAAGAAAAAAAAACACGTAAATAGTGTATGCAAAAAAAAAGAAAAGATGGGATTATTCAGTGCATCCCTTTGATCTTCAAATGATGACTTCAATTAAATTTTGAAATAAATTACGTGAAATAATAAAAGTCGAAAAGTGAAATGTTTACGTTCAGTTGAAAATAGAAGTTTCGTTCAAAATAAAAAGAAAATGAAAAATGAAATTTGTAAAAAAAAAAAAAAAAAAAAAGGATTTAATTTGAACTTCCCTATACGCAATTTCTGTTAATTGTCCCAAGCCTGGAGCGTTGACATTCGAACATTTTAAGCGGTTTCGTCGGCAATTACGAGTGACATTTCGCGCCAATTTGCGAAGAATATTTCCGGTGTATTGATCAAAAGAAAATGGGGGGGGGGTCGCTACTAAACCGCGAAACCTTGTGAAATAACGAACGTCTTTAATCTCAGAATTTGTGAAAATGTTTATTAAATCGATAGGGAATTAAAACAAATGAGGAAAGCTTCAAAACACGAGAGCCAAATCAAATCTGAAAATAACTTTACTACTACTACTATTACTACTACTGCTACTACTACTACTACTACTACTACTACTACTAATAATAATAATAATAATAATAATAATAATAATAATAATGTCGGACATGACTACAAAAAGGAAACATTAACAGAAGAACTGAATCCCTAATAACAGTCGCATAAGATAACGCAATTAAAACCAACCACATCAAAGCAAGACACAAGAAAACAGCAAATGCAGACTCCGTGGACAAAGGGACGAAACAATAAACCACAAAATAAGCTAATGCAGAAAACTAGCCCCAAAAGAATGTAAAAATAGATACGATCAAGTGGTGAAGGCAATACACTAGCAATTATGCAGACAACTGATACAAACCGATAGCAGATTTGAAAATAAAAGTTACAAAATCCTGTGGGACATGGATATACAAACGGATCAACCCATCCAAACCAGAAGATCGGATGTCATAATAGTTAACAAGAAGAGAAAGTCAGGCGAGATTGTAAATTTTGCAGACCCAACAGACACACAGAGTGAAGATCAAGTAGACAGAGAAGCTAAGCAAATACAAGGTACTGTCCAGAGAGCTCAAAGGGATAATCAGGATGAAGAAAGTCAAGATAACACCACTGATAGTAGGAGTAGTAGGAACAATACCGAAACACTTTGAAAAATCAGAATGGGAGATATTGGAATCAGAGGGATGACTGAAAATATACAACGTCTAACAATAATGAAAACGGCTGAAATATTAAGGAAAACCCTTGAATACGAAGACTAACACGCACGAGCTACAGACACAAACCGGACATGCAGAAACTGCTATAGATCTAAAACACAAAGAAACATCATAAGGAATCATGAAAACTGAAATTTTATAAATGTAAAGGAACCTACCCCCCTTTTGTGGGTGGCTTTCACAATAAACTGGCGTCACACTTAATAAGTGAGGAGGGTCAAACAGAGTGGAAAAACCGAGGAGACAAAGCATTAGACAGAAGTCCGCTGGATGAGTACAAAGAGAAATGGGGCCTTGTGAAGGCTTATTGTCATAGTGAAGACCAATGGTCGCCGTGAACGAGAAATCAACGGTAAGCGGCTGTTGCGATAATGTAAATTCATCTGCAAAGGTTATCAAAAGAAGTGGAGAGTATTGGAATTCTGGGGAGACTTCTTATTACTAAGACTCGAGGGAACACCATAAATTGTTTTCAAAGATAAATCTTTGATGATAGCCTGTGTGACTACGTCTAGTGAGGGAATACTACTAATACTACTACTACTACTACTACTACTACTACTACCATTACTATACTACTACTACTACTAATAATAATAATAATAATAAATAATAATAATAATAATAATAATAGTAATAATAATAGTAATAATGTAAGTTACCCACCCCCACAAAAACGGCAGTGTTAGCATAAACTGGCGCTACACCAAATAATCAAAAAGGGTCAAGGAGGATGGAAAGACTGAGGAGAGAAAGAACTAGATGAGTGCGAAAAGGTCTAAGACCTTGGACGGTTTTACTGCCACGCAAATTCCAGTGAAGACCAATGGTCGCTACCAACGAGAAATCAATGGTAACGGCTATTATGATAACGCAAACTAATTTGCAAAGGTTATTCAAAGAGGTGGTGAGTACTGGAAATCTGGGGAGACTTGTCAATTAGATCAGGGAACACCACGTGTTGTTCCTAAAGAGAGATCTTTGATCATGGCCTGTGCGAAAACTCCTGCTGAGTAATAATAATAACTGGTGCACACGGAAAGGCTTAATAAGAAACATAAAGAACTAAAACAAAAGATAGCAAAACAGAAAGGAATACTGGGGGGTCATACAAATACAAAAGCAGAACAGTACAAACAAAACAGGATGGTCAAAGACAATGAAAGGCAATTTTACTAAGACGTGAATAAAAAAAACAAGAACAAAAAAAACGAACGCAATAGAAACAAGCCACTTTTAAGACCAGATACTGAAGACTACAACAGAAAAATCGAATGATTGAAAAATACGAAACTAAACTACAGGAAATTGAAAAAGGATGGAAAACAGAAATTAATGAAGAAATGCTGAAGTCGACCTCAAGAAAACTAGCAAAACGGGGAAACACCAGTATGTATAATTGTTTTAAAGAATTAACCTATTAGACTGGTTTCAAAATCTTAGAGGATGCATTTACAAATGAGAAGTATCGGAATGTAATACAGAAATACGCTAAAATGGGGACGACCCCAAGCAACTACAGACCAATAACCGGCTTACCAATCATGTGGAAAAATTTAACTGAGCGAACATATCTACCACTCCTTTAACACCCGTGGACTACTGCTCGAGGAATAAAAAAGATATCAGAAAAGAAAAAGAACATACTGTTAAATAAACCGTCTATATAATGCTGTTTCTTTAATTCTTATGGCGTATCTATTTAATGTGAGCCTATAACATGGTGCATGCATAATGCGTTTGTGATCGTCTCGTGTTTATGTGTGTTAAATAAATCTGGTAAAATAACCCGCCCGCGACCTCTATTTTTAGTAGAAGTTTCTCTCGGTAGCAGACGTATGCTGCCGTTAAGTGACTCGTCAACTAATGCTTGGGAATGCGTAAGGGATGGACGATAAACGCCATTTCTACTGGACAAAGAATGTTTTAAATAGCCATGCTGGACTTTTTATATCCCAAATATTTCGGGCAAGAAAGTAGAATTGAAAGAAGCTATATATATAATTCATGCATTCATTTTTTTTACTTTCCTTTATTTCAACTAGTAAGGAGTGAACCTATCGCTTTTCTCCCCCCCCCCAGGCTTATTTGAATTTATATTTAGTAAAATAATTAGCTGTGTTTTTTATTGGAAAGTAGATAATATATTGCGCATGCGTTGTCGACAGCCCCCGTAACTTAATTTGGTTTTTACTTCTTGTTTCGAATGAGTGATATTTCTAGCAAAGAGAGAAGAAAAGGCTGAACACCAGATCGGCAGATTATTTGTATTAGCAGTCGCTCGATCTGTCGGAATTTATCTCTTTCTATTCCTATCTTCATGATGCTGCCAATAATAAGTGCTGATAGTCAGGGACCTGAACCTTGGATTAATCCATAAAGACGTCGTCCTATCAGCAGGTACAAAGTACTGGGGCTACTATATTGCAATTTGGTAAATGAATTATGGACCACACAATAGATTCTGATGGGGTTTCTCGATGTCATATTAGTGAGTAATGTTACGGCATGATTTTTTCATGGTCTGAAAAAATTCTTCGTTTCTTTTTCTCCCTTATTTTCTCTCTCTGTCCTACTCTAACCAATTCTGCCGACGTCTTCAATAACTCCTCATATTCAATCATGAAAAGTCTAAAAAACAAAAAACAAACAAAAAAAACAACTTCCAACGTAGATCTTCATTACAAGATCTCCTTCCCTAACATCAGGGTTCTACATTCCAACCTTCAAGAAGTTGAAATCCAATTACAGGAGACCAAATCAGACCTATCGTTCCTGTGTGAAATCGGTATTGGACTGACTGTTTTCGCGATTAAAAGATACTCGAAATCTAGCACCCAAGATCGCCATGGACATAGATTATGTGCCTACATTTGGGACAGTTTTCCATGTAGTAGGGATATCTCCAAAGAAGATAAAATTTGCCCTATATGTGCTTCCAAGTAGCACTTGCTCACAGCACAGCGTCTATATTTGTCCTCTATCACCCCTACAACAGTGGAGTTATTATTTTTAAAACATCTCTGTGAAAAGTTGACGATATCCTGTTTGCTTATCCTTTGGCTAATATTTACATCTGTCGTGACTTCAATGTTAACAATGTTAAATGGCTAGCCAACACAAACAAAACGGATTATGAGGGGAGGTACTCTCATGATTTCTTTATCGCCTGTGACCTGACTCAGATTATTCACGAACCTATCCATGTGCCTTACACTGACGGCCAGTATGCAAGTGTTTTAGATCTTTTTATCATAACTTTGTCAGAGCTATTCTTATCCTCCGTTCTGTGCCCATTAGGATCTTCGGATCACTTTGTTGTCTCAGTTAAAATAAAAGCAAAATATTATAAGTCTTCAGATGTACTTCACGATCAGACAGTATATCTACATTCTATAGCTGATTAGAATGGCTTCCTACATTTATATCAGATACTCCTCTGCGCATCGTGTTTAAAATGTACGTGTTCTCTATAGTATCAGACCTGACTGAATGGTCAATTGTCGGCAGACTACTTCATACCCTCCAAGAAATTACGGAAATACCTAACAGCTAATCGTGGTTTTCTCCAGAATGTGCCGCCGCCATTGCTCACAGAAACCACTATTGTCACTGCTTTCAGACTAAAGCCGCCTTTAGGACTGCCAGCAACTACTGTAAAAGAGTAATAAAAAATGCTAGAGAGTTGTATGCTCAATCTGTCAAGTTCAAAGTAGCTGAGCCGTGGCTTAGTTCTTTTTGGAGAATAACAAACAGAGTTCTAAACCGAAGCGTGTCCTCCATCACTAGCATCATCAATGGACCTTAGGTAATCTCATCAGCATGAGAAAAAGCCAAACTTTTGCCAAGAACTTTCCAGCAAATTCTACCCTATGTGATAGTGGTCGCTTATCCTCCGTATTTCCAGATGTGTCTGAAAACACACTATGCAATATACAAATAACTGTGCGTGATGTTGCCAAGTTTATCAAAAAGTTCGATCCCAGTAAAGTTACTGGCCCAGATGGTATTCCAATTATAGTGCTCAAAAATCTTCAACCAGAACCACCCTTTATACTTACTAAGCTGTTTAAACGTTGTCTTAAGGAAAAATGTTTCCCAACACTATGGAAAACCTCTTCAGTCTGCCCCATATTTAAAAATGGCAGGTGATCGGTCATCTCCCTCTCACTACAGGCCAGTCCACTGTGCGTCATGATTAAGTTACAGGAATCTGTATTAAAGAAAGAAGTGACCAACTATCTCAACAGGAACACTCTCATCAGTGACATGCAATATGGTTTCCGCTCTGCTAGATGTACAGCTGATGTACAAACTAATATCTCACAGAATTAGTGAATTTCTCGATGCGGGCTTCGTTTCTAGGGCAATCGCTCTTGACATATCAAAGGGTTTCCATAGGGTGTGGCATAAAGGCCTGCTATAGAAGAGATCCAGCTATAGAATAATTGGAAATGTATCTCATTTATTAAATCATTTCTCTTTGATAAGAGAAGTGATTGATGAGCAGAAATTTGAAACTCACAGTATTAATGCCGGCGTCCCTCAGGGTTCTGACCTAATTCTTTTTTTGATCCTCATCAATGATCTTTCAAATCACATTCTTAGTTTATTCATATACATTTATGCAGACGACACTACTATCTGTGGCAACACTTCAAAAGTCGGGAATGACCAAGATCTCTCTGATTCTCTCTTGTCTGATCTTGGGCACTTTGTGTAATGAGGAAAAAGACGACTGGCTAATTTTAATACATCTAAACCAAGCTTCTCTGTTTCTATAATTAACACCCTGACCTCGAAGAGGTCCTTATTGAAATGAACAGCTCTCGACTTGAGGATGCTCAATGTTTAGACAAGCTTCTTGGTCTATCGTTGACCCCTGATCTGAAATGGAGCACATACATATCGTTGGAAAAATGGTGGGATCCTTCTACTGCTCCAGTAGATATCTCACTGCTGATGCAATTCTCTATCTATATAAAAGCCAAATACGTCCAGGGATGGAGTACTGCTGCCATATCTGGACAGGAGCTGCTAAAAACAGCTTATCCTGCCTTGACAAAGTACAAAATAGACTTTGTAGCCTAGTGAGGAATGCCCTTTTCTCTTTCCTGCAACCTCTCTCCCCACAGAAGGGACGTTGCGAGTTTATCGTTATTTCCATGGGAAGTGCTCGGTTGAGCTCTAATCTCTGGTTCCCCCCTCGCCAATCTTTCACGATAAACACCTGTCCAGCTGAAACCACTGCCAGTAATTTCCATCACTCTTTATCTGTGCCAAAATCAAAACGTAGATTCCATGAACAAAGATTCTTTCTTAGAAGTGTACGCCTGTGGAACTCTCTTCCGTTTGCCTGTTTCCCACCTGACTACAACTTGGATTTCTTCAAGTCCAACATAAGCAAGTTCCTGATAAATAAAGTAAGATACTTCATCAGATCTCCATTACTAACGATTACCACGATATTGCCCCATTGATTACTGTACACGAGTGGCTTCTGTGCCTTGATGGCTGGTGACTTCCATGTAAAATAAAAATACATAAAATATGTTGCCAAGGTCGCTAGAAAAATGGTTGGATCATTCTACCGCTCAAGTAAATATCTCACGATGCAATAATCTACTTGATAACAGCCAGGTACGTCCTATGGTGACGAACTGTTGCCACATCCGGGCAGGAGTTTCTCAAAGCTTCTTACCCTACTTTGACAGAGTTCAAAACAGACTTCGTAATCTAGTAGATGATAGCTTTTTCTCTTCTCTGCAACCTCTTTCCAACAGACGATACGTTACGAATCTTCCGCTGTTATATCCCGATTTTCATGACAAGTGTTCGACTGACCTTCAATCTATGGTCCCCCCCCTAGCCAATTTTTCACAAAAACAACTTGTCTAGCTAAAACTACTAGCAATAAATTCCCCCACTCTCTATCAGTGCCTAAACTTAAACATAGATTTCATGAACAAAGCTTTTTTCTTAAAACTCCCCGCTTGTGGAACTCTGTTCTGCTGGTCTGCTTTCCAGCTTACTGTAATATTGTCTTCAAGTCCAACATAATAACTTCTTATTGAACTGTTTTCATAAATGATCTAATTATACCAAATTACTTCTACAAACGATTATATCGCAACTGACACAATGACTACAATGCACATATAAACCATTATCCTCGAGTGGCCTCCAGGCTTTGATATCTGGCAAACCCTTTACAAAAAAACAGCGTGATACATTGTCAGTGTGTGTTCTACACTTGTTCAAAAAGAGTACAAATGCCACCATGAGAAAGTATATGCAAATCTGCGTTGGAGTTTGTGACAAAAGTTTGGAATCCAAGTGGTGGACAAGTGGTCCTAACATCATTCAGAATCGGTAGTGGAAAATGAGAACGATAGGATTCTCTGGGAATTCATAATTCAGTGTGGCGGATATTGTAGTTGTGAACAAAAAGACGATGCCAAAGTATTGATGTGGTTTGTCCAAACGACATCAACTCAGCATGTAAAAAGAATGAGAAACTACAGAATTATAAAAAAAACTGAGGGTGGAGATTGCAGGGTTCTGGAATAAGAAAACTTCCATCGTGCCAATTATCATGTGCGCGCTTGGCTCAATTACAGATGATCTTGAGAAGCAATTGAACTCATTGGGAATCAAGTACATCATCAATGTACTCCAGAAGTCAGTTCTGCTTGGCAAAGCAAACATCCTATGCCAGGTGCTGTCCATCTAACTGATTCTTTGACTATGCACTATATTTGGTGTAAAAGCCCGGTTCTGAGTGAAAAAAAATGGTGTAAAACAACATAACAATGTGAAGTTAACGAACATAATAATAATAATAATAATAATAATAATAATAATAATAATAATAATGAAAATAATAATAACAATAAAATAATAATAATAAACTAATAATAATAAACTAATAATAATAATAATAAAACAATAATAATAAAATAATAAAAATAATAAAATAATAATAAACTAATAACAATACACTAATAATAAAATAATAATAATAAAATAATAATAATAATAAAATAATAATAATAGTAATAAAATAATGATAATAATAATAAAATAATAATAATAATGATAATAATAAGAAGAAAATAATAATAATAATTATGATAATAAAATAATAATAATAATAATAATAATAATAATTCTGATTTCGTTTATCAACGTCTCTCTAGAGAGGGATGGGATTCATTTCGAGGGATTTCCCTTAATCTCGGCTTCGAACTAGGAGCTTTAAAGATCAAGGGTTTTTTCTAAGCATGTTAGTGGTATCTACAATTGCAGAGGTTATAAGGCCGCCTAAAACATCGGGGATTTGTAGTTTTTTCAATTGTGCACCTAGACGACTTGATACTACTCCTAGTGTACCAACTACGATCGGGATTATTTGTGTTTAAACCTCGTGTATACGCCTTATTTCCAAGGCTAATGGAATTGCTCCACTTCTCGTTATCCTTCTCTCTCACATTCCTGGCCCAGGGTACTGAAAAGTCTACAATCTGCCAGTTTTTTGAGACCTTGTCAATGACGACCAAATCCGGACGATTATGTTCCAATTGTTTGGTCGTTATGACACTTTTGTCCCCCCATACCTCTACCTTGCCATCCACACTTGTTCTCACTTCATAAGGAACCTCCTCTAACCATTTTCCAGCACACTTCACCCCAACCCTCTTACACACCTCCCAATATATCCGGAGTCCCATGCGATCGTGTCTTTCGCGGTACTTTATCTGGGCCAGTCCACTACACCCTGCTGTAAGATGCGCAATTGACTCTTAGGTCTTACCACAAATCCGGCATTCTGCAGCAACTTCTTCTCCTAGATCCACTTTTTGAACAATCGTGTTCTAATGCCTGCTCTTGTGCTGCACAAACAAAAGCTTCAGTACTCTTAGCCAGATACCCAGCTCTAAGCAATTGCCATGATCTTTCATCAGCCACTTCTGCTATATCCTGGAAAAACCTTCCATGCATTTTCTTCCTAGCCAGTTCCTCTGCCCTTTCTCATTCCATACGTTTCACATACTCAGCCTTGGTCTCTCATACCTCCACTTCATTGACCACAACCTTAAGCATCCACTCCTCACTTCTGACCACATGCTTCTTCAACATCTCCTCGGTTCTAACACAATCTTTTATACTTTTCAATCTTCTCCCACTATCTTTCCTCTTTTGATACAGCCTTTCTACGCTACGTCGAATGTGAAATATACCAAACATTGCTAAAACTTTAATAATAATAATAATAATAATAATAATAATAATAATAATAATAATAATAATAACTAGCGGGACCTGTGGAAATTCCACAGGGGACTCATTCATATGTAATATATTGATGCTGGCATTCTGTAGATGTTCAGTGTAAATGGAGACGCTCTCATATTAATGTAGCTTTTTTGTTAAAACTGCAAAAGTATTTATCTAAGCTAGCACGAACGCCCGGTAAAGCCCGGCCGTAAAGTACGCTTAAATATGATATTTTAATTCTTGCAGGTTTCGTATATATTATTATAGAGTTAATGTTATATCGGTTTTTAGATGTTGTAAGTTGCGATTTCAAAAATAAAAAAATATATGTATATGACTTGGGTGCATTAACTTGAATCGAAACCGAAATAAAAACTTATGAAAAAAAATATATATGTGTGTATATATATAACTTGAGTTTCTTCGGCCATAATCGAAATCGAAACCCAAACTTATGAAGAATTCTTGTTGATAAAATTATTTATAGAAAAATGGATGATTTAAGTGCCATCAACTATAGTCGAAACCGAAACAAAAACTTATGACAAGAAATAGACGTACATAACAATTAAACGACTCGGATGTAAGCGTGACACGCAAAAGAAAACACACACTATCGGATTAGTATATACATAATAATAATAATAATAATAATAATAATAATAATAATAGTAATAGTAATAGTAATAATAATATTAATAGTAATAGTAATAGTAATAATAATAATAGTAATAGTAATAGTAATTGTAATGATAGTAATAATAATAGTAATAATAATAATAGTAATAGTAATAATAGTAATAGCAATAGTAATAAAAATAATAGTAATAATAATAATAGTAATAGTAATAATAATAATATTAATAATAATATTAATAATAATAGTAATAGTAATAGTAATAAAAGTAATAGTAATAATAATAATAGTAATAATAATAATAATAATAAAATAATAGTAATTGTAATAATAGTAATAGTAATAATAACAGTAATAGTAATAGTAATAAAAGTAATAGTAGTAATAGTAATAGTAATTGTAATAATAGTAAAAGTAATAATAATAATAATAGTAATAATAGTAATAGTAATAGTAATAAAAGTAATAGTAATAGTAGTAATAGTAATAGTAATTGTAATAATAGTAAAAGTAATAATAATAATAATAGTAATAGTAATAGTAATAATAATAGTAATAATAATAGTAATAATAATAGTAATAATAATAGTAGTAGTATAAACAATAATTATAATAATAGTAAAAGTAATAATAATAGTAGTAATAATAATAGTAATAATAATAATAGTAATAGTAATAGTAGTAATAGTAATAGTAATTGTAATAATAGTAATAGTAATAATAATAATAATAATAATAATAATAGTAATAGTAATTGTAATAATAGTAATAGTAATAATAGTAATAGTAATAATAGTAATAGTAATAGTAATTGTAATAATAGTAATAATAATAATAGTAATAATAATAATAGTAATAGTAATAATAGTAATAGTAATAGTAGTAATAGTAATAGTAATTGTAATAATAGTAATAATAGTAATAGTAATAAAAGTAATAGTAATTGTAATAATAGTAATAATAGTAATAATAATAATAGTAATAGTAATAATAGTAATAGTAATTGTAATAATAGTAATAATAATAATAATAAGAAGAAGAAGAAGAAGAAGAATACTAAACGATTTCTGTTTCTCTCCGTGTCTTGTTCCCTATCTCTGTCTTTCTTTCTTTCTCTCTCTTGCTCTCTCTCTCTATCTTATTTTCTCTCTTTCTCTCTAACACACATACATAAACACACACACCTTATCTATCTATCTCTTTCTATTTTGCCCTTCTTTTTTATCCTTGTACTTATGCATCAACAAATCCCACATCGCAACATGCAGAACAACAAAAAAGTCTCTACCTCTATAAACTTGTCAAGCTGAAAACGGCAACAAAACTGCGAGGCTAAGTCTTCTTTTAGCTGTCACCAAGAGACAGTGTCGACGGCTTCGCCGTTTTATTGAATTAATCATCCGCATCCAAATAAGGGGGAGATAACTCTACGTTTTCTAGAAATTCAATAACGTTTTTTCTTTCACTTTCTATTTGCCAGACTTGTAAATGAACTTAAAGAAGCCGGTGACACTGATAAGTTGCTAACGACACGAAACTCCCTAAGCTAGCTCAAATCACTTTAAGAAAAATGCAATTAAGTCGATAGAATAATATCCTGCAGCCTTGTAAAACAGGCATATCTACCCACACGCAAATAAAACTGCATAAAACACTTTATTAATTCATTCTCGTCTTTCACAAAACAATGCTCACCATAGATCAGGGGTAGACAAACTATGTCCCTCGGGCCACATGCGGCACGTCCTCTACGTCCCAAACCACCAGTCTCCTTCTCAAGCCTTACCTTTTTAACACTAAAGGGTAGTTTATTGCTAATCGCCTGAGACTTTACCTGGGATAGCTGATGAGGCTGCTCGCGTATTTTTTTTTCAGACCACACTGCCTTTACTGTAGGACGCTGACTTTTAAAATTATACTTTACCGACCTTGTGCCACTTCCAGCTGTGGAAAGGAAATAAACATCCCATCTCTGCGATCAACACAAGATTCTTTCCTAAGGCTTGAATTAGTGATAGATGTTGATTATATGAAAAATAGCGACGTTATCGGAAAATACAGAGTTACTGTTGCGAGAAGAAATTTGGCCTGTTTTCAGACTCCACAAGAACTGTTCAGGAAAAGGGCTTCAACTCCAATAAAGAAGACAAATGAGATATGCTTAAAAGTCATGAAATAATAATGTTAGAAATTAGTTTGCAGATTAAAATACTATATATATATATATTACTGGTGTGACGATTCCCATAATTTTTCCGATTCCGATACAATTACAATTACAGATTTCGTACTAAATTCCCGATTCCAATAAATTTACTGACTCCGATTCTTTATAAATTTCTAAATATTTAACAATAGAATTGTTATTTTTTTCCGATTACTGTAAAAACACGTTAAATGTGCAGATATCTTTCCAAAATACACTTGTGAGGATAATCTACAGATTTTAGTTTTATTGATAGTTTGAAATCGATATATATTTATCATTTTATCATTAACTAGCAGGAGGACCCGACGTTGCCCTGGATTGATGAGGATCAACGAATATTTCGCATATTGTTATTGTCATCGAAATCCGTGATATCGCTCGGGAGGAAGCTTAACAAGACTCAATACAGTAACGTAGTCCAAAATATATGGTATTCTACATTGCACTCTAGAGAACCTAGTGTTTCTTTTATGAAATTATTTTATATATACTTCCTTCCAGTTTTACGAAAAAAAAAACATTAGGAAATTTACGTGCGGGGTTTGAACCTGCAGACGACGTTGTGCAAAAAAATGTACAAAAACACGTAAATTTTCAAGTCTTTTACAATTCTTTGCAGTTAATGAAAAAAAAAAGAAATTTCGTGCGGAGTTTGAACCTACGGACCACATCATGCAAAAAATCAAACAAAAAAAAACACGCTATCAACTTACCTAGAGTAGAATTTTCAAGGCCCGTTGTTCTATTATTGTTGCTAAGGGACGATATGGAAAAATGGCTTTACCGATGATAGATAAATTAAAATAACGGTTCCGATTATTGATTATCGGTAATTATCGAGGGTATTCTGAGACAAAACTTAACTAAGATCACTCCCAGACTTATACACTGAAACCTCACTTCTAGATCGATTTCCGACCACTGTTCTCGAAGATTGTGTGACAAATGCTACTTGCCTACATAGGAACGCTGATCACCTTAAACTGTCGACCCCAAGTTGAAGAGCCATTGTTCTAAATGACAAGGTACTTCAAAAGGCTGACTGGAAAGCCACTATGGATCATATCCGAGATGTCCCATGCAGTAGTATCTTTTTTCTTTCTGGGAAACAGTGTTCAAATTAGTAGTTCAACACAGTAATTGAAGCACATGTTCTCACACAAAAGTTTTATAGCGAACCAAACTTTTCATAAGTGTTTACTTCTACTTGTGAAACTGCAATTGCTTAAGGAAAGCACACATTCTGCAGATTTATCCGCCATAGATGAAGTTCTAATAAACAAAAGTTTATAGAAGCTAGAAATAATTATAAGTGCAATCAACAAGTCCCCAACTATGCTTCTTTGGCGTTTCATTCCCACTCCATTTTACATGCAGCAAACTACTCCCACTCAAATTTCCCTTTGTGGACAGAAGCTACACCAGATGTGTATCACAATGGAGAGCGCCCCTTTTGAGCTGGGGACTTCTACATTAATGAACCTTGTACCTAACTTGTCTGTACTTGTGAGGTGCAAATGTGTTAAGCAGGTGCTTGTTATTTTGAAAATATTCTGGTATGACTCAAGTCAAGAATGACAGTTTGTTTATGGTATTGAACCAAGGCAAAACGACATAAACCCTTAGAATTTGAGAAGGTCAAACCCGAAAGAACTCATGGGTACAAAAACAAATCAATGTTTAAACGTTATGTGTGAATACCCCCCTCTCTCTCTCTCTCTCTCTCTCTCTCTCTCTCTCTCTCTCTCTCTCGCTCTCTCTCTCTCTCTTTCTCTTTCTGCATTTCTCTCCTTCACTCTCCTTATCTCTCTTTCAATGAAGAAAGAGAGAATTAAATATAATACGATTGTTTTAAAACAGTTGAAGTTTGGATTCTGGGGTCGGCGGATGCGACATAGCATGCATCTGGTTTCAACTAGTCTTTATAAAAATATGATCCTCATTGTTTAATCTTAAATAAATTTAAAAAATGCAGTTGTTCGCTATTTTTGTATAAGCATTAAATTCCAGCATGCCATTAATGCCGACGATGGAAAGATGCCTGTAACGACGCAATGGAGAAACGACCTATGCCAGCTAGTTATAGCCGATGACATATCCTCATTTGTTTATGACCTACCTATCAGCATAAAATGGCCGACAGCAATAATCAGACAAATAATAATATTCAGACAAATAATAATAATCAGACAAATAATAATAATAATAATAATAATAATGATAATAATGATGCAAAAAGACACTGAACATAGAATCATGAAAACTGAAACTGTGTAATTGTAATTTAAACCCCATGCCCCCACCACACCCCCAAAAATTGTAGCTGGCAGAAAGTGGCGTCACACCAAATAATTAAGACCGATCCAGGAAGACAGAAACACCTAGGAGAAAAAGCAGTAACCAGATGAAAACACTAACTTGATGATTATTGCCACCCAAATATTAGTGAAAACCAATACTTGTTACCAACGAGAAATCAATGGGAAACGAATGTTGCGATAACGCAAATAAACTTGCAAATGTTATCGGAAGAGGTGGAGAGTACTGGGAATCCGGGGAAACTTGTTGTCACCCAGACTCCAGGGAGCACCACAGGTTGTTTTCAAAGAGAAATGTTTGATGTTGACCTGTGTGAAACCCCTCAGTGGGTGAATAATACTAATTGACTGGCACTACACCAAATAGTCGAGAAAGCTCAAAGAACATAGAAAGTCAATGCAGAGAAAGCACAGAGACCTCCCCTGATGACGACTATGATTACTATTACTAGTGATGAGGAAAGTACGAAAATGTCTGAAGTTTTGTGATGAAGAAGTGTAGCGTTCATGATAGAACGGGAAACTAATTGATTTGAGTAATGCGATTTCGCGAACTTCTTCCGCCCACCCCTCTCTCTATCTCTGTCTCTCTCCTTTTCTCTCTCTTTCTTTCTCTCTCTCTCTCTCTCTCTCTCTTTTCCCCACGTATTCGCTGTTCACACGTTTCCTCCTACACATAAATACTACGACCATAACTTCTTCGTATTTGACTTCAAATTAGTCTACCTTTTTCTCTTCATCTCTCTTTCTCTCTCTCTCTCTCTCTCTCTCTCTCTCTCTATATATATATATATATATATATATATATATATATATATATATATATATATATATATATATATATGAATCCTGAATGATGAATCCTAGCGTGGATGAAATACGGAATATTCTGTGTAGCTTAATTGCCATATATATTTTATAAGTTCTTTGAAACGTTCATGTATATATATATATATATATATATATATATATATATATATATATATATATATATATATATATATATGCGTCTGTGTGTATGTGTGTGTGTGTGTTACATCGTTAAAACTATATAGTTCTTTATCTCTTTATGTTTCTCTCTCCTACACCCCTTCCATTCCTTTCTATTTCTCTTCCATCTCCTCGCCCCCTCTCACCGGTTCCTTTTTTTTTTTTTTTTTACCTTATCAATTTTTATCTTTCCTCTTTCTTTTTTAAACCGATTCCTTATACCTTTTTATGTTTATCTTTCTTTCTTTCTTTCATTCCTTAACTCGCCCTTCCTTTCCTACCTCATCTGCTCTCTCTCTCTCTCTCTTTCTCTCTTGCCATTTCATAAAGAAACATCATATCATGTCCTGCACGCGAACACACGCACAAATATAAAATACACGAACATGCTAAAACGCACAGTTCTCTTCGCAGTTGTTTTATGCCGAAAAAAAGCGCCCAATATTTCAATCTTTACTTCACTAATTATATAAATACTAGCAAAAGTACCCGTCGTTGACTGGGTTCAAAAACAGCTGACAGAAAATGGACTCTGATTTATGAAGTATATAGGTTATGAAAAGGAAGGGTTGTAAAGAGATAGCTTCGAATTTGGGGGTATCAAAACCAAAGCAAAATATGATGAAAGTAAAAATAAAATAGATAAACCCCATAATTTATTATACCATACATGTTCACACTGAAACACTTATCACAATATTCTGTAGCTCTATATTAAAAAACCTTGTTAAACTTTGTGACATATTTCCATTCTATGGAGGTCAGGCGCGAACGAACACCCCATAATTTTATTATACTATATTTCTTCAAACTGAAGCATAATTATCAAAGTATACTTACGCAGATAGATATGAAAATTCTTTATTAAAGTTTGTGCCTATTTCGATTCTATGGAGGTCAGGCGCAAACGTAGACCCCACAATTTTATTATACCATCCCTATTTAAGTTAAAACATACTTACCAATGTATTATTATGTACATCTATATCAAAAACACTTGTAAACGTTTTTTTTTATTTTAAATTTTTTTATTTCAATACTTTGTGGACCAGGCGCGAACTCAGACCCCACAATGTTAATGAACCACCGTTCTGCCAGATCAAACGTACCCATTCATGTGTCTCGATACATCTATCATTATATGTAATCAGTTTTTTAAAAAAGTCAACCATATAGGAGCCTATTCGTGACCAGACACACACACACACATACACACATTCAGCTTTATATTATATTGTATATATATATATATATATATATATATATATATATATATATATATATATATATATATATATATACTGTGTATCGCTTTATTGCAGGTTAATATTTTATATAATTTTGAAATTAATATGAAATTCAGAGAAGTGAAATTCAGTACACTAGAAGCGCATAACAAGGCGTCTTATTTCCCTGACTTTTGGGGAATTTGAACAAATATTTTAAAAGTTATGCTAATTTTTCTATTTTCTGGTAATTGTAAGTGTGTATCACTTTATAGCAAATATCTAAAAATGTATATTTTCGGTAATAAAACAATATTCTAACTTCATATTTCTATTTATATTAAACAAAGGACATATCCAGTAACAATATAAACCAAAAACAGGAAGGAATTTCTCACTATTTTGTTTAAGGATATATTTTTTTATAAACATAACTCCCATGCTTCAAAATCACTTTGAATAGCTTCTTGTCAACTGATGATTTCACTCAGTTGATTTGAGATTATGTAGTGCCATAGGAAACTTCCAAAATCTTCCTCCAAAGTTCATCCTTCGACTAAAATTGAACACCCCCTTCATAACCTTTTATCTTTATTATTGAACAGGGCTGCTCAATTAGGTTTATATCTGGAGAACAAGGTGCCCATATCATCAAATTTTCTCCACTAATGCGTGATGGCTTAACGTAGGATGTCGGAGCCTTGGCTGAGTGGGATGGCTCATTGTCGTGCATAAAAATCAATTTGCAGTGGCGCGCCAATGTAAGGTAATCAAGCCATGGTGACAAATGCTCATTTAAAAATAAAATATAAGACTGGTTTGTCAGTTTGACACCTTCTGGCACTCAAAATGGTCCAATTAGTTCATTGCAGATTATTCTAGCCCAAAACATGACACCTCCACTTTCCTGTTGACGACGGAATCGATTAGGGGTATGCAATCCAAGAGGACTCCAAACATTCGCCCACCAATCTGGTCCATAAAGAGTTGCTTTGGCTTCATCGGTTTTCATGTATACCTACGTTTTTCCTTATAAGTTTGGTTGAAAAGAGGTTTTGCTATGGGCTTAATACTTCTTGCAATTTCGTTTAAGATATTGCAGCGTGACTTTCTTGACAAGGAAGGTATTCCAGCCTTGTCAAATATAGCAGCACTGTTGCTGCCCGACTGCTTGATAAGTTGACGGCAAATTTTTCTAACATCACGAGCAGAAACTAACTTTCTCGTATTTTTGTCCTTACTTGGTTTGATGTTTGAATTTTCAACGAATGAAGTCAATGTTCTTCGATCTCATCCAAGCTCCTTGGCTAGATCTACGAGAGATAAATCTTCTGCAAGGCCTACAACAACACTTTCCTTTTCACTAGCCGTCAATCGACCTTTTCTATGCATTTTTGGAGACCTGCAATAAAGTGATAAACACTGAAAATTACCAGTGAATAGAAAAAATAGCATAACTTTCATTATATTCGTTCAAACTCCATAAAAATCAGGGAAATAAAGCATCTTGTAATGCTCTACCAACTTTCACCTCTGCGTTTCATAGTAATTTTAAAATTAAAAAGATATTGACCTGCAATAATACAATACACAGGGTTTGTATATATATATATATATATATATATATATATATATATATATATATATTATAGTAAAGTCGTATTCTTGTCTGTTTGTTCACAATTTGATTAATATGAACATAACGTACACTGTTTCCAAAAATTATTTTCATTCCCAAAACGAACGTTTACGCATCTTCATTCCAGCATGAGTTCTATATATATTTTTATTCAAAGGAAATCTACATTAAAAAAGTAACCTCCTTTGCACATGGCATTAAAGAAAATCTATTTTAATAATTATCTCCGTGTTATTTATCGTTTTAACTGTTCTATTCTATTATTATTAATTTTTATTAACCGACAACTGCTTTTAAAAACCGAAAGAAGTTTATTTATTTATGCTGTGAGCGTTATTTCCTGTTCAATTTTCATAGAAAAAAATGGATGTGTTTCATGCTTCCAAAGATCCAACATGTGACGCACTTTCAGGAAAATCTTAAAAATTTAGGATATTCAGTG